>NC_081813.1:6572500-6919166 GCF_030704535.1 Vitis vinifera
AAATGAATTTCGTCCATATGATATTTGTGACAAGAATGAGCAAACGACAAAGGGATTGTTAAAGGAGAAAAAAAGCATTTATTGGATGAAATATAATTGGATTCATCCAATTGGGGAATTTTTTTTTTTTTTCCATTAAGCTTGATGGCAATAACTCATCCCTTCTTTAATGAAACCACAACTCTTAGCTCCAATGATAGGAAAAAAAAAATCAAATTTGTTAAAAGTTTGGATGCTATATGCAATGAAGCCCAAAGATATAACGAGAGATTAATATTATTCCTTAACAATTATTTGGTTGAGTTAGCACCATGGATGAGTTCAATTTTTTTAATTATTTGCCTAATGTATCTTATACCCATTCATAATTGAAAAATACTAGATGCCTTACTACTTTATCACTATTTTCATATCTTTACTATATGATAATCATTTTTGTCACCTCACTTATTACAAGTGATAATAAGTAATAATTAAATGTTAAAATCGCTTTTTATGGCCCTTGTTAAGTGAATAAAATTAATCAAAAAACAAGACCTTGTTTGAAAACTTGTTTTTAAAAACAATTTTATGTTTTCTGGATTTGAAAACATGTTTGATAATTTCTTGATGGAAAATAGTTTTTTAAGAATTAATTCTAAAAACAAGGTGTTTTTTAAAATGTATTTCAATTGTTTTTTGTTTTTATGATTTATTTTAAAAATAATTATTCAAATATAAAAAAAAAAGGTATTAAATGAAAAAATTATTTAGAAAATTTTGAGTTTTTAAATTTTTATTCTAAAAAAATTATAACTTGTTTTCAAATATTTATAAAAATTACGATGTTGTTTAATAAATGTTTTTTAAAACAATTCTTTGATGTTTTATAAAACAAAAACATGTATAATTATTTTTTTAAACAACTCTCATAAAACATATGAAAACAATATAAAGCAATTAAAAAACATTTTTTGAAAATATCTCTGTTTTATATTTTTAAGAACCAAAAATAAATACAGATTATAATTAACAAATGTATTTTCCTTGCTTTTTTGTTTCAAATAATAGAAAATTGTTATTGAAAATAGTTTTCAAACACAACGAGAATTATGTTTCAAAACATTTCCAAACAATTACTAAACAAAACCAAGAATTATTTTTCAAAACATTTCCAAACAAAACCACCCAACCCTCTCTTTCTTGATGGGACCAACCCTCTTGCCTTTCTGCTATTGTTTTTGCTTTCTTGTTTCTTTTATTTATTGATTTGGTAGGGACTTGGGAGAACAGTTGATTTGAAGCATAAATTTAAAAAATTGGTTCTCCAATTGAAGCACTTCAAAGTTCAAACTGATTTGTTTTTCAAAATCAAACTGAGAAGAAATAAAAACATAAGACATTGAAAGCAACAACCAAGATTCTTCAAGTAAAATCCTATTTTCACTTTCATATTGAACACAAGCTATAAAATCTTTAATGGTATACAAAATAACATGATCAATAAAAAGAATCAAAAGAAATGGCTCAGATTTCATCCTAGATCTCATAATTAAGATTTTGCTGAAAATGGAGGCAAGAAAGGATGATAACTACACTGTAACCCACAAAACTATTCACACTGAAATCTATGCAAATCAAATCCCATCTCCCAAACAAGCTCCAAAATTACATAAAAGCAGACACTGTGCACTCCTTGGTTTATTTAGAAGCTGAAGAAGAAGATGAAGAAGAAGAAGAAGAAGAAGAAAAAGAAGAAGCAGATGAACAGTAGTTGAACCCATACCAAATCCCACCGGGAAGAAAAGCTCTGAAATAGAATGTTACAGGCTTTGAATAGTAGCCGAAGATCTTCACAGTGTCTGGCTTCCAACCGTCCCGGCCAGTTCTATACAGATATACATAGCAGATCTGGTGGGTGCATGGTCCCTTCACCCGGAAAGAGTCAGCAGAACACCTCTCAAAGGTACTGCTCCATGGATCATCCAGTCTGGGTGCATACACCTGATCACATCAAAATAATTATTATAAAAACTGGAAAATTTTGAAAAATAAAAGATACCCATTAATCAGAAGCTGTTCTTCTGAAATGGGTTCGAATTAAATTGCAAATTAACCGACGAATTAATTGAATAATCTTACCTGAATTCCATAAGCATCACCAAATGCTAGGCTGATGTGGTCACGTGTGGCTGAGATGGATGAACAGCTTGTTGATATGGTGACCGTGTAAACACAGCTCCCCTCATTCTTAAAACAGTAAGTAAGAAAATAAATTTTATAGAGGGACGAGAAAAATGAAAATTTTCTAGGGAAAATCTGCAGAATTTTCTACAGAATGTGTCGTACCTGGGTGGTGTCGTTGTTGATCTTGAAAGAAGCAAAGGACTGGGGCTGTGAAATGATAGGTTCAGCATGAGAGAGCACGTAGATGCAGGCAAAGCAGAGAAGATAATGGACTGCTTTGATCAACATTTTCTAGGAAAATGCTATACACTTTACAGAGAATAATGGTGAGGACAATCTGGCCTGAGTTATATGAAGCCTCTTCAATACCAAGAAAAGAAAAGGGCATACCAGTCTTTTCCATTTTGTGTAGTGGGGTCTGCAGTGATGACCATTGAGAATGCCAAACACCCCAAAGAAAATTTAGTAAAAAAATTATTATTTCATAAAAATGAGATTAAATTCTCTTAATAATAATTTTTTTAACTTATATTAAAAAAATAATCCAAACATATTAATAAATAAAAATAAAATCGATTTCTTGTTTTAATTTTTTATTTTAATATTATTTCGAATATGACTTTAATGATATAAAAGTAAAACCAATCAATTATTTTTATACTACATTTACGATATTGTGAAATCAACATTTTTAACACCTAATAAAACAAAAATAGAAAAAAACATGCAAAAAAAAAAAACAAAATACTCCAATGATTTTATTGTACATATCATACCTTACTATCAATAATCCGATAAAAAAAATGATTAAAGTACAATTAAATTCACGTTATTTTTTCTCTCCTCATCTTGTTACTATTAATTAGACTGCACATACCGGTAGAAAATAAAATAAAATAAATTTTTTTAATGTGGTTCGATGATCAATATAATATCTATGTTCACGAAGTATATCAACACTCAACAATTTACTAATTAAAACAAAAGAAAAGAGTTATAAGAGAAAAATTTTTAAAAAAGTCTCTCAATTGCAATTGTATTATAAAAATATTTATAAACATACAAAATATTAAATATATAATAGGAGCAAATCCGTTAATCAACATATAATTTTTTTTTTTCAGGAAGTGTGAATTGATTTGGTAGTTTGATTCTCTAAAGCTCACCGGAGAGCTCGATCAAGCTGCTCGAACCCTAACATCATGAACAAAGCGCAATAAAAGTTATTTAAGTTTCACAATCCAATACTTACCGTCATGATTTCTTTTACTTATTATAGCTTGTATTTTATTCTAAATTTGCTAATAAAAGAGAGAAATTATTGAGATGACAATGTGATACTTAGTATTACAACTAATCAAATAAATATTAAGAAGAATGGGGTTAGATAATATCAAAATAGGTTGAAGAGAAAGTAGAAGAGAGAGGTGATGAGTGGTTGGCTTGATGGGAGAAGACAAAATTCGGTGACGATTTGGAAGAGTCGAGAAGAGTGGGGGATGGAGGCGGTGGTGCATGCAATGGAGAAGGCGCCATGAAACTACACCTGGGCCTTTCTGGCGCTTTCACACGTCACCTTCTCTTCATTTACTAAATTTAGTTTTTCCCACTTACTCCATATTTTTAATAATAAATCTTTATCATTTTAAAAACAAAAATAGAATCATTTATTCCCTCAAATTCTTTGATTATGCTTATTGCAATTTCATAATCACAACATCCAATTTATTTTGTTTTTCTTTTATTTTTAGAAAATAAATGACGTGTAATAAAATTATCCTTTTCTTCACTTCTTTATTTGAAAATAATTTTACTCTTATCTTAATATTCCTTTTAAAACAACCATTTTTTCATATTAAAATATCTAATTTTCTTATTTTTTTACATTAAATTTTAATAAAAGTTTTATTAATTACCATCAACAAAGCAAATGAAGATTTATAAAAATAAAATATAAAATATGAAAATAAACATAAAATTAAAAATAAGTTCAAATTATAGAAGATATTAGTTTTTGCCCAATATTCATTATTTAATAATAATAAATATGAAAGTACAATAAAATTAAAAAAATAAAAGTAAATTTGGAAGTACAAATAAATTAAAAAGGTAACAAAAATATAGGTTTTTATTCAAAATTCGTCATCATGTGAATAGTAGAATAATAAAAAATAAAAGTCAAAACTTGTAGAATTCCCAAAAAAAAAAAACTTTTGAGAACATATTCTTTTTGTTTCTTTTTTTATTTTTATAAAAGAACAAAAAAAACTAGAAAAATAAATTTAACAATCAAAATTTTTATTATTTTCACTTATTTTTTAAGAGTTATTTTTAAAAATTATTATGCAAACATGGAAAATAATTAAAAATAAAACATTAGATATAAAAATTATTCTTAAAATATATTTAAAAATATTAAAATTATTTTATGTTTCCAAATAAACTTTTATTATACAAAATAACAATTTTTAAAAATTATTCTAAAAAATTGTTTTTGAAAATAGTTATACCCTAATTCTCCAAAAGGATCAATTAATTCCTTGAACAGGTAAAGAACTTCACCATTGAACAAAAAAACAGATGACACAAAAATAAGGCAAAGGGGGGATTATGTAAGTCTAAAGAGAAGATGAATGAAATTCTTTAAATAAACAAGGGGCATCTAAGCCATGCAATCCCACACTATAAATTTGGTTGTAACTTACTATAAAAATCTGAATAAAATGTATCTAAAAATCCAACCACTTGGCGTAGTAGGCACAGGACTTTGGCGAGATAATGCCATCTGGTGTGCACTGAGTTATCCGAGGACAAACTCCACATGGAATTGAAGCCATGGCACCTATTTTTGGACCCCCTCCTCCAAGGCCTCCCTTATTTGTGCATCTATAACAAACTGCCCCAATTGGAATAGAAGAAAATTCCCCAGAACCAGAACTTCTCACTTCCATAATCTCATTGTCCAATACCAAAGCCCTCAATATCTCTGCAATTTGTTGGGTAGAGCATTCTGTAGCACAGAGACCTGTCTTATTTATTGACTCTGAAATTCCCTCTGCTGTAGCAACCTTCAGCTTAGATAAGACCTTTACGCATGTCTCTTTAAGAATCTTTATGTATTCTGTATCAAGGTTCCCCTCCACATACCATGCACCACCAGTAAGTTCTTTTGATGGTTCAAACTCTACTGCCATGTAGTGTTTTCTCCCCTTGCTTTGGATGTTCACTACCTCTTTTATTAATTTCTTGACTTGGAGTGCCTTGAGGGACTTAGTGACCACATTGTCAGGGAGGTTTGTTTCTCGTTTCATGTCTCGCGTCCAGATTCCCATGTCTTCTTTACTTCGTATCAGATCATAAAGAACGCGCTCAGCATCTAACAGAGGTTGAGAGGCTGCATTTGTGTCTGGCCGTTTCCTTTTAAGTGATAATCCTTGTGACCGGCTCATTCCTGTAATAGATCAAATTATAATAAGAAGAATAATATGATAAAATGCATAAAACCATATAAACCATATTCTCATGGGTGGAATGGAAATTCAATTTCTTAACCGGCTGTGATTAGGTCATACATGGCCATGTGCATTAACATGTAAATTAAAAAAGCAAACAGAGGAGAGAGAGAGAGAGAGGAGCGATCAAGTTCTACCTTTATACTACTACCAACTCATATTAGCATTTTTGTTTTTTCATAAACAAAAACAGCATCTATTATGGAGCACCAAAGAAAAGGGGCGCACCCCTATGTATACAGGTAATATACACAAAATAATAAAACAATAAATACCATTAGGCAAATACAAGAAACAACCTTCAAACAAACCAAAACCACCTCTAGAGTATTCCACCACCCATCCAATGCCTGAATTTTCTTAGAACGATCTTTCTCCACACACTCTCACACTCAAGAGCAAACCTCCACAACCATTTGCCTAGTAATGCCCGATTAAGGGCCTCGTATCTTCTAATTTCCAAACCTCCATATTTTCATCCTTACAAACATTCTACCTCATTCGATGCATTGTTTTTCAGTCCCAAAGATTTCCCCACAAAAAATCTCTCTGAGTTCTTTCTAATTTGCTCCCCATTTTTTAAGGATTTAAAATAGGACAAGAAATAGATTGGAGGGCTCAAGAGAGTGCTCTTTATAAGAACTAATCTTCCTACCTAGGGTAAGTATTACTCCATCTAAGAGGTCAATCTCCTTTAGAATCTCTCCTTTATAGCATCCCACCCTGCACAAGACTTATGAGATGCTTCCAAAGGCAAACCAAGATAAGAAGCAAGAAGCCTCCCCACCTTACACCCAAACAACGACACCAATCTGCCCTCTTCCTCTACTTTTCCCACTGGCATAAATTCACTTTTGTGCATGTTTATTTTCAAACCTAACACAACCTCAAAAAGCATTACGATCCACTTTTAGTAGATCCTTGTCAGCCTCATAAAAGAGAAGAGTATTATTTACAAACAAAAGGTAGGAGACATACATTCTTTCTTCCCCTCTACCCCCAACCCTGAAGCCATTAATGAATCCTCCTTTTTCAGCCTTGGATATTAGAAAACTATGGTCTTCTGTGACTATCAAAAATAGATAGGGTGAAAAAGGATCGCCCCCCAGCAAGCCTTTTGTAGTCTAGAATCTGTGGGGGTACCATTGACTAGAACTAACATCCTCATAGTGGATATGCAAAAGTGTATCCACTTTCTCACCAAAACCCATCTTTTCCAAAAGTGAAAGGAGAAACTTCCAATTCGGATGGCCATATGCTTTTTCTATGTCCAATTTACCAACTAAACCTGTCTTGGAGCTTCTTTTCCTTGAGTTAACGACCTGATTTGGAATCAGAACTGCATCAAGGATCTGTCTACCTCTCACAATAGCATTCTGGTTTTCTGACACCACCTTTCTAACCATCATTTTCAGCCTATTAGCTAGAACTTCCACTAAAAGTTTATAAAGATTGCCCACAATACTTATTGGCTTAAAATCCTTAATGTCTTCTGCTCCTCCCTTCTTAAGAATAAGAACAAAAAATTTAGCATTAGCTACAACAGAATCTTTCAAGTGAAATTCCCCAAATAGTTGCGTCACCTCGCTTCCCACTATGGGCTAGCAAAATCTCCAAAACATGAATGAGAAACCACCTGGCCTTTGACGCTTTATCTCCTCCCCACTTTGAAAGAGCTGACAATACCTCTTCCTAGAAAGGGCCCTCTAAACTTTCTCTATCTGATATTTCAATGCGCTTAAAGAGCTCCACTGCCAAGTTAGGTCCTCTCAATCGAGGATTTTCAAACACAAACTTAAAGTAGGCTAAAATACCATCCTTGAGCTCCTCCTCTTCTTCCATCCTTGGTCCATTGATTTTGAGGCTACTAATGAAACTGTCATTTCACAATACATTACCCATGTGATGAAATTTTTTTTGTCGTTATCACCTTTCTTTAACCAAAGAGCCAAGCCATTGATTTCTGTCCCGCTCTGAAAGAGGTCTTACCCTTTCTATCCTGTCCCAATAATTTATCATCTCCAAAGCAGCTTCCTTCTTGACTGTTACATTGCCGAACGCGTTTTTGTTCCTTTTCTTAAGGTCTTTTTTCAAGGCTAGGAGCTTCTTAACAAGCACAGAACTTGGACCGCTCCTCAACTTATACTTTTGCCACCACTCTTTGATCAGATCCCTAAAACCTTCCAACTTTAACCACATATTTTTGAACCCTCTCTCCCCCAATTTAGCATATGTGTTTTTGCAAACTACCTAGAAATTTACTAAGTTATACATTATTTTAGCTCCCAAAAGATGATAAAATTAATCTCAGGAAAACCAAGTGGTTCTATTACACTTAGTGGAGGAGGTTTTTGATTTTTCTGTTCCTAAGAAAAAAAATTGAAAATCTGAGATTCAAAATTTATTTAATTTAATTTGAAAAATTTCTCAGCAACCAAAAGCTATCAGGCTATTTGCAGAGATAGCAGGAAACACAAGATTAAAACGAGCTGGTTTAGAAATAGGAGTTACATTCCTTCACAAAAAAGCAAGATCTAGATGTTTAACTGGGTAGTGATACCAACACTGCAATTTCAATTTTGTTTCTCCTATTTTCAAAACAACAAATGCTGACTTATGTAATCCCATTGCCAGTCTATTAGACTCATCCATTTGCATGGTTGTAACAATGTTGTATTACATCAAACAGTTACATCAGAGATGGTTGCCAAAGGCACAAAGGTCTCAAGATGGATGTTGGCCAATCCTACATTTTAATTATTTCATAGAAGAAGTTGCCAAGTCGCCAATTAACTATTAATTGAAGAAACAAACTCATATGAGAGTGATTGAATTATTTATTTACCAAAAAAACATCTTCAAAATTCAAAGAAAATATGAATCGAAGTAACTTAAACATAAAAACCATATCACACTGAATTAAGACCACAAGCAAAATGGAATCTATTGAGTCAACTTGACCCAAACACAAAATCCACACTTCTACCCAAACTTGTATGCATTTGTATGAATCTATAAACTAATCCCTATAAAATCAAGAATTTCACAAATAAAAAAATGTGGAAGAGTTTACCTAAAATGAGGATGACTTGTGGGAAGTAGTGGGAACAATGATCAGAGTTGCTCAGGCCTGAAACAAAGTGAATGGTGGTGCTCAACACAGTACCATTTTATGCGCAGCGATTGTGTTTGGAGCTGCTGAGGGTGGCAGGGCTGGAATGGTGCTCATGATGGCAAGTTGAAGCTGTGTGGTGGTTTTCTTTGTGAAGCTACTCCTTAAGCACAGTGATGCGGTGGTGGAGCAAGAAATTTAGGTTAGAGAGGGCAAGGGTTGCAATATGCCCAATAATAAAAATTGACCATAAAACTGTATGATGAACTAGCTTGCATGTTTCAAAGGAGTCCAATATGTGCTTCGCAACAGCTGGAAGGAAGAGGCCTGAATTTTCAGAATAGAAGAACAGGTAAGATGAAATTTTCTCCACCATAAAAGGATAATATGCACTCAGATCATATTAATTGTAGGCCCAAGAATTTTCCTTTTTTATAAGCTAAATCCATAAGGAATTATGAAGAAGGATTGCCCTTGCAAGATAATGGATGTCCAATGGCTGAATCAATTATATTTATCATTCCAAATGACCCTTCTGCAAATCTATTTCTTTCTCAAATTCCATTCCAGAATTAGTTAATTTGTTCTAATATTTCCTCATCCAACTGAGAAATTCTCCATCGTTATCCTTTAAGGCTATAACAGAATCACTCAATTTGTTCTAATACTTCCTCATCCAACTGAGAATTTTCAGAATAGAAGAACAGGTAAGATGAAAACCCTTTTTTAGTTTTCGCATCATGAGAGAAACGGTACCCCAGTGGTCATTTGGCATTTTCCATGTAGTCCAGAATGAATTCCAAGAATTCAAATTTTCAAAAATAGCATTGACAGGTTAAAAGCATTGCAAGAAAAACCTAGCCCTCTGTTTGGTTTCAGGAAAATACAGACTTGAAAGAAAACAACATTTTCATTCCCAAGTTATTTCTCATCTTTTGCTTTCAAAACAGAAAAAAGAAAAGCCCCTCAGCAGTGTCAATTTTAAGTGGCTTTTTTCTGTATGTCAGAATCTTCATTGGCCAATAATGACTATTTTCATATTTTCTTTGCATCCAAACTAAATCTGTTTTTATACAAAGGAAACATTCCCAAATAGCAAAGACCGTTAATTGAACAAAAATTTCAGCGTGAGCAGTAATCCAAACTGGCAGTAGTTCCACGGCTGTTCAAAGAGAAATCCCAGTATTTTAAAACTTACGGCAA
Source organism: Vitis vinifera (assembly GCF_030704535.1). Lineage (NCBI taxonomy): Eukaryota > Viridiplantae > Streptophyta > Magnoliopsida > Vitales > Vitaceae > Vitis > Vitis vinifera. The sequence continues at coordinate 6,582,494 of NC_081813.1, forward strand.
TAGCATTCCCAATTTATAAAGCACTGAAAGTGAAATCCGACCCTCTGTTTGGGTTACCAAGAAAATCAAGAAAAATAAAAGGAAGACACGTTTTGATTACCATCTCTATAGCCCTGGATGGTGAAAAATTTAAGATTCAAACATTTTTTTTTTTTTTTTTTTGTCTCATTATTTTCTTAGCACCCAAACGATTGTATATAATCTAAAAATCCATTGAACGAATTGGGAATAGAGATTGGAACTGTACCTTGGAGGCTTGAACTCAGAGATCGACCGAAACGCAGCGTTTGGAGAAGGACTGAGACATGGGGCTTTTCTGCTGCCAGCAAACCCTAAGGCGGGTACAAGTTGAGTTCCGGTCGGGTGATAGTGGGCTTAGCTTAGGCCGGCCCAGTTTTGGGTCTATTGGCGGTCTGTGGGCTGATTTCTTCTACGTTCTAGCCTCTTTACTATGATTTAGAGCCCGTTCGTCAGAGTCCCAGTGGAATTCGACGCTACTAAACTCGACTTCAGCCCAATATGACTTCACTTTAAAGATTTTAATCCACGATTAATAGTTTGGTTTACGAGCCCGTTTGGCAGCATTTTCAGAAAATACTTTTAACATTAAAAGAAAATTTTGAAAAAAAAATTCAAAGTTTGATAAAATTTAGAAAACATTTTTAAAAAATAGAAAAATCACTTATAAAATTTTAAAAACACTTTTAAAAAGTTGAAAAATCACTTGTAATTCTCTTTGAAGAAGCACTTTATAAATGATTCTCTCAAAAAACATTTCTAAAGAAAACAATTTAACAAAAAACACTTAAAATATAAACACTTCTAAATGCGCTCTAAAAGCGTGTTTGGTATTGTTTTAAAAAACATTTCTAATAAAAAACTCTTTTGAAAAAAATCCACATATTTGACAAAATTTAAAAAAGAATTACTTAGAGTGTGTTTCATTGTGTTTATATTTAATTATTTTTTGTGGAAGTGTTAAAAATGTTTTTGGGAAAATCACTTATCAAGTGCTTCCCAAGAAACACTACAAGTGATTTTTCATTTTTCAACTTTTAAAAGTGTTTTCCAAATTTTGTCAAAAACCTTACTTTTGAAGAAAAATCAATACACTTCTAGCATAAAAGGTATTTTTAAGAGCCATATGATAATTTTAGGAAGCGTTTTTACCCTAAAAAAATGTTTGACAATGATATTAAGAAACGTTTCTACTTCTAATGCTTGAAAGATAAAAAATTTTAAGTATTAGAAATGTTAGAAACGTTTCTTAAAATCACTACCAAATGAATTCACAACATTAGAAAAGACTTGTAAAAAGTTAAAAAATTAAGTATAATCCTTATTGGAGAAGCACTTGATAGGTGATTCTCATCCAAATATTTTTAGAAAAACATTTTAATTAAATAGTTCTTCAAATAGAAATATTTTTGAACACATAGTCAATTTTAGTTTAATAGTGTTTCTACTCGAATTGTTTTAAGTGATAATATTTTATCTTAAAGTGTTTTTGAGAGAATCACCTATAAAATGTTGCTCTAAAATACACTGTAAGTGATTTTTCAAAATTTTAAAAGCGTTTCTAATTTTTTTAAACTAAAAACACTTCTTAAAATTATTACCAAATGAAAACTTAGAGTACGTTTAATAATGATTTTAGGAAGTGTTTTTAATATTTCTAATACGTGAAAAATAAAAAATTTCAAGTATTAGAAATTGTAAAAATACTTCCTAAAATCACTACCAAATGTATTCTTACTACCGGTTTGAATACACTTCCCATTTTTTATTTTTAAAATTAGAAAATAATAATCAATTTTATATACAATAAAAGAATTAAATATTTACATTGAAAAAACAATGGAAATTTTATTAAAGTGATTTGTCATAAGTAAATCAGTATTCTACAAATTCAAACTCTTACAAATTCTTTTTTTAATTTATATAACTTACATTCATTAATATATTGATTTTATAATTAAATTAATTAATTGTACCATTAATAATATGTCAAATTTATAATTTTATTATAAGACCAATATATTCATTTTTGCTTCTTTATATTCTTTTTATTCATATGTAATCTTTTTTAATATCATAATCCAAAAGATTTGATCACTTTTATTATTTTTGTCATCTTAATTTTAAAAAAAAATTATTTTCAATATTCATTAAAAATACTTAAAATTTACCTTCATTTAAATTAATTAATAATATAATCTCAATCATTCTATTTATATTGATTTTTTTATTAAAATTAAAATGTTATTTATTTATAATTAAAATATAATTTAATTTACATTTGTTTGATTTTAAAAATTATTAAAATATTTTTATATTAAATTTTTATTATTTTATTTAAAGACCAATACTTTCACTTTGGGCTTCTTTTATTATCTATTTGTACATTAATAAAATATTTTCTTATAATATCTAGATTATATATAAAAGAGCCAAGTATTTGTCAATGTTTTTTTTTTTTCCCTAAAATATTCTCATAGTATTGACTATATCCTTTTGAGTCCTTTCAATTAATATTCAAAAATGAATTATTTATAAATTTAAAATGATAAGAAATATTATTTCTCTAAAATTAGATTATTTTTAGTTACAATTTAATTGATTTAGATAGTATTTAAAAAATTAAATAACAAGAAACCATTTAAATCATTAAGATAATATTTGGATAACACATATTTACAAATTTAAAACTTTGAATAATAACAAATATTCATGTTTCACATTAAATTGTTTTTATTTACAACTTAGTTAATTTATATAATATTTAAGAAATTAAATAATAATAAATATGCAATTTTTTTACTCCATGTTTTTAAATAATTTTTAATTTTTTCCAACTATTGAACAAATAAAAGATTTTTATATATATGAAAAATGATTCATTCATTCATATTAAACAAAATGTATTATTGTTTAAAATATTATTAATTATTAATTTGAAATTTAAATAGATGCATGAATCGCTACTCATTTGACTATAGTGTGTTAGAATAACAATGGACTCACATATGGAGCATAGTTTATGATTAAGCTATTCGAATATACATATTTAATTTATATTTGTTCTAAAGTATGAACCACCTCATGTGTAGAGCCCAATACCATATATGTCTCAGATGATGGGCTTAAGACACATATGACCCAATATTCAAAGGGAATGGTCCCTAAGGTATAGAGGATATAAGGTTGGTGTATGTTCATATTTCTTGGATAGTTTTTTAATAAACAGAACGCGTTCTCTCCCACTTCCCATCGCCAGAGATATTACAGAAAATGTGGTTTCCCTCTATTGCCTGAGAAGATCCATACCTTATTCAACATAGGAAAAATGGACTCAGGTTTGTTCTCAATCTGTTGAGAAAAAGGCATGTTTTTCTATGTTTGATTTATATCTAGTTTCTGTTTTTGGGTGATCATGGAGATTACAACAATTGATATCATAGTCTTGTTGTGTTAATGAAGGTTCCCATTTTCCCAAAAAAAAAAAAAAAACCACATTCTGGTCATTCCCTTTCTCATTGGGAATCAAACAAATCCAGGACCCTTTTGAAAGACCTAAACATATTCAACCAGTCAATAATAAATAAATAATCATGGACATCATGGGAGGGCACAAATCCGCCTGTAATCAGACATGGTGCTGGCTGTGGGGTGCGAACCCACCAACACTTCTTAGAAAACACATTTTAAAACACAAACAAAAGAACCAGAGCGTGCGGAGAGAAACAACAGAAAATCGAAACAAAACAAAGACCAACCTTAGCGTGGAAATGAATAGTGCATAGAAGGAAGGCTCAGATCTGCCATTTATGTTTGGCATCGGCACTCGGCGATCGGAGAAGGGCATTGTGGCGCTGCTGGCGGCGTCGATTTGATGTGGGCGACGCTATCAGCGTCTTCCGTCGTTCGTTTGGCGATCGGCGTTCATTGTGATGCTGCTTTTGGCACTCGCCAATCAGAGAAGGTTGATGGGGCGCCGTTGCCAGCGTCTTCCGCCATTTGTTTGGCGTGGCGTTCCCTCTGTTTTGGCACCGTTTTGACGCCAATTTTGGTAATCGAAGAAGGCGCTGTGGCGTCTTCCTTGCGACGCCGTCTAGGCGCCGTTTTGGTGATTGGAACGCCATTGAGCGATGCTGGTCAAGCGCCGTTTTGACACCGCTGTAATGCTGGTACCAGCGTCCTTTGGTGACATTTGGCAGTGTCCTTCCCGCTCTAGGAACCACTCCTCTTGAAACGGACAGGCCAACACCCACACCATTGTAGCCTCCCTTGCCACCCAACCATTCCAAGTCCAACCCTATATGGCCCAATGACAGGCTTGTAAAAGGTTCTTAATTTTAATTCAATCAAGCCCAATCCTAACCCATGTTAGCATTCAATGGGACTTTAGTTTGAATTGGGCAATGAAGCTAAACCCATGGGTTTTTAGACCAAGGCCTTACCCATTGCTAGGCTTGTATCTCAATATGAGTTTGTGGGCAAGTTTGGGCCATGAGACTTATTTTGTAATAATAATAAAAATAAAGATAATAACAATAATAATAAACGACCACAAGGTTGAGAGTTTTGTGCTCAACCAATCGAGCTATGGGACCCTTATGTTTATTTATGATTTTGCACCATAAAAAATTATGATTCTGATAAATTTTTGTATTCTCTTCTCTGTACCATATTAAATATAGGAATTTATCATTTCTTGTTACATTTATGTTTAATATTTTTAAATAAATGAGTTATATATATTTGTTGCCAAAGTAACTTATATAATATAATTTTATTTATTTTGAAATATGTAAACATGTTATTATTGTATAAAATAATCAGCCCAAATGAAGATTATTTTAATATAATAATAAATAAAGTAGTCATAAATATATGACATATAAAGTTTACCTTGCTTGCTGTATGTTAGTCCAAAGACAGACATATTACTTCGGTTTTATTGTCAATATTTATGAATTAATTTTGAAAAAGGGATACCAATTACAAGTTGATATTTTTGTCCAAAGATTGAATATTAATGTTTGTGTTAGGTATCTTGTAATAGGCCCACATGCATATATATATATATATATGTTAAATTTTTATTTATTCATATATGTATGATATAGTTGTGATTGATTGTGAGCTTTATTATTATGGACTCAACATCTTCTATATCTGCTAATGTTAATAATATTCCTGTGCTTAATGGCACCAACTTTAAGAAATGGAAGGAACACGTTATAATTATGCTCGGGTGCATGGATTTGGACTATGCATTAAGAGAAGATCGCCCTCCAGACCTTACTAGTGCCAGCAGTGCTGAACAAAGGGCTGCTATGGAAAAATGGGAGCGATCTAATCGCATGAGTCTAATGATAATGAAGCACTCAATTCCAAAAGCTATAAGAGGTGCAATACCTGAGGAGAGCCGAGCCAAGACATTCTTAGACCAGATAGCAAACCGATTCGCTGCAAATGAAAAGGTTGAGACAAACACTACTCTTAGTAAGCTTGTTTCCATGCGGTACAAAGGGAAAGAGAATATAAAGGAGTACATAATGGAAATGTTCAATCTTGTGACTAGACTCAAGGTACTAAAGTTAGAGTTGTTAGAAGACATACTCGTGCACTTGGTATTGATCTCTCTGTCTACACAATTTAGTCCATTTAAGATCAGTTACAACACACAAAAGGAAAAATAGACTCTAAATGAGCTTATTGTTCAATGTGTACAAGAGAATGAGAGATTGAAACAAGAGAAGATAGAAAGTGCTCACTTAGCCTCCACATCTCAGGGATTTGGTACCAACAAGAAAAGAAAGAGAGACAATAAAGGAAAACAAACTGTATTTTCTGGGAGATCAAAGCAAAAGGTGTAGAAAAAACAAGATAAGGAAATTACTTGTTTCTTTTGCAAGAAGACTGGTCATATGAAGAAGACATGTACCAAATACGCTACTTGGCGTGAAAAGAAAGGTACATTTCTCAACTTTGTTTGCTCAGAAATTAATTTAGTTATAGTGCCTATTGACACTTGGTGGATAGATACGAGTGCAACTATTCACATAAGTGTTACGATGCAGGGTTGCCTAAGGAGTTGAATGCTAACTGATGGTGAAAGAAACATCTATGTGGGAAATGGAAACAAGGCTGTAGTGAAGGCTATTGGTCTTTTTAGATTACAGTTAGACTCTGGATGTACTTTGGATTTGGAAGTGACTTTTGTAGTACCGTCGTTTAGACAAAATTTAATTTCTGTTTCATGTCTAAACAAATGTGGATATTATTGTTCATTTAGAAATGGAATGGTTAGTCTTTATCTAAATTCAAATGTTATTGGTATAGGTAGTCTAACTGACAAATTATACAAATTGAACATAAAGACCTCTAATGGAAATGAAACCTTGCATTCAAGTAATTATGGCATTAAGCGAAAATTAACAAATGAGAATTCATTAATGTTATGGCACAAACGTTTGGGTCATATTTCAAATCAACGTATTCAAAGGTTTGTGTCAGAGGGAGTTCTTGATCCACTTGATTTGTCAGACTTTCAAGTTTGTACAGAGTGTATTAAGGGTAAACAAACAAATGTGAAGAAAAATGATGCCAATAGGTGCGGTGACGTCTTGGAATTGATACATACAGACATTTGTGGTCCATTTCCTACCCCTTCTTGGAATGAACAACAATATTTTATCACTTTTATTAATGATTACTCATGCTATGACTATCTTTATTTGATTCATGAGAAGTCTCAGTCATTGGATGTGTTCAAGAATTTTAAAGCTGAAGTTGAGAACCAACTAAGCAAGAAAATAAAAGGCCATCAGATCTGATAGTGGAGGTGAGTATTATGGTAGATATGACGGATCTGGTGAACAACGTCCAAGGCCATTCGCCAAATATTTGATGGAGTGTGGTATCATTCCTCAGTACTCCATGTCGAGGACTCCAAGCCAAAATGGCGTAGCAGAGAGGCGAAACCGTACTCTTAAGGATATGGTAAGAAGTATGATCAGTCATTCCACCTTACCAGAATCACTTTGGAGCGAAGCTGTCAAAACTGCAGTTTACATTTTGAACAGAGACCCAAGCAAAGCAGTAGCCAAAACCCCATATGAGTTATGAACTAGCAAAAAACCTAATATTAGGCATTTGCATGTCTGGGGTTGTCCAGCTAAGGCTAGGCCTTACAAGCCAAATAAAAAGAAATTGGACTTCAGAACAGTGAGCTGCTATTTTGTAGGGTATTCTGAAAGGTCGAGAGGTTTCAAGTTTTATGACCCCTTAACTAGATCTTTCTTTGAAACGGGCAATGCTAAGTTCATTGAGGATGTTGAGTTAAGTGGGAAAGAATCATTAAGAAATGTGGTCTTTAAAGAGGAATCTGTTAGTATTCCTATTATTGCAACTAGACATGGTCATATTATGTTTGATGACACTATCCAGAATGTACAACCAATAACAGAGATTGTAGACACACTTGAAATTCCTCCTACTCAAGTTGTGGAACCAGTTCAAGTTCATGAAGAGGTAACTCAACAACCTCAAGAACCTCAAGTACAAGTGCTACTGAGAAAATCCACTAGAGAAAGGAGAAGTACAATTTTAGATGATTATGTTGTATATCTCTAAGAACATGAGTTTGACATGGGTCTGGAAGATGATCCAATTTCAGTTAGTCAAGTCAAACAAAGTTCTGACTCTGAAAAGTGGATAGAAGCCATGAAGGATGAGATGAAATCAATGAAAGACAATGGTGTTTGGGACTTAGTAGAGTTGCCTGAAGGTGTAAAACTGATTGGTTGTAAATGGATTTTTAAGACCAAACAGGATTCAAAAGGCAACATTATTAGGTATAAGGCATGCCTAATCGCAAAAGGTTTTACTCAAAAGAAGACATTGATTATAAGGAGACCTTTTCGTCGGTTTCGTCAAAAGACTCCTTTAGGATCATCATGGCACTTATGGCTCATTAAGATTTAGAGCTGCATCAAATGGACCTTAAAACTGCGTTTCTTAATGGTAACATTGATGAGACAATATACATGGTGCAACCAGAGAAATTTGAGTCTAATGATTCAAAGCAACTTGTATGCAAATTAAAAAGGTTTATATATGGTTTAAAGCAGGCATCCCGACAATGGTACCGAAAGTTTGATAAGGTGATTACTTCATTTGGTTTTAAGGAGAACACCGTTGATCAATGCATATATCTCAAGTTCAATGGGAGCAAATTCATTACCTTGGTTCTATATGTAAATGATATTCTACTTGCAAGTAGTGATGTGGAACTTTTGCATGAAACCAAGCGATTTCTATCCAGTAAATTTAACATAAAGGATCTTGGTAATGCATCTTTTGTGCTGGGTATACAGATCTATAGGGATCATTCAAGAGGTATACTTGGGCTGTCACAAAAGTCTTACATCTATAAGGTGTTAAGTAGGTTTGACATGAGCAATTATGCACTAAGAGACACGCCTGTGGCAAAAGACGATAAATTTAGTTTGCACCAATGTCTGAAAAATGAACTTGAGAGGAAGGATATGGAAAGGTTTCCCTATGCCTTGGCAGTAGGAAGTCTCATGTATGCACAAGTTTGTACACTTCCGGATATTGCATACATTGTTGGAATGTTGGGCAGATATTTGAGTAACCTAGGTATGGATCACTAGAAAAAGGCAAAACAGGTTATGCGGTATTTTCAAAGAACTAAAGATTATATGCTCACATATCGAAGATCCAGTCATTTAGAGATTGTGGGATATTCGGACTTCGATTTCGCGGGATATCTTGACAGCAGGAGATCCACTTCAGGCTACATCTTTATGTTGGCTGGAAGAGCAGTTTCATGGAAAAGTGTTAAACAAACACTTATTGCTTCTTTGACCATGGAGGTAGAATTCATAACCTACTACGAGACATCAAACCATGAGATATGGCTACGGAATTTTATCACTCAGTTGCGAATTGTTGATGGGATTGAGAAACCATTGAGAATCAATTGTGATAATAAGACCGCTGAATTATATTCTAAGAACAACCGAAGTTCGTCAAAGTCCAAATACATTGGCATCAAGTTCTTGGTTGTGAAAGAAATAGTTCAGAGTCTTCAAGTATCAATTGAACACATAAGCACAAACTTCATGATTGCGGATTTGCTCACTAAGGGTTTGCCACCCAAAGTATATCATGAGCATGTCACACATATGGGTGTTGTACATATTAATGATGTGCTAGTATAGTGGGAATTTCTATTTAGATTTTGTGTTTGTTTTCTTGATGTGTTATTATGTTTGTGTTATTTGTACAGACCTTGGTTTTGAAGACTATTGTGTTTGAATACTCTGAATTGAGATGATGATTTTCAGAAGCAGTTTAGCATCAAGTGTTGAAAGTGGAATTTGACTATTTTTTAGTCATAAAGTAGGACCAATAGGAAATAGACATATTAAAGATCACATTCTATGTAATTTCCATGCTACACATCCATACTTGATCCATGTTGCTAATTTTGTTAATGTTGTGATCATTGATGGGTCTAGTTATAGTTGTGATTAACGAAGACCGCTTTAATCCTGTGTTAGCATAATTAGTAAACCGGATTGTTTAAGGATATTTGGATAGGATAGCAAAGATGAGCTTAATAAAGTACTGTCATGAACATTGTTCGGTAATATATGTGGTCCAAGTGGGAGATTGTTAGAATAACTATAAATTCACATATGGAGCATAGTTTATGATTAAGTTATTCGCATATACATATTTAATTTATATTTGTTCTAAAGTATGGGCCACCTCATGTGTAGAGCCCAATACCATATGTGTCTCAGATGATGGGCCTAAGACACATATGACCCAATATTCAAAGGGAATGGTCCCTAAGGTATAGAAGATATAAGGTTAGTGTTTGTTCATATTTTTTGGATAGTTTTTTAATAGACAGAACGCGTTATCTCCCGCTTCCCATTGCCAGAGAGACTTCAAAAAGGGTGGTTTCCCTCTATCGCCTGAGAAGATCCATACCTTATTCAACATAGGAAAAATGAACTCAGGTTTGTTCTCAATTTGTTGAGAAGAAGACATGTTTTTCTATTTTTGATTTATATCTAGTTTCTATTTTTGGGTGATCATGGAGATTACAACATAGTGACCACATTCATGCATCTCATTACTTTTGAATTACCATTTTTTCAACAATCTTGCATCACCCACTTCTTTTCTTTCCTTCAAGTGGACTCAGAAAGTTGTTACTAATCCAATATGGAAATTGCACCATCTCATTTCTCCGCATATAAGCAACCAAAGAATCATCACATTTGTTGACTCTTCAGTGTCTTCCCATTGAGATGTTGTTTGAAATCATGATTTGAGTTTGAAAAGCTTCATCAATGAACTTCTTCAATGCAACATTGCCCTTTCAGGTTTAAAATCGAATAATTTGTCCTTCAAACTTCTTAAATACCAGCATTGTGTATTTTTTATTGAACAGTGTTAGTTTGAATGGATGGAAATGTCATGTGTTGTGCATGTAACTTAATAAATAGGAGTAAATTTGAAAATTGAGCAACAAATTGCGTAACTAAGAATGGTATTCATAATTTAGAATTAATCATTTAGTGATCAAATTTCCCTAAAGATGTTAAAAAGTTTAATTTTGAAGATTATAATAGTTCATTTTTCACTTGCATTTATAAGTATTCTACTTCATAGTCTCATTTCATAAAATAAAAAAAAAAAATGGTTATTCACATTTCTAAATTATCTTTCTATAAATATATATACATATACCTTTTCAAAATGTGTCATGTGTGTAAAAGAATAGAAGGAAAAAATAGTAGTATAAAAAAGAGTTAGTTCTTTTTTAAAAATATTATTGGAACCATGTTTAATAAAAATTACATTAAAATAATTATCCTGATTATGTTATTTGAGCATAATAAAAAATTTGTCAATTTAAAGTTTTAAAATAGCAATGGATTAATAAATGACTACTTCAGATAAATTTACATTTTTATTGTTTTTAGATGTGTATTTAAATTTTGTATATCATTGTCCAATATTATAAAAAGAAATATAAGTTTATAATTAAAATCATAAACATTTTTAAACAAAAAATTATAAATATATCATCATTTCTTTCTATATTTGAATACATCCAAAGTAAATAAAATTATTATTTTATGATTCAATTTGTTTTATACACAAGCCAATATATGTATTATTTTTTGTTCAATCATTTTTCCAATATTTTTATTCTGTTTTGGTTGATACTTTTTGGGATTTCCATATGATATTTCTATAAAACTCAATCATCAAGATTTATTTTCACATGTTCGATATTTTGATCCTTGCACCAACACCATCACCATCACTTAAATCTTGAATATGGAACTTTCAAAGAGAATTATTTCGTGTAGAAGGGAGTGCACTTTTGTATTGACCTCATACTCCTTTCCTCGAAGATACCATCCATGTCTCCCACAAAGGAGGTTTGGGTGTCCTCACTAAAGACTTGCTTGTGAATTATTTTTTAGAACAATTTTATATTTTCTAAAACAAAAAACATAAAAAGAACGTTTGACAACTAAAAATTATTTTATGTTTTTTTATTTTTAAAATAGAAAACAAACAGATAACATCTTTTAGTTGTTTTCAATTATTTTCTTATGATTGTTTTAAGAAATATTATACATACATATAGAATAATTAAAAATAAAACACTAAATATAAAAATTATTTTTAAAAATATTAAAAGCATACTGAAAACATTTTAGGTTTCTAAATAAACTTTTATTCTACAAAAATTAGAAAACAGTTTTCAAAAACCATTTTAAAAACTATTTTTTAGAATTATTTTTTACAACAATTATCAAACACCCCTAATATTTTTGCATACTTGGTCCAACTCAAAATAAATCAAACCCATTGAAGATATGTTTACAACTTTCCTACTTTTATACTATTTGGATGGTTTACTAAACGAAGTACAATGGAAAGAGTTCACTTGGAGAACAAAGGAGCCAGATTTTGAAGCATTAATTTTACCACATCTACATATATATATATATATATATATATATATATATCATCTAACAATGGAAGAAAGCAAAGCTGCCATGCCTAAGAGCAAGGGCATGGTGTTGAACTTCCTACTCCATTTAAGCTCTACCCTTCTGACTTACTTTTCTTTAGATAAATGAGATCAAACCAGAAACCTCCTTATCTCCATCTACCTCAAAGGTCATCATCAGAATGGTCTGGTGGGTTGTTTATCAGAAAGAGGTGGTCAAGCATTGCTTCACATTCCTTCATAAGTTTGTAGAGCAGGTCAGTAGAGAAGAATGGCTGCTGCATAACCTTAGGCATGAAATGTATGTAATGGTGAGCCACCCTATGCTGCCTCTGCTTCTCTACTATCTTCTTGTAGTGCTTCTTCACTATCTTCATGAATCCTGTTTATAATGTAATATGCTAGATGTGATTGTATTTGTCTGTTTGGATGTTACATAAAAATTAAATCTATGAAACAACTCAACTCCATACACACTTATACTGACCCGCTCCCCCATGTAGAAATTGTCCATTTTGAATCAAACAGGCCCTTACAATTTTAAAAATATATATAGTGTCAAGGAACTCACTACATATATAGTATCGAAACCTTTTTCCCCTATCCAAATATCATAATCACTCCTTCCGCACGGGGCAGGGCATGCCTTATAGGATCCACTCCCTTATTCCCATATATGTTCATGTTGGGCTCAATGAATCCTCATGGTTTTAAAATACGTTTACATGTTTGAAGAACATATTACATATATAGTTTTAAAAACTTCTTTTCCTACTCGATGTGGGATATCACATCACTAATATAGTCAAATAAAGCTAGCTCAAAAATTGTGAAAATTCCTTCCAAAATTAGTGTACTTTTTTTGGCTAATTTTAACTTCTAATATTGCTGCAAATTAATAGAGAAAAAATGCACCTGTAAAGTTAGTAAGAGAGTAATGCAACAGTAAAACCATCTCTCCATGAAAGTCCAAAATATGCCTCTGCACTTCTAATATATCTCCATCAACATCCAGATTTGCCACCATTTCTTGTAGCTCCTGCACTTGCAATAATAAAACAAACCAGTCTCATTTCACAGAAAAATTATCTTAAAAGATGAAGAGCCATAGGCAGAATATAAAAAAATACCTTTAGTTTGATGATATAATCTTCTTCCTTATCAACAAAGAAGGTATTCACCTTCTCAATTTCACCTTCAAACAATCGGATAAAACCCTTGTCCTCCCTCATCATATGCACATACCTTCCTCCAACACCTAAGCCATCAAAAGTGGTAAACCTTGGCCTTTTGTTAGACCCATCGGTTTCCCTCAACTCAAGATCAATCTGATTTAGCAGCTTCTTCAATTGCTTGTAAGATATAAACTCACTTCTCCATTCAGGAATGGTTTCCTCAACCTCCCAGCGAAGCCTCTTTCCGAACTTCATATCTCCTCCTCAGACACCTCACCTAGCAGTGGTGAAGAAGCTGAAGAGAATGAAGGGCTCATATAAACCGCCATCAAGGCAGCATATACTCTAATTTGATTGCAAATATTCTCCTCACAGTAATTTTTTAATGTTGATGAACTAAGTAGAAAGGCATAGTAACCAAGGAGGAAACAGCCTGCATTGTTACAATGGAAACATCAAGCAGGTATAACTATGGGAACAAGTTTTTGGAACCATCTACTCTCTTGTATTTTATTGTGGGGGATGCAACATCAATGACAACATCAATATTGGGTTTATCATCAGTCTAATGACTCCATAAGCTGAAGTCCTTATCAGACAAGGGTTACATGACGAAAAACTAAATAAATAGCCGGATAATACAACAAAATCGCCTCTTCTAGACTAAAAAAACATGCATGTAAAACAAGGTGACCAAAAGAGAGCACATCTACACAGAACTGGCCAGATCTTTGATCCAGTGTCAATGGGGTCAAACCGATGATTGCAATGTAGGCCAGAAAACAGCATAAAACTTGGGATATTTCAATTTGATGCACTGGGAACAAAAAAAGATTATTATCACCATAAAATACCAGCATGATTCCCAGCATATCCCATCCCAATCTCCTAGAACAAGACAATCAAATCAGACAGACATAGTTTCTATGGTCTTTACAGCTTCCAGAGGTGCCCCCTAAATTTCAGTATCTTTCACTATGATACAAGAGAGAATAGTAATCAACGGCATTGGTTATACAATGGTGGTCCTTATGAGCTAATTGACTTATAAGATTCTTCTTCTGCCCACTAAACGGAAACGAATCCAGGGCAAGCAAAGATAAGAATTCCTAGCCCATTCATATATAATGATCCCATCTATTTAGTAGAAAATCGTTCTCATGGTAGCTACTCGGATGATGTGAATGAAAGCATTTCCTCCAGAAAAGTGCTTTGCACCTTCGCTTCAGATAGTCACAAATAAACAATGGTCCAAGCGGAGACAAAACTAGAATTTCATATTCTGAGCAGTTTCAGTGAAATTGTTTCTAATAATCTTTAAAAAACCACATACGAAATGTCTACATTCTGTTGGAATTCCAAATCACAAAACAATATGAGTCATTGTATTTCCTCATTAATCAGCACACAGTGGATCACACAAACTTGTCTCCACTCATGAAGACAAATGACAAAAGATCATCCAGAATTCAGGTCTGAAAATAAAATCTAGCTGTCAAGCATGAAAGACAGATGCCTTGCTATGCGCTATTCTTATAGGCCGATGATGGGCAGATGCTTCAAGTTCAGAACTCAGTTGGAGGTTTCAACCTTGTCAGTCTCCTGATTCTGTCTTTGTCAGCATTCTCCAGCATTCCCTTCAGAAAATAAAGGCAAGAAATGGATCAAGAAAATACTCAGCACCATAATGCAATATAAAAGGCAGCCAAAAGGCATAGCTGCCTAAAGTGTTGAGAGGGGTAAAAAGTAAGACATTATGAAAGAATACCATTATGACACTGGATAATTAAACCAGAGATTTCACAAAGTTACCCTTGTTTTAAGGATGACAAATGCCATAGGCTTTTACTAACTGATACGAGATTGGTGGAACATTATTTTGAAAGATGTAGGAATCACCATTGAATTCCATGGGAATTTGCAGATTCCTCAGTGGTTTCCATCGTGGAATTGGGATTGAGTAGTGAGAGCATTCCAGAGCTAAGTTAATATGTTTATTTGTTTATTTCTTTGCTGAACAGAGTTATGTGTGATTCTTATAGTACTGATAGTAGAGAGACAAAAGCCTTTATAGGTTGCAAAAAATTTGATGCATCCCCTCACCTTCCAAACAATTTCGTCCAGACATAAGCATATCTTTCCGTACTTATCAAGGAAGAGGCGCTCAGTTGGAGGCTTCCCACAGACATCTTTCACAGATGAGATTATAACAAAGATCACTTCTGCCACTTCAAAGAAATCAACCAGAAAAAGGTAATTAAAAAATCAGCAATGGGATCAAGAATCTTAAAAGGTCAACAACTCTGCTATAAATGAAAGTGCCATTCTTTAGCTAATGATATAACACCGCATTACAATGGGAAAGGTAGTACAATATTTCTCTAGAAGTCAGAGGATTACTTTAGTAATCCATCTGTTTCCCTCCCCAATGAAACAGTTGCATTGCTCTTCCATGCTTTGATGCACATGGGAGAATGACAAGCTGTAAGGAGCAAAAGGCTGTTGAGGAGCTCAACCAATTCAACAGGGAGAGGTGAAGTTGTCACTTTGAAAGTCAGATAGCTTCTGCCTATCCTTGCTTAAATTCATGGTGTAGCTAAAAGAACCCAAATGAATATACTTACAAGCAAGTTCATCATACTCATCCTTGCCCACAACATAGATGCTGACATCTCCGAGCACCGTGTAAACGATATACACTGATCTGATACAGGGAACATCGGATTAATCCAAGTACAAATTAGTGACTAAGAGTACGTTTGGTACTGATTCTACAAGGTGTTTTTGGCCTTTCTAACACTAGGAAATTTTTATTTTTAAAGTATTAGAAAGACTGAAAATACTTCTTAAAATCACTGTCAAATGCATTCTAAATTTATCTTTTTTGATAAGTAAGCAAGACGGAAAATATATTAATTAAAAGGCTTATACACCAAGGTACACAGGTTGTATAAAAGGAAAACAAAAAGCCTAGCCCAAACAAGGGAAAATACAAAAAACCACTCCCTCCCTTGATTAGACCCCAACCAACCTACAAACTCGAACAGTGACTTAATATAACACTTAAGTCAACTATCATTGTCTAAATTTTGCTTATCAAAAAAAAAAAAACTATCATTGCCTAAATTTTGAATTTGCAAGGTGGAGGTTATATTTTTCAAAGTGCACAAGGTGGTTCAGCAGATTGGTTCATCCAACTAACTGGATATTTCAGAGTTCTAGTTTGTACAAATTGTTATGCACCATGGTCTAAGATATCTATAAAAGCAGTGGATCGAGCTCCTCCAGTTACCAATCTCCCTGCTCCATATGAAGACATAGCTGAGCAGTTCCAGTTGTTCTGATCATTGGTGAAGTAACAACTACCCTACAGGACTTGAATCATGATGAACTGGAGATGCCTAAAGAATGATCAAGCAGTTCCAATTCTTCTGATTGTTGATGAAATGACATAAATACCCTTCATGCCTACAGAACATGATAATAACAAAAAGAAAGAACAGGGAGAGAGTTTGGGGATCTTATCACAGAATTCTGATGAAGTAGGGACTGACTACATGTAGCTGATAACAGCCCCAAAATTTGGGGTGGATAAATCTAAATAACAAACCGATGGAAAATTTTGGATGAGTGAAACAAAATTGAACAATTGGGATATTCTTAAAATATTGGATATTTATGATTGTTAGAATGATGAAACTACAGAAAATTCATTCATTCATCCAAGCAGTGAACTGACACCAGATTAGTGAAGATTTATGAGCACATTTTCACCACTCACATGCAGGGGCGGAGCCAGGCTATGCCCGGGGGGGGGGGGGGGGGGGGGGAGGGGGTGTGGTGTGGTTAAATGCCCCCCCTCAAATTTTTGAAAGAAAAATACTGCTAATTAATGGGTTTTGATCCAGGCCCAAGATTATGCAAAGTAAACATGGTTACCACTAGGCTATAAGAGCATTTTGGTCTCGTTCTGCCCCCTCCCCCTGAGGAACTAAAGTTCATATGTTCCCCCCCTTGGCTCTTTCTCTGGCTCTGCCACTGCTCACATGAATGAAAAATCCCAGAATTTCACCAAATGCCTAAACATATTCAAGGAGACATTCCTCCAGTTCTGATTCTAGTAATAAAATAGCAAGGATACAAGACAGTGCATCGTGAGGGCAGAAGTTTGCTATGTGAAACGGAGTTAACAATGAAATGATGATTGAAAACAGAAATGAGATGATCTATCCTAGTATGAATATTTAATATTGGTCACAAGAATACATCTGATGTAGATGTGCCACCTATTCACTCATGCATCCAAATTCAAGGAGTTGGGGTTTTAGGCTTCTTGAGTTGAATAAGTGGGACATCTACAAGAAATATATTCAAATGGAAAGAGGGGCATCACATGGTTGACCGGTAAAAAAAACACACACACACATCTGAAAGTTTAGAATGCACTAGCAACACCCGTACTTGTGGCAAGCAACAAGAAGCTCCTCATTTTTTACGCCTTTAAGATTGTCCGCTCCCAATTTAACCAAGAAAGATCTCCAATGCAGCCGTTCTTCTGCTGGGACTCCACTAAATCTGCAATACAGCATAAACCTTAAATCAGTAATTCAACAATCTTACCATACATGATCAAATTCAGCAGTCATTTCTGAAGCAAAGCTATTCATTCATTCATCATATCTGAAACCAAACTAAAATTTATGTTTGGTAAATCCAAAAACATTTCCTTCTTTTATAACAACATATAACATTTGAACCATCTAAATAATTCAATCCAACTTAACAAAGCCGCCTCCTTACCATTTAAGGTCGATTGAACAAACAAAAACCACATGACTCCTTCCTAATGCAGTTTCAACAACCGTAGTCTACCTCAAACAAAATCACACCATGGAAATCAACTTTGATGGGATACAATATTCAACAAAATAGCTTTAGTAATTTTAGTATTTCATAGTTTTAGTTGGAGTATGTTTTATATTTTAGTAGAATAGAGTCTTGGTAGTATTTGTTTTTTTATATGAAATCTGATCTGAATAGAGCTAAATATCATTAAGTGTTTCAACTGTTTGTTTTTAATAGTGTTTGAATATTGTAAAGTATAAAGTTGTTTGTTTTTGTTAATGCCTTAGACTCTTAATATTGTTAAGTGTTCAATCTATTTATTTGTACATGTTAAACACATTTATAAAATTAATTACTATATTTCTTCTTATTTTAATTTGAAAACTGATAATTTGAAAAATAAAATTATAATTTAACAAATTTCTAAATATCCCAAAATATCATTAGTTTATCACTATAATCAAATTTTATAATGATTTAGTATGTGATTAGTTAGCAAATTAGTAATTGCATAATAATTACGATTTTTAATTATGCTTGGTTGCTAAAAAAAATATTACAAATTTTCTAAGTTATCATTCGTTTTGATGTGGTGTATCTTCAAATTTATGGATTTGTGATTGAAATATGTGTTCCATTATTAAGATTAATTCATAAATTTTTGGATTTTTAATTTGAAAAAAAAATATCAAATCCTAACTTTTTATTTTTCCAAATTAATTGGAATTGTTGATTCTAGTGGATATTTAAATAAGGGTGAAGTATATTTTGGAGTTCTAATTAAATGAATTTCAGTGGAATTTATGATAGTTTGTTTTGTTTTTTCACATGATAAGAAAATGAAAATTTAAATTTAGTAGTAATTTCATTTCTAATCCAAAAGTTATTACTTCAACATTGTTTATATTTGTTTTTAAATAAGGAATTTACAAAAATTCATGTAATTTAATTTCATTGAGAAGTAGATGAATTATGAGGCAAAAAGAGTGGTGCGTGAGAGTGAATTTTGATTTTAGTTTTGGAATTTTGTGAATTTATTTTAAATCAGATTCTTTTTTTTTTTTAATCCAAATTAAGTGATTTTTATTTTATTAGTTTTGCTATTGAGTAATGATCAAGAGAAAATTTTAGGTCTAAATTTTCTTGAGAAACAAAAGAAATTTGGATAAAAACAAAACTTATTTCAATCATATTCAGTTTTTTCTGAATAACTTTACTAATTTGTAGTAAATTCATTTCTCATCTAATTACATAAATTGAGTTAGTTGAATTTATTTTTAAGACAAGCGTTATCAAAATTTTTAAAAATAAATTTTATTTATTTTGAGAAATTGGATTTGAGTATTAACAAAGTTAAAGGTTGAAAAGAGAAATGAGAACAAGAGACTTTTCCATTAAGATAAAAATTAAAAATTTTACCTTTTTCATCAAGACAAAATTGTCTTAAAAAAAGTAAAAAGTTAAAAAAACAAACTCCTCTAAAAATGACTTAAGTCTTAGAGCAAGTTGTTTTAAGACTTAAGTAAAAAAAAACAACCACCCCTTAGTCTTATTAGGAAAAGGAGTTTCATGAGTCTATAAAAAACCTATGTAGTCTTACATTTGTTAATGAATATAATTTACTGAGAATTTAGTAATTATATAGCGTCTTAAAGGTGTGATTGCCAATAATCCTTTTTTTTCTTTTCTTTCCCTTTGTTTTGTCCTCTTTGATCTCTCATCCCACCATAAAACAAAGAAATAATTGCTATAGTACCGGAAAGTTTTACAGTGCTGCATCAATTTGGTATCAAAGCCTACTCACAGCATTATAACTTGATGAGGTTAATGTTTCCTTCCATGAACTTAGGTATCATTTGCTTTCATTGCCAAAGTAGAGTTTTTCCAAGCTCAGGAGAATGATAAGGAAAGATATTCAGTAAAAAAGCTTTTAGATAAATGTATTATCTCATAGTTTTAGTTGGAGTTTGTTTTTATTTTATTAGAATTAGTGTTAATAGTTTATCTTTTAGTTAAATTTCTATTTATTCTAGTTTATAATTTGATTAGGAAAACAAGTAATATTCCCAAGTCTATGTAAATCTATATAGTCTTTCAAATTCAATGAATAAAATTCATCAAGAATTTAGTAGCAATCAAGTTTCCTAAAGTTGTGATTGCCTTTGTGTGGTTGCTATAGACCTATATTTTTTCTTTTGTTTTCATTTAAGTGTGATTGCTTAGGAAATCCTAGGTATGATTGATTGTTTAGGAATCTTGGTGTGATTGCCAAGGATCTATCTTTTCCTTTCTTTCCTTTCTTTGATCTTTTTGATCACCCATCTCATTATACAACAAAGAAAAGCTTCTCTAGTTGTGGAAATTTTTACGGTCCTATATTCAACTCTCTCATACTTCCATTATTAGGGGTTACCTCAAACTTCTTACAAATGAAATGACAGAATAATATCATGATTAAACTTTGCAGTCTCATTACTCATCCACCTCAAACTTCTCATTCAGTGCCCAACTTGCCCTCATTGACTGAGTTTAGTAATGATAACAAGGAATTATGCATCATAAAGCATGATTAGCCTCATGTCACCTGATGAAATCCTTCCTTCATCTGATAGGCCTGCACTAATCATTCAACAATGAAAATACCAACAACTACTCCAGTTTGTCTATACCACTCCAATTCAATGAGGGTGCTTACTCTAGTCCCTACTATGGATGAATAATTTCAAGATAAAGAAAACGCTCAATGTCCTGCAATCAATCATCATTAATCTCCCACTTGTAATCATAAATTTCAAAGAATTACAATTCCTATAATATCCCATCAACAAACAACATATTCTATGTAATCCCTTGCCAAATATACCCAGTTGAACAAATTGAAATCGGCTATTGAGTGAGGTCAGGAATGCTAAGGATTTTACATCTTTTGGGCCATCTACATGTTTCCCTTGTCTTCTCCTTCTTTTATAGAAGGTCTTTATGTTTGAAATGAATTGGTACTCAGCTATTGACACATTTGAAAGAACTCTAGCAGGTTTTTAGGGGTATGGCTGACCTTGATTTCTAGCCTTATTTGAGAAGCAAACAAAATGAATTGAGATGCACTGAGGGGTGAGCATATTGCACACAGGATTCATAACAGGAAAAGGAAAGGAAGATGAAAAAAAAAAAGCAGTAGAAAAAAGGGAAGAGGAAAAATGAAAAGAAAAGAAAGACAAATGCACTTCAGCAACACAATAAAAATTTACTTAAGAAATACAAGAAAAGAAAAGGTGCAGCTTATGTACACATGATATATACCAGCAACAACCAAAAGAAAAGCAAGAAAAAAAAATCCAAATATATCATGACAGAAAAAAAAGGAAATGGATGGAATACAAACAAATTCAATACCCTCACAACCTATCAGTTAAGTCCAAAAATGCCACTTTAGAAGGAAGACAAGATCCTGACACATTGTTTTTATAACACAGACCCACTGGCCCCACTTCAAAGGACCAAAGAAAACCATGAATACACAATCCTCCACCAAGGACCATGTCCTTGGGTAAGCCCGAACTCACACTTGGGAGCTCTCATTGTTGAGTGGGAGACTTTGCCAGTTCAGCTGAGCTGCAGAGGGCACAACGTGCCAACAAATGTGAAACCAGAAAAGAAGCATTTCCGTAAGAAGTTAAAGGCTAAAAATAAGCAGACAGTTTTTGCTACCTGCCACCAAAAAGTATCCTCTCTACTCCCCAAAGTTGCCAGAACAATATGACAACCGAAGAAAGAATCCAACATTCTCAATTCTCAATCATGATAATTTCTAAGAAACCTAAGATTTCACAATATTGACCAACACCCTCCTCAATGCTCCAATAATCTTCCAATTGTACCCATTATCTTCATCCTGAAACAACTTTTGAAGAGAACATTGCTCCATCAAACATTTGTGCCAAAACTTTACTCTTTGTTCATTTCCAATTCTAAAATAGTAAATTCAGCTAACTCGGTCCAACCACTCCTAAAGTACTTCTAGAGCTCCTTCACACAAGGGTTCTTACCGTCTGTAGACAATAAACCTTCTCTTTTTCGTTAAACTTGCCCACCATTATTCTTCTCCATAAATTCTCTCCCTCACTCACAAACCACCATAGGAAGTTAGCCAAAAAACTTATTGAAGCACTCAATATCTAATACCAAGGGACCTCCTCAAGTAAAGAAACTACTTTCCATCTGACCAAGTGAGTCTTGTTTCCATCCCACCACAAAAAAACCTCTTGTTGAATATTTTTTAATTTATTTCTTACCCAGGCCGAAAATCTTAAATAAACATATAAAATACACCAATAAGCTCAACAGAGTGCCTTATATGAAAAATTAGTGTCAATCTATCCCTCAAAAAATGTTGCTTCTTCAACATTGCAAATTTTTTGATATCATTTCACTACAAACTCCAGCACTGATACCACCTCCAAATGACCCTAGAGGAAGTTCCAAACAGGATGATGCCAACTGGTCCACACCACAGGGAACAGGTGAAACCAGAACATGAATATCCTCCACCAGCCCTGAGGAATCATAATGCTGTTTCCAAATTTTATTTTTTGCCCAAAAACTGCTTATAAAAGCCAACTGGAACTCCTGACATACAACAATTGCGTTCTATCTGCTCCACAAAACAAGACCATATCATCGGCAAGCAACAAATGTGAAATTGTTACTCCCCGTTCATCAAAAAACCAGATCTAGAATCCTTGCATAAGACCTTCCTCCACTAAACTACTCATGAATTTACCCAAAAACAAATAGGGGTCAAACAGGATATCCTCTTACCTTATTTCCAAGTCCTTGATTAACAGTTGGAAAGTTTTAATGAACTTTCCTTCAGACAGATTAGGGTGAAGAACTTGACTGGGGTTACTTGGGACACTATTTCTACTTTCAACTGAGGCAAGGAGTTTGGAGGTCATTGGTGATCATGAAAGGAACTTTATTAGTAAAGTAGTTGTTGCAGTTAGCATAAAAAGGGATGGACTTTGAAAGAAGATATTAAGTGTAGAAATTCAGTGATGACTATATGAGCAGGGTATCAAGGTAGTTAGGTCAAAAAGTGTAATAGAGTTGGTGTCTGAGGTTATCATGCATTTATTGTTAAGACTTCAGAAAAATGAGAGTGTGCCCTATGGGCATGACTGTTGTTGTGATGCTAGGCAATTTGATCCTGTGTTCAAGGACGAGATGCAATGGAATCTCAATTTTTTTAGAGCTCCCAATGGTTGAGAGTTGGAGGTCATGGGCAATTTTATGAATAGGTAAAAAATAAGAGTAAATTTTAAGAATTAAGAATCATTTTTGCAGAATTGAGCATATTATGTTAGTGGATACACTTAAAATTTATAAAACTTCAAGAACAATTTGAAAATATTGCCTTCTTCAAGGTTGTGGGTAATCTTTCTCGGGCTTTATGGATTCTTTGGATTCAGCCTAGGCCTTGGGGTGGATTCTGTATCTTTTTTTTTTTTTTATTACCTAAATATCAAGCAAAAGGAGGAAAAATAAGAAAGAAAAAAAAAATGTTTCGACATAAAATGGAAAATTGAATTCCACCAAAATCATAATCAACCCATCTCAGCTCCAGTGCAAGACCCCTCGTTGAATTATCATAGAACACCCAAAAGGCAAACCAAGATCCAATCCAATACCAAACAATCACAAATCTCCCAACAAAACCAATCAACCATAATCAGAAAAGAGTATTCCAAATCAATATTACCAAACTAAATGTTGAAAATAAAAATAACAATCAAACATAACATTGGTAATGAGATAGATCTGGTATGTATAGGAAACATGAAGAAGATGAGTATTGTTGAATGGAAAAAAGACGATGATGATCAAGAAAAATCAACGGCAAAGATGATCCGGCGTACCGTTCGACTAATATGTTGCCTTCTGAGTTGGCGAATAGAACCGCCAGCAGCATGTTTGCTCTCTCTGGATCTCCCTCCCTCTCTGTCTTCTCTCTCTCTCTCTCCCACTTCGATGCAAGGCTTCCAGAAATTACAAGATGTGATTACCAAAATGCCCTTTAATATGATATATTTATGATTTAATTGAATTATTTATTTAAAATTATGGGCCGACTATATTATAATTATAATCAAGTTAATCAACAATATTATTAAATAAATCAATTTGGATCAAATATTATTATACAAAATTAATCCAATAACAATTCTTCATTAAATGAATTATGCATATAGATACGAATTTGATGTGTATATGATCATATTTAATTTAAATTGTATCGAACTTGGATCGTATTGTAAAATCGTAATAGACTTTTCAACCCTAATTTTATTACACTGTATGTTTGATTGGGAGGTGAATGATATTTTTGGATATTCATAGACGATTTGTTATTCAAATCATATTATATCAATACATTTTCAAAATATATGATTAAATGAATCAATTTAAATGATTGCATTGTAAAATTATAACGTTTTTACACTAAAATAATTTAGTATTTATCAATCTAGGTACAATAGAGCATAAGACCTTTTCAATATATGTTATACGACCATTTATGTGTTGGAAATGGTCATATAACTCATCAACTTGAGCTTTCATATGCACCTATAGACCACCTATACAAGCAACTTCGTGAATGCGTAATGGATCAATGGAGGCCAACATGCCATCAATTGAAGACCCATCAATGGGTTGTGAGGCTCCCACAATCGTGCAAAAAGTGCTTTCATGATGCCCTCAAGTACCATGCCCCTTGGCGCTTTGACCCCTACACAGTAATTCTAATCTTATCCTTCTCATTAGCAAGAGGGATGGCGATAGCTCTCCAGGTGTGGTTAACATGCTTAAACCATGAGCTTTTATTAATTGTTGTACGTGGGCCAAACACATGATACTCTTATTGGATATCAAATGCAATCTCAGGTGTGGTTAATTTTTGGAGTTTCCCTTGGGCAATCCCATTGACCTTAGATGGTTTTTGATATTATGGCAACTTACTGATAATCATCGGTTGTGGCAGATCAAGGCATGATGGAAGGATGGATAGAAAGTATATATCGCAAACATATTTAAAATTCAAACTAGCTTAATGTAGCTAGATAAACGAATATAGACAGGAAGTTCACAAGTCTTCCCATAAAGATTGTCGGGTTTTGTGGAGCCTCGTTTTGTTTGATCCGATTTGATGACCCAACCCGAATAATATTGTGTGGTCTTTTAATGGGAGATGACCCAAGCCGAGCACTCATGGACAAGCCTCTTGGGGATTCGAGGGCAGCACCCAAGGAAAAAAAACTTTTGGGCCCATTTAGCCCATTGTGGAAACGTCTTTTGTAATTAAGGTTTTTTAGTGTGGTATTGTTGTCGTGTTTCATATAGAGAGAAAATATTGTAGTTGAAAGTTGTACTCTCTATTCTTCCCTGATAATAGTGATATCCCTACAACTCCGTGGACGTAGGCAAATTACCGAACCACGTAAATATTGTCTTGTGCGTGTGATTGTTTTTCCTTAACATGTGTTTTCTCTATTTTTTTTTATTTCTCACAGGTCGAGGGTTCGACTTAATTCCCTTCAAAGACTTCCAACAATAGCCTCCAACTCACAAATCAAAACCTGAACCTCAAGCGAAACATGTGGAATGGTCTCAATATAATCAAAATGTTTGACAAATGGAATGAGGAAAGACCAGAATGATCTATCCATAGATCATAATCACTACTACAAAAATTGTAAATAATGGCGTTTAAATCCTTGGCGCTTCTAAAAAGTGACAAGGAATGCAATGAACAGTAATTGTATAAAAGAATAATGGCGGTTTATAAACATGGTGTTTTATGTAAGCGTCATTATTGCACTTCATCATTCTAGGCAGTTGTAAGAAGTGTCATTGTCTCCTATTATTTATATATAGTCATATTTCCCCATTTCTCAAACATCCCGCTTTGTCTCAACATATATCCCGCCTCATCTGAAAAAACCTAGAAAACTAAACCCATCATCCCTGATTTCTTGCCTTTAGCAAACTCGTCGGAGATGCCCTGATTTCTTGCCTTTAGCAAACTCGTCGGAGACGCCCAACTATCGAACGATCAACTACTGACTGGTGATAATGAGAGCACCTCATCGGAGACACCCAAAAACACTCCATTGTGTCAGGTAATTTCTAACAGTGGGTAAAAAAACAATAATAAAAAAAAATAGAATTGGAATCATGCGTTTTCAAAGCTTGAACGCAGTCAATCTATTAGAGTTTTCAAGATCTGGTATTTCAGTTGGAAAGGTTAAATTTTTTGGTTTGTTTGAGTGCATTTTGATTTGGGTTGTAGTTGGTTGGTATTCAGAGTGGTGTAGAGAACGTCAATGTCTGGAAATGGAGAAGAGGGGAAAGCCTTGGCTGGGAGCATTGGTGGTGGTGTCTTTGTTGTTTCAAAATCTTAGGGTTTCGTTGGTCTCTCAAGATTGAAGTAAGTGGTTTTTCATTTTGAGTGTTTGGTTGTAGGGAAAGTGGATAAATCAGTTACAAATATGCAGAAAATTTATTTCAAAATTGATTTTGGGGCTTTGAATTTTAATTTAGTTTGATGTTTATTTGGGTATGTACAGGTTTGGCTGCTTTGTTCCAATTTCAAAGAGAAAGAGAGTGGTGAGAGAAATGTTTGGGCTTTGGTGAATTGGGATAATGAGAGCTTCATCTCTGTTCGTGGTTTGAAGTGGAGTGCTCCAATTGGAAAGCAGCAATTTGTGAGTGATTCTTCCCTAAAAAAAACAATTATGGAATAATTTTCTATTGTGCTTTGGAATGAAATGATTCTTGTTGCTTCTTCTTGGAGGAGCTTTGCAGCATCCCCTGTTGATAGCTTCTTCCCAAGAACGAAATGAATGTGTTTGAGGATGATTTTGAAACATGGAGTCTTAAGGGCAGTCCTAGCAGGACTCGAGAGTACATGTTGGATGGCCATAACCCTTTGGAGCCCAGAATAAGTTCCGAATGGAACTATGGGCCTGAGCACTGAGACATCAGTTTTGCATAGAGTGTTTTCTCAGCAAGGATTAATTAATTGAAAATTCTGGCAGTAAAGAAATTGGCACTATTCTATTTTAGCCATAATCCAAGTGATTTTGTTAAAATGAACACAAAAGTTTCTTAATGATAATCATGGCATAACTGTTTGTAGACTGGGAAGAATTCAACTTTTTACTTGGTTATAAGTGTCATTAGCAAGGAGTTTGGGGGAACTTCCTTTAACATTATTTCAATAGATGTGGTTATATGTAGAACATGGAGTAAATAAATTATCACATGCCAATACAAGTTTAGTTTTGATGGATACTATTTGGGTAATCTGATGCGAGCTGGCATCCAAGGGACTAGCAAAACCTCTAGCCACGAGATAATGAAGAACTTTAAGCTGACTAGTTTTGGTTTACTACTAAGGCTGAAATTTTGACCTTTTTTGAAGGCTTGAAAGATGTCCTTTCCTAGGGGATGATATTTTCCCTTTTGAAAGATATTCTTCCATGGTCATTTCCTTTGCCCAATACCAAGAGACATGACTTCTAGAGCTACAATCATTAGATGATAGAGATGTTTGATTTATCAGAATACATGGAAATTTCTTTCTATTGGAAGCCTAGATTAGCTAATCATGCAATTAATGGAACCTACACATGGAATTGGGCTAAAAAAAAAAATGATTCACTAAAAAGTTCTAGCTTGTTACCCTCTGATTTTTATTTTTTTTAATGGGCAATAAAAGCTTAAACTGTAATTCCAACTGTTAGGATATTCAATACCTTATTTAGAGATTTCATTTGGTCAAAGCATTTAAAACTTGCAAAAATTTTCTTATATATCTTTCTCTTGATGGCAAAATTTGGGCTATTTTTTTTGGTGAATATATCAATGTTTTATTCCATTTTTGAGACTTTTTACTTTATTTGATCTGGAATCCTTAATGAAGTCAAAAGAGTGACAATTGTGGATCACTTAGTGTGTGCACGTCTATATATGATAAATTCTATATGGCAATATATAGAAAGCATTTCAAAGAATTAAAAATAAACCTTAAATATTTTTGGTTTTATAGGAATATTCTATATAGGATAAATTCTATATGGCAATATTTTGGTTTTATTTCCATTTAATAGAAAATGGAATTGACGCCCTAATATTTTTTAATTAAATATTCCTATGTTATCTTTATACTATTTTTAAATATTTTTTATGAATTAATTAAATATTTAGTAAATTTAATATTACTATATATATATATATTAATTAAATATATATTTCATTAATTACAATATTTTTTAATTACTATATTTAATTAATTAAATATTACCATATATACATTAATTCAATATTTTGATACAATGTAGTACGTTAAAAAATTGAATTAAAATTTAGATGTTCATTAAATTTAGTTTTATTTTACACTTTTCTTCTTCTACTTTCTATATTTTCTATAAAATCTATTTTGATTTTGGAAAAAAGGATGGGAAAAATATAATTTTAGTAAATATATTAATTCTCTAATCCAAATAAATAAAATCAATTTAATAAATAAATATAATTATAACACAAATACTATTGATTCTACCTAAAATATATTGAAGGTAGTTTGGAAGCATTTATCATAATGTTGGAAGTCTTTGGTAATAATCGAAAATGTTTTTCTCATAAACATTTAACATTTGGTAAATTTTAATTGTGATTTTGAAAATTTGTATTACCAAATGATAATTTTTGAACTAACTCATGAAATATGCATTTTTCACAAATTATTTTTTGGTAGCCTATTATATATATATATATATATATATTATAAGTTATTAAAATAATTTACTTGATTGATTATAAATATATTAAAAATAATTTACCAAACCATTTGAAAATAGAAAATAGTACAAATAAAATTGATAGCACAAAATTTAATTATAACCTAAAAACAATTTTAGGATATTTGGCTCTAAGGGGTATTTGGGATAAATTTCCTATTACCATGATTACTTAGTATAGATACTTAAAAGGTTAAAATTATAATTTCAAAATTTTTTTATTAAAATTTTAAAATTATGAACACTATGTTCCATGTTCATTACTATGTGCTCCTATATTATGATATATGGTTTAAAATTAATTCTCGATTTCTCCATTACGATGCACTATTTATTTATTTTACATAGGCATCTAGAATTTCTTCACATTTTATTTAGATGTATATTATATTAGTTTTATAATAAAGAGATTAAAATTTTAATCAAACAAAAAATATTTTTATTTTCATAATTTTTATTTTAAATGAAAAAGATATATGTTAAACCATATATTATCCCTATAATGCTTGTGAATTCTTCTCAAAAACACAAATCTAAAAAAAAAAAACCAAATGCAAAAGCACAACATAGAGACAAGTTTAAATTATATAGTTCACAAAATACCATTATAGGCTAAAATTTAGACAAAAATAAAATTAATTATTAAATATTGATTGTCTTATTATTTGTTTTGTAGGATAATTACTTGATGTGTATTTAAAATTGTCAATTTAGATTATTTTGATTAAATTTGGTGTGGACCTTTTTGTAGAAGATGTTGCTCTCTAAATTTAGAAGATGTTTTCTATTTTTTTTTTTTTTGGGGGCTATACTAAAAATTTAATGGATTATTGATGTTGATGTTCTCTTATCCCGTACTTGATTAATCTCTTGTTTTGTGTTTTAACTATTGATAGTAATTTTGTTGTAATTATTCTTAGGGTCACATATGTCAATTGGTATACACATTTGTTTTCCTATTATATTTTCATTGACATTTCTTTCTCTCTATTTCTAGAAGTCTTCACTTATATATCTTTTCTGAAATTGTAATTGATTTTAGTTTTTTGTGCATGTAGGTCATTTTTTTGGGAAATTAACCTTGTAGTTGGATAAGCTAGCATGAAGGAGTATGTTGAAGGCCAAAGCACAATTGGGTTGCATGTAAAGAAAAAATGGACTATGTCAAGGGACTAAACATTAAAGTTATGACATTTTTTTGTGGTTATTTTAATATATTTTAGCTTTTTTGTGTTTCTTGTTTATGAAATACAACTTCTTTATTTGTGATTAAATACTGCAATTTGGAAATGTATTACCAGGTGAAAAATTAGGTGCAATAACTAATTTCATTGGTACATAATTTTTTTTCTTATGTGTATGCATTATTTCAATAACAGGTGAAAAATTAGGTGTAACAATTATTAAACTAAAACTAAATTTAAAATTAAGCAATTATCTTCCTTGACGCTTTTACTAAGTGTCAAGGAATGAGAGTAACTACTAGTAACATTTATACAACCCAATAATGACACTAATAAATGTGTCAATATAGTGTGAACAACTAACAATGATACTTTTTAAGTGTCAAGGTTCTCTTCAATGGCGCTTTTTAGAAATGTCCTTATAGTTCGATATTTGAAACTGCTAAACAATGACACTTATATAAAGTGTCAAGGTTTCTTCTTCTCAACAATGGCGCTTATAAAGTGTCAATGTAGTTTGATATAACTAATGATGACACTTTTTTTAAGCGTCAAGGTTCTCTTCAATGGCGCTTTCTAGAAGCGTCATTGTAGACAAATACTTATTATGACAGGCTAGTAGATGACGCTTTGGGGAAGCGCCATTGAATGTATTTCTCGACACTTAAAAAGCGTCATGGTTAATGTTTTTTCTTATAGTGAATGCGAAAGAACATGCCTAAAACAATAGAGTCGATGTTCAAATAGAACATTAAAATGTAATAGGGATTAGTAACCTCGAAGAGGGAAGAAGCCCTTAGTCATAGTCCTTGAAAATCATAGGATTCATTGTATCATGAATAAGGTGAGCTCTCTCCTCTACCTCAACTCTATATATGATCATGAAAATAAGCATAATATAGCTCTTTATACTCAACGTCTATGAAACAATATATGGGCAAGCCCTCAACATCCCAAGGTTCCTCTACTAGGAACCGGAGTCAGATATAGGATTAGAAGACATATAATTTCTAAATGCATGTTAACGAGTATGTTTAAGCTTTGTGGATGGTTTTCCACATAAATTATTTGAAACTTTTGGGTTAATATGTATATACACACTTTTGTAGAACCATGGAACTCAATTCAGAATGGGTTCTGATTCGGAATGCGTGGTGTTATAGTCAACTAACAGCCAACCCATGGATTAATGTCAACCCCCTAGCGCCAAGGGATCTCAACCTCCAAAGAATAGGTTAGGTTAAAGATTCTTATTCAGGCCATTTTATAACAAAACCTTGCTGTCTGTACATGCCTGTGGAGAACTTTTTTACTCTCTGAAGATTTCCAATGTATAGCATAGGTTTACAATGAACCATAGAAAAACTAACAAAGAGCCAACTACAGCCAGTGTTCCATGTTGGATTTACCTAATAATATATTGCCTAAAGAGTGATCAAGAGAACCATTCATGCATCTAGAGTACTCTATTCTAAGGGCTATTAGTTGTTAGGCTGATTGAGTTGAAGTTCAGTTCTCAGGCTGCTTGTGGTTGTTCTTATGCTATAAATCCCTCTTGTACCCTATTGTAAGGGCATTCTAACTATAAATAAATTAATTTGTTTTGTAGTTTTTAGTGGTATGAGTCAATGACACCAGTTGGAGTTGCATGCCTTATAAGGCAGGGAGGCACTGGTCTTGCCGGGGGTTTGAATTAATCACCATGCGCATACTAAGGCCATGTTGGAGAATGAAAATTCTCCGTTTCATTCCTAGACTTCCTTAGATAAAGAATAAATTCGGTAATTTTAATTCTTATATTTAAATGTATATATAAATACAAGTTTGAAACGATTATTTGTTTCTATTTTAATGCTAAGTAATGATAGAAATAATTTTTTTTAAAAAAATTGATAATAATATTTGTACATATAATTTAAATAAATTTTTATTTTCATTAAAAAAAAAAAATCTTTTCATTTAAAAAATAGAACAACTTTGAGAGTTTTTTATTTTATTTTTTTGCTAAATAATAAAAACATGTTTGGGCTTGTGATTTAAAAACAAATATTTCTAACAAATTAATGCCACTATTTGATTATTGTTCTTGAGAAACAATTTTTAAAAGCAAAGTAATAAATTTAATAATTTTTAAAAAATAGTGTTAATAATTATTGATTTTAAATTATTATTTATTTTTAACAAAATAAATCAATTATTCTTTAATAATATTTATAAAAAATATAATTTGTGATTTTATTATAATATATACTATTCATATTTTATTAAAAACTATATATATTTTTAATTTATTTGTAATTACAATTTAATTGAATTTACAATTTTTTATTACAAAATTAAAATTAAAAAAAAATTATTTTACAAACAACTTATCTAAAATAGTTTTTGGTTTTTTAATTTTTAAAAATAAGTTGCATTAGGGAATCAAAATACGTCTTAGCTCTTTAGAATAATTCTTGATTCATTCCCATTATCAGTTAAATTATCCAAATATGAAAAAAAAAAAATGAAACATTTATTCTCGATCCTCATCCTCGCGTACCAAACATGACCTAAAAATGACTTTAGTTTTTTTTCCAAATAAGAAATGGTTAGTTGTTAGTGATTGTCAATGCATTGAGTTCATGTAGATATTTGAGTAATGAACTCCCCTTTCATTGTTACCACATATATGCATGCTATCCCTCTTAGAAGGCTGTCATGAAAGTGCGATTGGGAGTCCACCAATTTTAGAAAGCCTGTCATGAGAGGGAAATCATAGCATTGCAATCAAGGAGTTAATTCCATTGAATTCTTATATGTGACACTGTCTGAATTTAGACAATATTATCGCAAATCATTGTCCAATAATTAGTGGAAATTTTCTCCAATGTAACAGTTTTTCAAAACATTAGGACTCAAATTCTTTGGTTCAAATTCAATGAAGCTTTATAAGGAATTTGGACTTCCCATTTGAAGAAATTTGGACATATTAGGAGTGGACCTCCAAATGATCATCACTTAAAAACTAGGAAAATGTTCTAAGAATCTTGATCAGTCTCCATTCTTCTAGACTAATGTATGTAGTGCTTTAGCTTAAAGCAGTTTGAATTTATTGGGACCCCTACTTAGACAATATGGGGCCTAGTATAAATGCACATTAGAGCACATTGTTGAAGGAAAATGCACAATACAGCCCTTCAACCTTTCTTATGAAAGATAAAGCTACCTAACTCCTATAGCAAATTAAGTCTACATCAAATGCCACTTTTCTTTCTCACCTAACCACCATTAGATAAAACCCTAGAGGGTATTTTTCACTCTATAAAACCTCAATCTAAGGCTTATCCAGGGGTAATGGAGAATTGATTATCAAACCTACCACTTGGGTTGCCCCCACTTGAAGTCATTTTAGTCTTTATGATATTGTTATCTAGTGGAAATGCCTCCCTTGAGCCCAATCAATCTCCACCACATGGGCTTTGATTCCCCAAATTAGGTACTTCTAGTGACAGCTTGGATAGTCCAAAATTAGTTCTTTATATAGTCTAGCAATTTGAGATGGATATAGACTCACTTAAATTTTGAGAGAGATATCAAATCTATAAGATCCAAATGGAATAATTCCTCACTTATTTCATTGAAAATAATGTTTTTTTCCATGGTAAGCAGCATAAAAAACAGTAGAAAAGATAGTTTAAATTGCCTTACACTTCCCTTGAAGGAGACTCACAGTGTATATATCACTTGTTTTCAACTTCATTTCCACTAAGTATCTCTCTGCTGTGCCACTATATTGAATGCTTTAGTTTAATTCAATGATTACCAACCTTTCTTATAACATCAGCCAATTTATTATGTCCATGTTCAACAGTCATAACCACCCTTTTGTGATCGAATTTCAATAATTTGGTCACTTGTTTACATTTATCAACATGCTTGCTTCCTAAAGGGAAATTAGATTGTCTTTATTGGTGTAATAATCATTCGCCATGATATTTATGTTTTGCCTTTCATATCAAAGTATGGAGGTTACAGATTTGATTACACACATTTGGATATGATGATGGATTTATGATTTGTCTGCCACAATCCTTCAGTATAAGAAAATGCAAGTATCGGCTCACAATATCAACTCTCCGGTCTATTAAATTTTCTTAATATCGGCTTCATACATCCACAACAGATGTTGTTTCCATCACAAACCAGCATAAGTACTAATATTCTCTTATTTGATTTATCTTAGCAACTAATACATGTGACGTTTCTAACGACGAATTCATTACACATGTTATTGATTGATCATTCATGTCATTATCAAAACAAAGTAGGCATATTTTTCTCCCACACTAATGCTAATGATGGTTTGATGTATCCACTTGCTTATTGAAAATTATGGCTGTCTAGAATCAATTGGAGATGTCTTTATCAATGTTCTAATCGACATTTGTTTCGCTATTTATGCACGATGTATGCCCTTGTTAAGGTAACAGTAACTTGATAATCAAGGAGGTGTTTGCCTTACTGGACCATTTGACACATAGTGTTGAGATTACAATTGTTGCTTTCTGAAAATTAAACCATAATCTGCTAGAACATTATACCAGTACCATAAGTAAGATTCATGTTTCATTGCATTTGAGGCCACATGGTCGATCATATATATACCACCAGTAAGGATGGTAATGTGACAAAACAAGGACTGGGTCATGGCCATATATTTGATGCTAATAAAGTTTGAAATTGGCATGTCTTTTTCCCCTTGAAATGTCATGGCATATAGGCCACCACAACATAGAATCATAGACAAGGGAAAACAGACTGGATCACTTCAAATGGATGTGTTATATTTGTATGTAGAGTTTAATTGAAGCATGAGCTTGAGATTATCCATTGATATAGAGAGTTCCATCAAGCATATATCCCTACTTAATTTCAAAATCTTCTAGGAAACACAACACGGACAACAGTGCTCATGGTCTGTCCCTACTGATAATTAATGGTACTATACCATTTTCGCAATGATGTTAATTTTCTTTCGTAGTATGGAACTTTCGCAGTGTTCATTAATGAGGCAAAAAATTATCCAAAGGTAAATTAAAGTGATGAGAAAAGGAAGTTCGTGGACGAGAAAATAAGAAATAATCAAGACTTATAAATTCACAACTCCAATATCTTAGAGCACAATGTATAATTCAAAATGCTCACACCCCACACAAACACACAAAGAGAAACGAAGTTGATGAAACCCAATTCATTTATTTTGAACTCCTACCACAAAATATGACAGTTTTTTTATCTCTTCTTCTATATAGAACACTAGTTTATAGATCGATATATAGAAGGTCCCTTTTCTTTTGGGTGGGTTGGCGTTTAACTGAATACATTTTACACAGACACACAATTAACTTACCTCCGTGGAGGTCTAAATCAAGATATATATATGGCTAGAATTTATGCCCCATTCTTCTGAAGATCGAAGTAACAGCTGGTACTTTGAAAAATCAAACACAATGCCATGATGGTGACTGCACATGGGAGCTCCCATGTATTGGCAAGCCCCATGTGAATTTTCAAGTACTGGGCTGACCTTCAATTCCTGTTTAGCAGTTCCTCTATCATCTGCAATGCAATCCTCTCCTCTTCATCCATCCCATGATCCCCACTACCTTCCCTTAATCCTGATGATGAGGTCTCTGGAGTGTCCACCATGGCCACTTCCGCCTCCGCTCCTGCCTCCGCCGCCTGCTCATTCTTCTTCCCAAGCTCCACTGTCATCACCCAATTGGAGTCGGATCGCGTCCCCGCCCGCTTCTGCCACACTCCTATATTGGAATTCTCGGTGTCCAGCCTTAGGCAAGTGAGGGAGGGAGATGGGGATTTACAACATTTACGCAGCTTGGCGCTGAGTATTGCAGAAAGAGCGGTGGGAGAGGAAGAGGACGACTCCTCATTGTTGGCGTGATTCACGGCAGTGGGGAAGTTTGTTTTGGCATTGCGCCCGCTCATCATCACCGCCGCCTCGTCGTAGGCTCGAGCGGCCTCTTCTGCAGTCTCAAACGTCCCTAACCACACCCTCCTCTTGCTACAAAGCACAACAAAGAATATGCATTTGAAACTAACATGAAAATTGCCTAAAAGAGATGAGGAAAACAAAAATACAGTAGATACATGAAGAGAAGGACAAGAATTAGAAGAAAGGAATGTGGAGAATACAGTAAAGGGTGGCGAATTTCAGCGACCCAGGAGCCCCAGTGGCGCTGCCTGACTCCTCTGAACTTCTTTGTCTGTACCATGTTCGAGAATGTGAATGTAAGAGAGAGAGAGAGAAATGAGAGAGATGATCATAATAAAAATCGGGGGTTGTGCGATAGAAATATAAAGGGCTTGTACGGCTAGTTGGTAACATTTAACAAAGGGAGGATACGATGTCGGTGAGCTAACTGCTTTGGAGTTATTACCACTCACTGCCCTTTGCTGTGGTCCACTGCCTTTCCCTCTTTCCCCCTCACTCCCCGGAGGACTTTCCCCCTATATTTATTCATCCAAATGCCTTCTCCCAACCCCCGCATAAAATCAAATTTCCCACTCCAAAAATTTGAAGTAGTCAAATAACCCATCAACAATATGAATAGTTTTACTGGAAAAATATTGAAAAACCTTGTTATCTTCTTGGTTGATATGAGGAAAATGACAAGAAACTTTTGAGGGTGCTCCATCAGATCATTCATATCCTCCATCCATTACCAAAATTTTATTACAGTACTTCTGCAACCTTTGAATTTGATACAGGTAGGTCATGATAAAAAAAAAACTGTTCAATTTAGAAGTAAATAACAGTTCCATCCAAAATGTATTTCTATAGAAGGTTGGAAATCATACGAGAAAACTACAAGTAAAAGATGTGAATCCACATGATATTTCGTGTAGTACGGAAAGAGAAAATTGCTTCTTTTGTGTACAAATGTACAGACTCCCAATCCCTTCTCCGGGGGATGAAAAAGCAATGGAGAAAGAGCCAAACTTAACACCCTATATCCATTTATTACCATTGAGTTTCAGAGTTTGGCACCACTGGGTGTGCAGGTAGCTTGGCTGTTTACATAAAACAAAGAGAGAAAGAAGACCCACCAAACATTTATGGGAAGTAAATTGTATGGGGATCCACTGCACATATCCGTTCTTTTGCGGAGCCGTGACAGTGGCCTTGACAACTGACTCTTGTCATATGAGTAAACGAAAGTACAGTACATGGTGAAAGCTCACAAATTATCTCAATCATCAATGGCCATGCCAAGATCATTCAAGTGAATTGAACTTGAAGTTCATTTGGCAATGTAGTTGGAGCCCCATATCTCTATATATATATCTCTAGTCATCTAAGATCAGGTTTTGATCTAAATATTTTTCATCATATTATAAGACTCTTATCATTTTATACATAATAAACAAATGTCACACACTGAGTAGGAAGAATGGACCCTTTGGAGATATTACATGAATTTTTTTTAATATCAACGAGTAAGGAAAAGTTGAAATGTTTTACTGCATGTAATATATTCATGAATGATCCACTTGGTACAATTGATGTCAAAGGTATGAAGTAGATGTGAGAGTAATGTTAGAAATGATTGTGCTGATAATGGTATATGAAGAAGGGTATCGTATCATTAGCTGTGACATTCATGATAGTGTAAGGTCATTCATGTTTATACATGACAGGAATACTATAAGCCTGTTGGGGGTAATTTATGGATTGAAGTAGAAATAGTTGTCACTGTGGTATTGAAGTTATACTTAAGACCTATATTTTTAAAATATCTTTATTAAAAGTGAGGATAATTTTGAGGTTTTTAAAGATTTTGATAATTAATTATCGATAAAAGAAGTAAAAATAATTTTCATTGTGGCATTGAAGGTATACTTAAAGACCTATATTTTAAAAATATCTTTGCTTATATTAGGTTATCATAATGTTATTCTTAAACCCGAGGTTATTCAATAAAAGACTCGTTTGCCATATAACTCTTTTAAAATATATGTCCTTGTATGAATGGATGTATCATAAAAGACTATTCAAATATTTCAAAAAATCACTCAATGATAGATTCTTAAAATAGACTTATCAGATGATGTGATGTCAATTAATTTTCCAAAGAAATAATCAAAATTTCATTCAACACATTCTTATGCTTTCCAACTACATTTAAGAATTTTAATATCCCTCAAAGTTGCTTTTCCCTTTAGACTTTTCAAATGTCTCTGTAAACATGCAGGAAGGACAAGTTAAACTTTCTACCATCAACCATGCGTAGGACCTCCAAACTTTTCACACTGAAATTAAATTAATAGCCTTAAGATTGAGCTCGACTATGAGAGAATGATATTTTAGATAGGTCAATTAATAAATTTGGACCAATCAAAATGACACGAAAATGGAAATGAGCTAGTGACATTTCATTAGTACTTGTCTCACTTTTCACAAGAAAACAAAAGGTAGAAGTTGGTCGAAATAATAAAGATGCAATAGCCTTTGGCTTATGAAAAAGTTTCTTTTGGTGTTGGGATGGGGTAGGCCTAACAGTGCCATAAAACTAAAGTATAGGGGTCACAAAAGAAGAGTTGACCCTTCTAAACTTAAAGTCATATTTAGTTGAGTTGGTCTGACAAAATATTTTAATGCCACTAGCTTTACTTGGACCCAGCTCAATTAATAAAATCCAGTCAATATCTCAATAAAAAGGATTCAAACTAACTGTTAGATTGGGTACAAACCAACAGAGGGAAAATTGCATAGAAATTAACACTTTTTCACTGTACTGTACCCCCAAGTACTCTCTCAAACCACCACTATTTACCATTCCCATAATTTGAGGCTCTCGTCTCAAAGTTTACATTTTAAGAAGGGTTGCATTGCTTGTTCCATGAATATATTCTTGAATGAGAGGAGCTTAGTCTACTATATATGGTTAAGAGTAACTACTCTTTCTTAATTTATTTGACATGTACATTGAAGCATTGATTTTTTTATTTTTTTTAATCTAAGTTAATAAAAAGTATAGTTGATAGAAGTTCGGTGTTAAAAGAGGTTTCTTGTTTGAGGGCAGACAATGGCATTTAATTTGAGTAGGCTAACTGCTGTCATGAAGAAAATAAGGAGGACCATTGATATCCTGGCTCAGCTTGGCATGGCCCTAGTACATGATGGTAATGGAGGTTAGAAGTTAGAGGTTAGGGGTTGGCCTCACCTGCCACATGGGTACAAAATTAAGGGAATTAAGGGATTCATTGTAAGGTCAATATTTACTACATTGATAAAGGTTAGTCTAGCTAATATGATAATTTATTATCATGGTAAAATCGAAGATCTTGTTCCAGGAATTAGTATATATATAATCAGGATAAACTTTATGGAAATGTAGCCTTTTAATTAAGAATTAGGATTTAAGGAGTTTCAAATATGATTGGAATTTCAAATTGGAGTAGTAAGTTCAACTATTTGGATGAATTTTTTCATTGACAAATGATCCGTTTGAATTTATTATATAATGTCATTTATATTGCTACAAAAAAACCTTGAGCTACCAATCGAACTTTCTATCCTTCTATTGATCAACCAAGATGGATCTTTATCTTATAATTAAACTCACCGACATAATATAGGATTCACATCTTTGGATGGAGGCATAGGACCCAAGTTTGATTATGATACAATGGTACAATCTCGTCTTTTATTGTCTTTCATTATTTCATGTTTAAAATAGTACTTCATCATTCAACAACTTTTTTTTATTTAGGTGTGCTTCATTTTCTTAAGTTTCCTCTCTCTCTTTTTAAACAAATCTTTCAAGCCTTTATTCAAGTTAATTATTTAAAAAAAAAAACATAGAAAGTTCCTATTCTTCACGGTTAAATATGATGGAACTAATTATTTCCTCTTTTGGTAGACTAATTTAGTGAACTCGATGATAGCAAAGGATATGTTAAAAATCTTGTTCTTCTTATTTTCTTGTTGAATAACATGTCATTTAGTTTCCTTTAGTTGGCTACCTTACATTCTTAAAGCATTCAATATTGTACTTTTTGGATCCTTTGTATTGCATTTTATTTCTATCTCTTTTTCTTGCCTTCCGTTGTTAATTTGTCAGCTTCTTCTTTGCTTTCTAGCTTGCCTTTCTTTCCGATCCTCCAAACATGTCACCATCTCAAATTACCTCTTTTTGTACTAAAAAGCACTTCCTCTCCATTTTTAGATAAACTTCTAACCATTTTCTTAGTTGACACAACACATGGTCTAATCTTGTTATAGATGCAAGGGTTATACTTCAGCTAGACTTATGCCATCCCTAGGGACATGGGCATTAAGCTTCAGGAAAATAGGAAGG
Source organism: Vitis vinifera (assembly GCF_030704535.1). Classification (NCBI taxonomy): domain Eukaryota; kingdom Viridiplantae; phylum Streptophyta; class Magnoliopsida; order Vitales; family Vitaceae; genus Vitis; species Vitis vinifera. Next base: position 6,623,003 of record NC_081813.1, read on the forward strand.
AGTCTTTAGATACCTAACCCTTTAGATCAAAGTTGAACTCCATCTACTTTCCTCGTGAAAATTTCAATGCAAGCCCCCATCTACCTCTACCAACCATGGTCCATCAGTTCTTTATTATACTAAGATTTGTACCCTATGCTCATTCAGTATGTAAACATTGTAGGGACCCCTCCCCTTGGGAAACACGTGGCACGCAGCTCATAGTGACGCGTGGCACGTGTTATCAGCCGGACCATCATCATCCGGATTCCCCTAAGGATATGCATGGTGCAGTTATCCTATCCGGACCGCCTCAAGGAAAGGCAAACGACATTTCATCTTCTCCTATCCAAGGAAGAGCAAACGACGCTGGCAGAGCGTACACATCCGGATAGTCTCCACAACACATCCGGATAATCAGCATGAGCCATCCGGATATAAATCTTCTGGATGGTCAATTAAAGTAAAGCGAGTCTTACACGCAATCACAACAAGCAGCCATGGCACACATCCCATCACCTGCAGAATGAGAAGACAAGAGGAAGTGACAGCAAGTCACTTCCCACGATCATTCTGCATAATCGCTTCCCACGATCTCTGACGGCCGCATCACCTACCATAGTCTCTGACAGCCATTCGTAGGATGATAGTGCTCCTACTAACACCTATTGTCATCATCACAACAGAAAAGATCTCCTCACCATTAATGAGAGGAACAGTACCCCTGAAGCTGGATATATATACCTTCGCACGAAGAAGAAAGGGGATCTCCTGGTAACCTCTTGATACCTAGAAAAAGGCCAACTGATTTATATATCTCTTTCTCACCATGGCTAATAAAACCATCGGAGGGTGCGTCCGGACACCCTGTCCGGATGCCTTTTGCAGGTGCAACCACTGAATCAAGAACCCCTTGTGTGTTGAGAATCACGTATCCATCCATATAGCAGCAACGTGGACCATCGGATACGCGAGGCGACAACAAACATGATTCATATTCTCATTAGTGTGTTTACTTTGAGTCACCTATACAAACTTGAATTAGGGTTAATGGAAGGGATAATCTTTGTCTACATAGTAAAGTTGGGCCACCTATACAAGCATGTAAATATGCTTATAATTAATGTACTAAAGTGAATTAGTTTATAATATAAAATATATATCCACTTATAATAATCCATAATCTAATAAATAAAGCATGATATTTATTCAATACTTCTAAATTAATATTTGATTTCAAAAGATGATTTCTAGATGGTTAGGTATGATTGCTAGTCATCATGGGTTGAAATTTTGATTATGGGTTTTGAGCCTTTTTGTTATCCTTGGCTTTGACCATACTCCTAAAACAAATTGGAACCTCTTTCTCGACCTTGTATTTTTCTTGGGTACGTATTCTAGTTATCAAAGTGCTTATCTTAGTCTTGATTTAGCCCCCAAATTTTTTTTTACTCATGTCTTGTTCAATCTATTGAACATGAATTTCTCTTCAAAGTCCATAATTCTAACTCATTCCTTCCTCCACATTCTCCACATGGTTTAAAAGTCCTTAACTTAACACCATGCACAACCCCTTGATCACTTCACCATCTCACTCTCACATTCTTCTAGTGCATGTTTTGGTACTACCACCGCACAAAATTGAACCCACTTGCCTTTCTCAAGCCATGTATAACAGTGTCGATACACTCTTACATAATGGAACCTGTAAACTGTTCATGCCTCCTCATCTAAGTCAAAATGTCATTAAGTACAAATGGCTTTTTCAAATTGAAGGTCATCTTAATTAGAGTATTGCTCAGTACAATAATCTTCTTGTAGTAAAAGGCTTTCTATCATGAAACTTGCAATTCACTAATGAAACCAATCACGGTTCATATTTTGTTATCCATTGCAATTACTCATGAATGGTCCATTCGAAAAAACTTGATGTGAAATAATGCCTTATTGAATAGAAACTTACTAAAAAGGTTTTCATCCCTCAACCTTCAAATTTTTTGTGAACAATTTCAATCCCTCTTATGTTAACCACCTAAGGAAAACTATTTATGTTCTTAAGCAAGCACCTTGAACTTGGTATAGTGAGCTCAAAAGCTTTCTCCTCTTATGACTTTGTCAATTTAAAGATAGATATATCTCTTTTTATTTACGATTATAATTCTATTATAGATATTTTTTTTATTTTTTTTTATGTAGATAATTTTTTCATAAAAAAATGATAATATTTTTATATTAATGCAGTCTGTCCACAATCTCTCCAACCTATTTTTAGTTAAAGACTTAAGATCCATACATTACTTTCTCAATGTGGAAGTTACTCCCACACCTAATTAATGGCATGCTACTCACATAGGAAAATAATCAAAAGAAATTTGCCAACACATTTCAATATATAAGATGCAAAGGAGATTCACACACCACTCCCCACCTATGCGGCTCTTGTTCTTGACAATGGAAATCCTTCCACAAAAGTAATAACTTTCCATAGCATTGTTGGGACCTTACAATACCTCTCAATCACAAGACTTCATCTTGCTTACTCTATCAACAAACTCTTACAATCCATGCATCATCTAACAACAACCCATTGGGTTGTTACTGTTTCCTTTGCCACCTTAAAATTACAATTAATTTATCATGGCTTGTTGATTCAACTACATAACCAATGAAGCTACACGCTTTTTGATGCTAATTGGCCTAGTAATTAAGATGGTCACACCTTAACCACAACTTATATTGTTTATATGGGAAGTAATGCCATATCTTGATCTTCTAAGAAGTAGAAAACAACTTTTTATTAAGTTAAACATTGTGTTATCTCTTCAACAATTGCTGAACTTTGCTAATTTTAATCTTTACTGAGCGAACTTGGCATCCCTCTGTCCACCAAGTTGACAATCCACTACAACAATGTGGGAGCAACATGTCTATGTGTCAATCTTGTCTTCCATTCTTGTATGATGTCTTCAATTCACGTATGGAACATACCTCCATCAACCATCTCAACTATCATTTCTAGTGTGACAAAGTTGAACATGGTTTCCTTGTTGTCTCATATGTATCCCCATACATGACCAGAGAGCAGATGCACCCACCAAGCCTCCTTTACAATAGTATTGCACCCAACTTCAAACTAAGATTGGAGTCTTCAATGAGAGCTCCATCTTGCGAGGTAGGATATACAAAATACCATCTTCCAAGTGAATGACCCATGACTGTAGAACTCACATTGATTGTGGATCATGTTTTTTTTAAGCCAATTTCTTTCCCTAATATTTCCTGAATTTAGGTGTTGTGATTTTTTTTTCATAAATAAGTAAATAACCCTTATATTTACACACAACTACTCAAAGAAAAGAAATATAATGTTTTTTTCCAAATTACATAACTTGTTACATTGGTTATATTTATATTACTTTTGTTAAGAAAATAAAAATGAAAAAAAAAATCCAAATATGTTTTATGATATTTAGATTACATTGAGTTATAAAAAAAATATTAAAGGAAAACAAATTAGGGGAATACATTAAAATAAATAAAAAAATAAAAAAATCCTCTTCATTTTTCTTAAAAGAAATGTAAAGAACTTTATTCAAAAATAATTAATTTTCTTTTCCTCAAATTTTTCATGAAAAATATTTAGAAAAAGGAAATAAAAATTATAATTTATCTTTCTCTTATATCCCATTTTCCTTGTTTCCAACATGGCTACAACCCAAAATTGGGAAATTTTTCATTCTTCATTCTTGGTCCATTTTTTATTATAATTTCATTCTTCATACTTAAGAAGCTAAGGGGTGACCCTTACTTGGGGTTAATTCTTGTCTTTTCTTTGTCCATTTTTTATTAAAGAAATGGAATGGAATTATTGTAATTTATTGCATATTACTTTTTTTAAGAAATAAAAAGTGAATTAAGATTTTGGAAAAGAAAGAATGAGGAATTAGAATTGTAGAGAATGATATATATATATATATATATATAATCATAAATGGATTTTCTACAATTATTTAAGAATTAAATACAAAATAAATGTAAACTTGTAAAAAAATTATAAGTATTTTTAACAAAAAAAAAATAGCAACACACGTCGTCATCGGTTTCTTAATATTTTTAAATACTTTCAAACTACATATATTTATCATTTTACTATTAAATATGTTTCAAAATCACATATATTGCATAATTTATCATACATATATTGCTTGCTTAAAAAAATAATCTTACTATTTGTATTATTAGTACTTGTTTTATCATTTCTTAGAGATTTAAAAAAATATATTTTATGAGTTCGGATTAATTTTCATTTTAATGAATTTTTTTCTAGAATTTTGGTCCATTATTTCCAAAAAAACCCAACTATTAATATTTTATAAATTTATACCATTTCTACTCTTGATTATATCATATGATCTAAATATGATGAGCGCAAAATAGAAAGAATGATTATATCTAGCAAGCCCAAACAAAGGAGAGTGTAGTGCACCAAAATTTTTTAAAAACAATTATATAACATCCTCTATCTTAACATCGTGGTCATGATTAAAATGTTGAAATAGGAAATAGAAATAAAAATTCAATTTTATTTTTATCTAATATTATGATTTAAAGCCTGTTTAATAGTGATTTTAAAAAATGTTTCTAATATTTTTAACACCTAAATTTTTTTATTATTCAAGTATTAAAAATGCTAAAAATATTTTTTAAAATCATTATCAAATATACTCTTACTTCTATTTTCATCGAATTTCTATTTCTATTCCCATGTATAGACTCACCATAACTTGTACATAAGCTGATGGTCCAACTAAAAGTGAAGATGGTGTAAATGAAGGTGATATTTATTTAGGATAGCATGTGAGAGAATTGGCCCATCATGTGTACATTTATGTGATGGGGTCTCACCTTAAAATCCTGTGGGACTCACTCCTGCATGTCATAGCAATCCAACTTGCCAAGGGATTCTTCTTCTTTGTCATGCTTCTCAATCAAGGAAGTGTGGTGTCTCCTAGAAGAGTCCACCACCCGGCTTCATTCTTTGTGACGTCTCAGAGTTAGAGATGACAGTTGTCTGTTGATCCAACCACACAACAATAAAAATAAAGAAAAATTAAGAGATTTTAACATGGTCCGGGAATTTATATGATGCCTATGACCATAGGATACACCACCATTCAAGAAACCATTAATCAAAATAAGGATGAAAAGTTACAAAGGTAAAGTCCTTCTTATAATTTGTGTTGCATATATTTTTTCTCTCACAAACCTCAAATCATAAGAGAGTTAAAAATACAATAGGAGGTAAACTCGTTTGTCAATAAATAAGAAAAAAAAATATTTAAGAGACTATTTTCTTAAACCCCTATAACCTCAATAACAAGCCTAACTTTCAACACCCTTCAGACTCGTTCAGACTTCATAATTCAATAATATTTTATTTTATTTACTTCTCTTTATGATTAGGATGATGTTTCACTTTGACCCTTTTTTATTCTTTGTATTATGACTTTTGTAAGGATGATTTTGGACTTATAAATATGGCAAGGAATAAACATAGTTACTATCATTAGTTATTTTATATTAATTAAGAAATGCAACCACTTAAAACAATAGGAAGTAGTAGAATTGTAGAGCTTGTTTGAGAATTTTTGTTCTTAAAAATAAAATATTAGTTTCTAGATATGAAAATTCGTTATAATTTTTTTTTTTTAAATATAGGGCTCGTTTAACCATGTTTTAAAAAGCAAGTTTAAAAAATATGATCGGGTTCATATTTTTATTTTGCTTTTAAAAATTAGTGAAAACGACTCCTACTTGTTCTTTATTTCACTTTGTTTTTAAAAATTGTTTTCAGAAAACAATAGTATTAAAAAATTTTAAAACGGTTTTCTGCTTTTAAAAATAGGAAATTATTTTTAAATCACATAACAAAACAAACTTATAGTATTTCTTTATTTTATTTTATTTTGTAGTTATTTTTACTTGTTTTTTTAACTATTTAAAAAAATAATGGTATAAATATAAATAATGATTAAAAATAAAACACTATAAATAAAAATCAATTTTAAAAATATTTAAAAACATAGAAAACAAGTTGGGAATATTTCAAACACTTCAACAAACTTCTATTCTAAAAATATTAGAAAACTATTATTAAAAACAGTTATTAAGCATATTACTTTTATACATGTTTTTGAAAACATTTTTCAAGGGGTCATAGTTTTCCTTGATTAATGATTTTGTGTTTGCCATGGCCAATAATGTTGTCTATGTTCAATGTTCAAAGTTCCAACTCTGCCACAAAACCAAGTCCCTATCATATCACATGACATATATTTGCTAACACATCATCAAGATTTAGATACACTCTATCCTTTGATTAATTTAGGAACAAAAATAATATTTTAGCTTCCATCCATTTCAATCTCTTTCGATAGCTACTTTATTAGTAGCCAAGATTAGCTCGTCTCTTAGGGCATGCCTTAGAGGTTAGAGCCACCCCAATATAAGGCTTTGAAGATAAAGAAACACCCCAATTGAGGAGGTATATGAAGGTGTTTTGGTACAAATGAAATGGTAGTCACATAACATAAGATCAAGGATTCAAGATTATTGTAAGTGTCATGTCCCTCATGATAGGGACTATGGATGAAGAATGGGAATAATATTGGTAGTTAGGTTTGTTAATGGGGATTTGGTTAGGTAAGATAGGGTCAAGGGCACAAGCCCTTAATTTTGAGACCTTTGGAGGCCAACATCACTTAAAGACTGATTGATACATTCATTAACATGGCAATTGCCACTATGTGGGTGGTCCAAATTATGGCCCAAGTGCCCACATGAAATCAATTAATGTTTTATTTTCACTACCTAAGTTTTCTTTTACATAAATATGCCCACTTTTCTGGTTGATTTTACCTCTTTCTCCCACCTCAAATCACTCCTTTTTTTTACCATTACTTTGATGCAATTTAATTTAGTAGCTTCATTTCATGTTATCTAGCTCAAAAAATTCTAAAAATAATTACACTTATGTAGACTCTAACTATTAATATAAAAAAATTAATTGGTTAAAGGAGATAAAATAATCTCATATTTATAAAATTAACTCCTTCCATATTTTTGTTTAAAGAATAACTCATTTTGGACATAAATGCCTTTAATTATTTCAAGTATTTACGTATATGTTTTAGAATAAATTGTTATTTTTACAAGTAAAAATGAAGGCATTTTTGCCAAAAATGAGGCCAAAAAAAATGGAGGGTTAGATTTCTAAAACTGGGTTTTGATGACCGTTTTAATCAAATAACCCATAAAAAAAATTATTTATCATATTTGACATGACATTTTTTAAATGGTTCTAAAATTAATTCTTGGAATTGGTTCATCGTAATATCAAGAATTATCAAAATATATTATAATTGTAATTTTTAAAATAAGAACTAAAAAATAAAAGATTTAATTAATAATAATTCAATAATTTTTTTTAAAATATACTGTTTAGATTCTTTTTGTACCTTATTTTAAGTGTATTTCTTCATATCTAAATCTCATTTCATTGTACCATCGTTCAATTGTCTAAATTCAACTAGAAATACAAAAAACTAAGAGTTTGTTTGACCATATTTTTTGAAAATTTTTTTAAAAAAACTATTTTTAAGTTAAATGATTAAAAAAAATTAAAATAAGTTTAAAAAAACATACCCAGACCTATGTTTTTCTTTTATTTTTAAAAACAAGTAAAAATAACTTCTACTTGTTCTTGAAAAATTGTTTTTTCATTTCACTTTGTTTCTAAAAATTGTTTCCAAAGAATAATGGTTAAAAAGTATTAAAAAATATTAAAATAATTTTCTATTTTTTAAAAAAGAAACTTGTTTTTAAGCCGCATGACCAAACATGCTCTACAAGTATAAGTTGAGTATATATAAATTGATCCTTTAGAAATTTTTTCTATTTACAAGATCTCAATGCCAAATCTTCTAACCTAGCTCTTGTTATAGTGAACCATTTGGATTTGTAATTTGAAAATTTTTAGAAAATTTAGCCTATAAAAAAATTAAAAGAAATTACAAAATATCTATTTAGACATAGAAAAATATTAAAAATTACTTAAATTTTAGCCTATAAAAGAAACAAAAAGAAATTACAATATATATATATATATATATAGAGAGAGAGAGAGAGAGAGATATTAAAAAGTAATTAAATTTAAAATAAAATTGTGGAAATTTTGTAGAAAATACATGGAGTTACTTGGATTACCTAGAATGAGCAAAGCCATATCTATGTAGGATGTTTTCCTACAAAGACTTGTTGCATAAATAGAATTGATTTTGTAATAATTACATTTCATGCCATGAATTCACTTTTAAATGAGATGAAAAATATATATTTTGTTATAAGTATAGATGAAAAATATATATTATTTTTCTTTTTTTCATATTTGTTATTATTAGGCAATCAAATGACCCATCAACATGGACAAAAATATTGTGATTTACTAGCAAATTGTGTCTAACTAATTTTATTGATTAGCGACAAAGCTTGTCCAAAGCAAAGGAAGAAAAGTAATGATTCCACTTCTTATTCCCGGGATCAATGGATAAATCAAAGGCTCGAGTGGAATTTGTAGTAACCATTGGAGCAAGTTGCTCCTTCATAAAAAAAAATATGCACCAAAATGTATATACAAGAATACTAAAGATTATTTTATTAAATAAATAATTATAATTATTTTATTTTTATGTTTGATTTAATTTATTATCAAAAATATAAAAACATAATTTTATGTCTTTTTTTATATAATTTATATATTTATTAAATATAAAAAATATAAATAGTAAAAAAATTATATGTATTTTATTATTTATTTGATATCATTGAATACATTTAAATTAAAATGGATCATAATTTTAATATTAAATATATTTTAAAATTAAACATGTTATCATAATATTGTTGCAAAATAATATAGTGTAACTTAATAATAAATGTACACTTATAAAATTTATATTTTAAAATATATATTTTTACTTCTTATATAATTTTTTAGAGTTTTTCTAATATTTAAAAAAAAAATCATTAATTTTTATGTCACCGATATTTTGACATAAAATATTGGTCGATATATTTTCAATATATCCGTAAAATTGAACTATAGATATATTCGTAAAATCCAAATATCGATATATATCCGTGATTATTGATATTTTCATCATTACCCATAAATGGGATAGTCTGAAGATGGGCTTTGATCTCAATCAAAGTAGATGTTGAGTTAATGAATTGGACCATACTATTTGCAACCTCTCAAATGAGTCTAGTAAAATACTCATGGGCCTTGTGCTTGGGCCAGCAATATGTACGGCCTCTTAAGTCTTGCCCCATCTACAATTGGGCCAAGTTAAGCTAGACAAAGGATATTGGCAAAATTCATTAGTTTCAAAATATACCCATTGGCCATTGGCGTGTCTCTTTCTATTATATTTTTCTCAATAATCCAGCTGGCAACACCCCTTCTAAAACTTTGGTTGAGTTCCAAGAATCCAGGGGTAAATTCTAATTTGATTTTTCGATTTAAGAGGCATTTTAATTGTACACTAAAGTATTTACAATAAAAACTCTATTAACAATAATGTTACCACTAAAAATGACTCATATTCATTTAATTTTCTTTTTTATATATATATTTTTAATTTTTTTAGTCGTGAATTTCAAGTTATGAAATTAAGAGTCTGTTTTGTAATAATTTTAGGAAGCGCTTCTAATATTTTTTATAATTAAAAATTTTTATCATTCAAATATTAAAAATTGTAAAAACATTTACTGTCAAACACATTTTAAACATCAAATCATCAATCACATAACTTAAAATAAAAATTTTCATATAAGACAATAATGTATCTTTCATCTATCCTTTCATTAATTATTTGAAGGATAATGCTTTCTAATATCTTTGAATTCTTATAAAATTTTCTACCACAACACTTCACGTAATGTTGCGTTTATGTAACGTTTTTTAATCATAAACCTTATAATAGAAGTTTTCTTCTTATAAAACAATAATGTACATTTTATTTGACACTCTTAGTACGTCGAATTCTCCTAGTACATTGATCATTTAAGTGTACCCATCTTTTGGGTACGTAGTAATTACCTTAATATATACCATAAACTCTACCAAACGATACCTTAAAATTCCTTAAATTTGTTATAAAAAATAATATATTTTTAAAATTAATATTGTTTTAAATGAAAATTTTATCAAATATATTTTTTATTAAAAAAAATTAAAAACATGTTTAACAACGATTATAGAAACGTTTCTAATATTTTTCTAAAAAATGTTAAAAAAACATTTATAAATTTTTTCCATTGTGTTGCAAGATAATGGACGATAACACGGTTGTGCCGCGATGAGCACCTATTGACTTACACGTGGCAGTGGATTTTTCATCCCCACAATACTGTCTCAGAAGACCGTTACCAAACAAGCACTAACTTTCCCTCCCATGTCGAAAACCAGAGCAGTAAGTCGATTGGAGCGATTTTTGTCAAAAAAGCAAAGAGAGGTGGGACGAAGCGAAGGCAGTTGAAAGCTACGTGCAAAAATGATTAAAGTATATGGTGGGGCCAACCTTATCTTAACTTGAACGATTGTCACCTGTCCTTTTATGGTGCTGGAATCCCTCCTTTAATCACAGCCGTTGGATCACCTCACACTGTCGGCAACCGTGAAAGTATGGAACACGTGGTACATGATTGATGTCCATTAACTTTCCCTCTTTAATTTTGGGGAGAATAGTGGTTGGTTGGTGTGCCCTGTAGGTCAAGCCTAGGTAAAATTTTTTTTTTTTTAATAATTAAAATAATGATTTTAATTATTAATTAATTAATTAATAACTGTGTGAAGCTGATGTGAGGGGTAGAATTTGAAGATTAAGGAAGTGATGTGTTCCAGTCTCATCATTCCACGTGGAGACAGGTGGATCTTGTCTTATCCAAACAGGAGTAGGTGTAATATTTTAATATACATTTAATTGTCATAAGAATGATCCGAAGTCAAATAATTTAATTTATGGGAATAGCTAGATCCTTTATTTATGCCCTAACCGTAGGAAAAGGTCAATAATGTTCTTTATAAATTATGAAAGTTGTCGGTAACTGTTTTCGAAAACCATTTCAAAAAATAGTGTTTTTCGATGTTTTATAAAATAAAATTTGTTTGTAATGTATAATGTTTTTAACATTTTCAAGTGTGTTTTAAAAATAATTTTATTTTTAATTATTTTAAATTACTTTTAAAAATAGTCTTAAAAACAAATAGAAATAATAAAAAACATTTAAAATATGTTTTTTAAAAATATTTTATTTTTTATTCAATTGTTGACTAATAAACAAGTTTTTTATATTTTTGTTTTAAAAAACAGTTATCAAACAAACCCATATTTTTTTATTTATAATTACTAAAATAATAATATGATAAATTCTTTTTCAAATACTCTAAAAGTATAATCCCATATTAAATATCTTATTTTTTTAATTATTTTTATTTTTTAATCACACTCATTTAAAAGGAAAAAAAAACTAGAAAATAAGAAATAAAAACCATTTAAAAAAATCAAAATATAAAATTCAAAATAATTTCCAAACCAAACACAACCTAATATCTTTTATCACCTCGATTTATTTGTTTTTTTGGACTTTATTTTACTTTCATATTTTGTTATTAGTAGATTGATAGATCTTGAGCATAATTTAATATTTTGTACCATTTAATTTATTTGTAAACTTTATCTTATCTATTTTTATTCTTATGTTTTACTATTAACATAATAATGAATTTTTTAGATGAAATTACTATTTTCTATATTTTTAATTTATATTTTTACACTTTATAGTTATAACTTATTTAATTAATATTTAATATTTGACCTATTAAGTAGTTCAGTTGATTATGAGTCTTTATGACGAATATCATAAAATATAATTTTTGTAAACGATATATGATTTTAAGTTCGATTCAAATCTTATCACTGATAATACTTTAAACTTACTCAATATTGGTTATTATCGACCAAACAGTATCTCGAGGTTTAGATTCTTATGAAAAATCCTAAGAATGGTTTCTAGTTGTAAAAAAAAATATTTAATTAATATAAATTTGATTTTTAAATAAATAAATAAATTGAGTCAAATTTTATTAAATAAAAAGAATTGACTTAAAAAAAAAAATCTAAGTCGATTATGTCTATTTGAATTCACCTATGTAATCAAGTGCCTAAATTTTAATGGGAATATGGCACGTTACATCGATATGAATTGAGATAAGCACTCCAATAATAATTTCAATTATTAAAAACAAAATGGGTCTGTGGTACGTGTCAGATACGCGTCACCCAACCGATCTTTTCAAAGACGAAATGGAGATAATCGGATAAAATAGACCCAACGGCCGGTCTTCGTGGGAATTTATCCGCTGAGATCCCCGCCTAGTTCCCCCGATGGGTGCTTTGGAGTTTGGAGCCGTCCATGCACATATGGACTGCTCCTAGGATGCCGAAACAATTTAAGAAAGTGTGTATAGAAACAGGATGATATGTTTCCAAGTGCGAAATAAAGGGGATGTAAATGTAATTAATTAGTCACGACAAAGGTCTCGTGGCCGATTGGCATCTCGTCAGTCGACATCATTTTGCAATAACTCCCCTCACTTTCTCTTATTTGTGGCCTTCCCCAATTTCTCCAAATTGTTTGTTTCCAACTCCAATTTTTTTGTAAAACTTTTAAAATTTATAACTCAAATAATTATTTATTAAAATATTTTTTTTCTTTTTTTCTTTTTACTTGATAATATTAAATAAAATTATAAAAAAAATAATTTGTCATTTTAACTTGATAAAAATATGTTACAAACAAATATATTCTAATTTTTTTATTATATAATATGATATATAAATCATTGTGAAAAAATTATCTAGGAATCATTTTTTTTTAAATTTTCTAGTTAATAATGATTTTATATGTTATATTATATAAATCCACTAATCTTCTACTCTTTTTTTAATAAAATTTTGTTAGTTCCCATCAATGATAAAATAAGAAATTTTAAAAATAAAAAAATATAATATAATTAAAACTAAAATACTTAAAAATTAAATACAATTAAAATAAAAAAATAAAAAAATAAAAATAAAAATATTGACTATTACTACATTTTCAACTATTTCTCAATATCTATATTTTTTAATAAAAGTTAATATTTTATTTTTATATTTTTAACTTTAAAATGCATTTAGTTTTAATTGTATTTTTAATTTTTATATTTTATTTATCTCTAATTAGTTTTTAAGTTAAAAAAAAATTGCCTACCAAGTAAAAAAGGGACATTCGAAAATACTTATGAAAAAAGATATGTAATTTAAAATATTTTTAAATTGATAATAAAACTGATTTATAAAATTTGAGGTTCTTGTAAGAATTAACCCCATAAAATCAAAAGGAAAATAAGAAGAATAAATGAAAAAAGATATGTAATTTAAAATATTTTTAAATTGATAATAAAACTGATTTATAAAATTTGAGGTTCTTGTAAGAATTAACCCCATAAAATCAAAAGGAAAATAAGAAGAATAAATGAAAAAAATAAAAAATTAAATTTAAAATTAATAATTTTTTTTACATGTTGCTCTAAACTCATTAGTTTATTTTTCCTCTCTTTTATGTATAGATTAAATAATTTTAAAGTACATGTATTTTTAATTAATTTTAATTATATTTGATATTTATATTTTTGTTTTATGCTAAATCAAATACGAGAAAATGATTTCCTTTAATATTTTTTTCTTAATACATTTTGATAACGAAATATAATAAGAATATATATGACGTGTTTTTCTTTAATGTATTTTTAGCAAAAGTATTTTTTTCTAAAAGTGTTCTTAAGAAGAACCATCTACAAAATGTTTTTTTTTTTCAAAAAACATTATAAATAATTTTTAACTTTTTTAAAAAGTATTTTCTAAATTTTATTCAGATTTTTTTAAAATTCAATTTTAGAAAATTTTTAAATTTGAGATAATAAAAAAATTTATATCTCAATTTTTAAAATCATCTAAACCTCTATGAGTTCTCTTATATAAAAATTACTATTATTTTTTAAATTTTAAAAATAAAAAATAGAAAGTACAATTAATTTCTTAGTTATAATTTATACTTACAATTTTTAATTTTATCTTTCTAAGGAGGTTCTTATTATTAAGATGAAAATAATTTCTTATATGGAATTTCTTATTGCAATTTTCTTCAATTATACATTCTTTATAAAGACTTCCTAATTATCACAAATAATCTATTTTTTATATTTATATTTTTCTCTTTAACTAAATAGTCAAAAATAATAATTTGAATCAATTTGAGACATTTTAAAACTTGAAAAAATAATAATTTTTTTTCATACCTCATTATTTTAAATATATATATATATATATATATATATATATATATATTTAAATATAAGTCTTTAAGAGTTTTTGTAACTTATATAAAGTTATTATTATATTCTTATTCAAACGGATTCTAAAGTTTTATTTTTATAAAATTATAATTATGTTTTTTTATTTTATATATATATATTAAAAATAATGATTTTTCTTATCTAATGTAAAAGTTTATAGAGGGGGAATGATGGTTCAAGGGACTTGAACCAAAATACCATTTTTTAAAAACATGTTTATTAAAAAAGGGTAGTTTTGAAATTACTTTAAATATAAGAGACTTTTTTATAATATCATATAAAAGTTGATTTTGCAATAAATTTAAATATGAAAATTATCATTTGAAAATATATATTTAAAATTTGATCGAAGTTATCTCTTAAAAAGATTACATTTGTCATAGAATTGAAAATATTTTTAAAATTCTCATATTTTTAAAATTACCTTTTTTTTCAAAAATTCCATAAATCAGGAATATTTAGGTTATATCTAGTTCTCAAAAAATTTGAAGGAAAATACAAGAAAAAAGAAAATAGAAAATAAAAAGTGGAAGAAAATAAAAAGTAAAATAAAATAAAAAATAAATTAAAAGTCAATAAATTATTTTTATATATTTTTTCAAATTCATTTCACTTGTTTTCCATCATGGTATAAAGATTAAATAAATTTTAATTATATTTTATTTTTATTTTATTTTTTTGTATTTTACATAATTAAACCAGACATGATAAAATCAATTCCCTTGTCATTTTTTTTTCTTTCCTTAATATTTGATGGGAACTAAAAATAATATTAGAGTTTAGATGTTATATAAGCCCAAATTAAGGAGAGAGAGAAAAGGAAAAAAAAAAAAGAGAAAATAGAACAAAAATTAAAATTAAAATAGAAGTAAAAAAATTATCTTAGAGTTTGTTAATTCAAGAAAACATTAAAATAATATTTATTGTATTAGAAAAAACAAACATAATAATAAATGTTTTAGGAAAACTCAAACATAATAATAATAAATGTTTTCCCATCTCTTTTTCTTAAAAATTCCAAATTCCAAACCCAACAATTACCTTCAATACCCTTAATAAAAACTTAGGTTATATTTTGTTCTCTAAAAATAGTAAGGAAAGAAAAAAATGTAATATTAAGGAAAATAGTTTTATAATGCTTGTCTTCACTATAAAAAAATCAAATATAATTAAATTAATTTAAAATTTATATATTTTAAAATTATTTAATCTTATTATAACATAAAGAAATGAAAATGAGTTTAAAGAAACTTATAAAAATTTATTAAATTTAAACTTATTTTTTAATTCTTTTATATTTTTTCTTAAATTTTTCAAGAACGAAACATAGTATAATAAAGAAAAGAGAATAAAAAATAAATAAATAAAAAGGTGTGATTTTATTTATAATATTTATTTTTAAAGTAAGAAAGAAATCAACTATCACTTCAACGAGGGGCATCAGAGCAAAATTATTGTAGATTGATTTTAAAATCCATAACTAAAATTCCTAAAAGACCAAAACGCAAATGGGAAAAAGGAAAAGACACCTTTTGTAAATACACACAAAAGAAAGGTCGACACGACCGAAAAAAGGAAAAAAAAAATGGCCTTTTAAAACTTTCTCTGGGGTGGCCATTCGCATTCAGATTCCGGAGCTACTCTCGGATCGCACTCTCTTTCTCTTTCTTATCTTCACTGGCCTTGGCTTCAGATCCAAATCTTCACTTTCTCTTTGACACTCTTATTATTCTCAATCTACAGGTATTGTTTCCATTTTTGTTACAAGCCATGGTCTGATCCTTTCTCGCCGAGTTTCCAACAGATGTGCCGGAGATTTGTTATTTTCCTCCCTTTTTTCGTGCTTTCTCGGAAACCAAACGGATCTGTTTGTTTGTTTGTTTTTTCAGTTCATGATCTTAAACAAGTGTACTTTTGTTTCTGTTTTTGTGTTTTGCAGGTGAGAAATGTCTGAATTCAATGAGATTCCGCTTCATGGAACGCTCCACGCTACGATATTTGAGATCGACAGGCTCCACAGCGGAGGCGCTCCCAAATTCTTCCGAAAGGTATATCACTTCACTCTCTGTGTATGATTGTCTTCAAATTTGGAAAAGAATTGCAATTTTGAAGTTGTTAAGAGTAGAATTGATCTTAAGAAAAAGGATAATGTGTGGTCATATGTGAAGATCAAGATGGATTGGTAATTGAAATCATATAAAATTAGAGAAGTGAGAAAAAAAATTACTAAATTTGTACAAATTTTGATTAGATAATTTTGAATATTTTCATTTTGTTTTTTACTTGCATATTGGAATGATCGGGATTCTGTGAAAGATTGAGGCCAAGATAAGGGTAGTGGGGACACTTTTGAAGATGAATGTCTTCCTTGTTGGACCTGGCATGCCCGGACACGTTTTGGACACATCTTGGACGTGTATTTTATTTATTTATTCTCTTAAATGGGAACCACTTATGCTGAGTCCAAGTGTTAAAAAACACACAATCTTGTAGTATTTACACAAAATAAAAATAAAAATAAATAAAATAAAAAATGCATTTATTTATTGATGGGGGCCCATGTTGTATGAACACTGCTACAGGTGCATCATACTCATGTCATAATAAGAGGAGTAATGCTAGTAGTGTTTATGATAGAAACCCATATAGATAATATGCAGTGTACTTCTTCCAAAATTTAAATAAATTGATCAAGCTAATATATCTCACATGCATAAACAAATATGTGCTTTCAAACATTTTTCATCTCTTTTGCATGGGGATTCTCCATGTTGTATCTGTTTTCATGCTCATGCTAAATAAATCTGATTTTCATTTTGTACTAGTCCTGTTTTTCCTGGAAAATTCTGTGTAACTGCCTTATTGAGCCATGACCAATAATAAATTCATTATTGCACGATAAAAAAATAGTGCATTTGTGGTGGGATCTTCAGCATCATTGGGCCATGTTTATGTCCCATGTGTTTGTACTGCTGGCTTCATTTATCTGCTTCATGGCATGGCAGTGCCTGCTAGATGCATTATTGCTACCGGAATTATCTGACCACCAGCAATCTGATATTAATCTATTAGCTCTTAATATTAAATCATTATTTTTTTTTTTTTTGAAACTCAATTCTGACAGTTTTTTTTAATAAAAAAAATTGAAATGTTTGTGTAATACCATACCCATTCCTGTAGGACGTTTGGTCCCGGATTTATTCACTAGGTTGCCTAATTGTATTGCAGGAGCTCAAATATGATTTTGTTTTGAGTTCATTGTGCAGTAATTATGAACTGCATTCCTTCTTTATGTGTTAATGTTTGAGAGTTTGCACTATGTATTTATTGTCCATCGTGAATGTGGTGGCCTAAGGACCTGTTTGGCCAAGCAGTAGTTTCTCTGAGAATATCTATGAAAAGAAGAGACTCAATTAATATAAAGCAAATTTTAAATTCTGAAACTTTTCCCTGGAAGCTCTTTTGCAAAAGCAGAACACTGTAACTTTACTGAAAACTGCTTTAGATCTCAAACCTCTTCTACTTTTAAGTGGTCAACTTGTAACTAGACACACTATAAGCAGTAAAAAAGAGCTTTAAAATGATCAAAAGCACACCAAACAGGGCCTTAGGCTTTTATGCCAACTGATTAATCTTCTGCAGTTTAATCAACATAAGAAATACAGTGTTTCACATATTGTTCTATTCTACTTACGCCAGATGGAAGTTTAATAAAATTGTGAAATGTTCCTATCAAAAATAAAAAATAAAAAAAAATTGTGAAATGTTTCAAAAACAACATGATGGAAGTTTAATAAAATTGTGAACTGTTTCAAAAACAACATGCTAAGTCAGTTTAAGGAAAAATGATAATAAATTTCAATTTTGATATATTGTTTCATCACTACTTGATTTGCTTAAATATTATGGCAGACATATTGGTTGCATGTTTCTTCATGCAGACTTTGGTAATGAAATTAACAGAAAAAGAGTAGGAAAAAGATTCATATAATTTTCTAGAAGATCTTTGGTGTTGATTGAATTTGTGATTTTCTTTATATACATGTATCTATTTTTCTTATCCGTCTTATTTCTCTTTTAAAAAGATCTTTTTAATCATTAAATCTATATTTGCCTTTACTGAGTGAAAAAGGATGGAATCCCGGTTCCATGCAACAAAATGGATCTAAGAAATGATTTTGCATATACTTTGAACTTTCTTTGTTTCTAGATAGTTTGAGGAGGAGAGGCATCTAAAGCAGCAATTGTTAATATAAATCTCATTTTTCTTATCACTAATACCTAGAAGTTCAACCTTTCCTTTAAATTGGTAGAGGCATAAAATAACAGACACAGAAGTTTAGTTTTGAGGCACTTACTACTTTAGTCAATGGCTTGTTGCTGTATTTTCTTTCACAGTGTTCAACTATTCTGTTCTGGGAGGGGTTTTTTTTTTTCATTCTTATTTAAATGTTCTATCACATGGATTACAAGCCTTTCAAATTCATTAGTTCCATTAGAACCTCAATAGAATTGGGACATCTGATGTACCAACTATTAATTCTTTGCTGTAAAGAAAAACATAAAATCGATGACTCTGGTCGTCTCTGAAACATATGGTAACTGTAGCTTTCTATGATAGGAATATTATTGCATGTGTGTTATTTTCCTCTTTTTTTAAAAAAAAAAATCTTTCTGTGCTCCATGCTTGTCCAGTAATAGAGTTGTGTGTATGATTCTTCCCAGGCTCACTTCATGCATTGCAGAATTTATGGCTATGTTTGGTCTTGGAAAGTACAAAGGAAAGAAAACTTTTTTTAAGGAAAATGATTTTCTCATGTTTGGTTTTACTAAAGAAAATCATAAATAATCAAAATTAGTTAAAAATTTATACATTTTAAAATTATTTAATCTTTACATAGAAGAGGAAAAATACGTGAAATGAGTTTGAAGTAATACATAAAAATAATTTGTTGACTTCAAATCTATTTTTTATTGACTTCCACTTTTTTTCTTTTTCCTTTTACTTTTTCTTTCTATTTTCTTTTCCTCACATTTTCTCTCAAATTTTATAGGAACCAAATGTAGCCTATTGGATTTCTTAGAATTATTAATATCTGTCATTTATTTTTTTGACCCATGCTTTGACACTTGGTATTTGAAACTGCAGCTCATGCTTTGTGACTGAATAGAGTTTGCTTTGTTGAAGTTTCATTCTTCAAACTATCAAAACATTTTTTTTTTATCACTTTTCGTTCTTGCAGCTTGTGGAGAACATTGAGGAGACTGTCGGTTTTGGCAAAGGAACCTCTAAACTCTATGCAACTATTGATATAGGAAGAGCTAGAGTTGGGAGGACTCGGATGATAGAAAATGAACCCTCCAATCCCAGGTGGTATGAATCATTTCACATTTACTGTGCCCATATGGCCGGGCATATTATATTCACTGTAAAAGATGACAATCCCATTGGGGCGACTTTGATTGGAAGAGCATCTGTACCTATTCAGGAGATCTTAGGGGGAGAGGAAGTAGATAAATGGGTAGAAATTGTTAATGAAGAGCTGAAGCCTATACATGGAGGTTCTAAGATCCATGTGAAACTACAATATTTTGAAGTCACTGCAGATCGTAGTTGGGGTCGGGGAATTAGAAGTCTTAAATTTCCTGGGGTTCCATTCACATTCTTTTCACAGAGAAAAGGATGTCACGTCTCTTTGTACCAAGATGCTCATGTTCCAGATAATTTTGTCCCAAAAATACCCCTCGCCGATGGCAAGTACTATGAGCCCCGCAGATGTTGGGAAGATGTCTTTGATGCAATCAATAACGCAAAACACTTGATCTACATTACTGGCTGGTCTGTATACACAGAAATCACCTTGGTGCGGGACTCAAGGAGACCAAAACCAGGAGGAGACTTGACCATTGGTGAGTTGCTTAAGAAGAAGGCAAGTGAAGGTGTTAGGGTTCTAATGCTTGTTTGGGATGATCGAACGTCTGTTCCTTTACTGAAAAAGGATGGCTTGATGGGTACCCATGACGAAGAAACTGAACATTACTTTCACGACACTGATGTACACTGTGTATTGTGCCCCCGCAATCCTGATGATGGTGGAAGTATAGTTCAGGATTTACAAATTTCTACCATGTTCACTCATCACCAGAAGATTGTTGTGGTGGACAGCGAGATGCCCAGTGGAGGATCAGAAAAGAGGAGGATTGTAAGTTTTGTTGGGGGTATCGATCTCTGTGATGGTAGATATGATACCCAATTCCATTCACTTTTCAGGACACTAGACACAGCACACCATGACGATTTCCATCAGCCAAACTTTGAAGGTGCTTCAATCCAAAAAGGTGGACCAAGGGAGCCTTGGCATGATATCCATTCCAGACTTGAAGGACCTATTGCCTGGGATGTCCTCTTTAATTTTGAGCAGAGATGGAGAAAGCAAGGTGGGAAGGATATACTTCTTCAATTGAGAGATCTTGATGATGTTATTATTCCCCCATCTCCTGTTATGTTCCCTGATGACCAGGAGGTATGGAACGTCCAGTTATTCAGATCTATTGATGGTGGGGCTGCCTTTGGCTTCCCTGAGACACCTGAAGAGGCAGCAAGAGCTGGGCTTGTCAGTGGGAAGGACAATATCATTGACCGGAGCATTCAGGATGCTTATATTAATGCTATTCGACGGGCAAAGGATTTCATTTATATTGAAAATCAGTATTTTCTGGGAAGCTCTTTTGGCTGGGCTCCTGATGAGGGCATTAAGATTGAAGACGTTGGTGCTTTGCATCTGATTCCAAAGGAACTCTCACTGAAGATTGCAAGTAAGATTGAGGCAGGGGAGAAGTTCACTGTTTATATTGTAGTTCCAATGTGGCCAGAGGGTATGCCAGAGAGTGGATCAGTCCAGGCAATATTAGATTGGCAGAGGAGGACAATGGAGATGATGTATAAAGATATCATTAAGGCTCTTGCTGATAAGGGTATTGAGGATGACCCTAGAAATTATTTAACATTTTTCTGCCTTGGAAATCGGGAGGTCAAGAAGAGTGGAGAATATGAACCTTCAGAGCATCCTGAGCCTGATACAGACTACAGTAGAGCCCAGGAGGCCCGACGTTTCATGATTTATGTTCATGCCAAGATGATGATTGGTAAGTGGTGGCACAATATAAACCTCTCTACTGGACTTGTGCATTTTCTGAAAATAACACATGAACTTCAATGATTCTACATTTGGATCAAGTCCAATTTTCAAATTTGCATTTTGGTTTCAGCTTTAGTCTCTTTCCTATTTGACAAAATTTTGATGATATTTTTATGGTGGGTTGTCTAAAAATGGTTTTTGGCTATTTAAAACTGGGTCAAAGTTTGCTTGAATGATACTTTAATGATGGGTTCAAATTTTTTTGCAGTTGATGACGAATACATCATAATCGGATCCGCCAACATCAACCAGAGATCCATGGATGGTGCCAGAGACTCCGAGATAGCCATGGGAGGATACCAACCATATCACTTGGCAAGCAGGCAGCCAGCACGAGGTCAGATCCATGGTTTCCGAATGTCATTGTGGTACGAGCACCTTGGCATGCTCGATGAGTCCTTCCTCCAGCCAGAAAGCAAGGAGTGCATCCAAAAGGTGAACCAGATCGCTGAAAAATACTGGGATCTGTACGCAAGCGAGACACTTGAGCATGACCTCCCTGGTCATCTCCTCCGCTACCCTATAGCGGTCTCCTGTGGGGGAGACATAACAGAGCTTCCAGGAGCTGAGTTTTTCCCCGACACCAAGGCCCGCGTTCTTGGCACCAAGTCCGAATATTTGCCTCCAATCCTCACAACTTAGTGGAATCGTCTACCTGGTTCTACTTGGACAGTAATAACAGCTTATAACTAGTTCTCTGGGGTTTATACTACTAGTTTTGATGGTAGTAGAGTAATAAAACATGTTTTGTGTCAGTATCTGGCAGAGATATTATATTTCTTCTGCAAGGAATGTTTATATCAGGTGGTTCTAGAGATATCTGGTGGTGCTGTGATGTTTGATTTTGATGCTCGCTACCTCTTATCTGGTTTATGTAAGAATTATATTGTTTTGTATGGTGTTAATGTCAAATTTCTTCTGTTGTTGAATTAAAAGGCTTTCTTTCGAAAATTTCGGTTCTTCGGCTGTTGCTTTCAGGTGGTTAGGCCTTGGTCCACCCGCATTTGTGAAAAATAGTGTATAGTATGATCTCAACCTTCAACATGTCGGTGAATTATGATTGGAATTTGGAAATTGCAGGTATGTTAGGCGGAATGGGGCCCCGATCAAACAGGTCCTAACAACTAAGCCAAAACAGCGATCTCTGAACCATCCATGGTGCAAGCGCTGGAGTTGCTGGTTTGCTTTGGTGGAGGGAATCACATAAATGAGAGCATTGTTGACCCGCAAAACTAACCCGGATAGCGACATTGTCCTGGAGTATATCGTCCCATCTCCTCGTGGATAGGTGCTTTATATTTCAATTAAAGGGACAGTGACAGGAGATTTATTGAACACATGACCACTCGGTAGAGACACCCGTGGATTTCACATGCACACAACCCCAAAATAGTTGATCCGACGGCCCTCATTCTCTGATTCTGATTCGAACAGCGGCACCCATCTTCCGCGTGCACAACGCGTGTCTCTTTCCCCCCTGCCAGCTTCACTTTTCATTTTCATTAAGTCACAGGCGAGTTACGCTACCGGGGAGCTGAACGAGAATCACAACATTCACAGCCAGAAGAACAGGTGGCGGAAATCCAAGTGTGAATTCATGGTAACGTGCGAGGACGGATAAGGATATATTCATGTTCCCTGAGTTTTCGGATGACTGATAGAACACGTGGATGTCAGCAGTCGGCCTGTTATTTTCCACGTCCACGTCTTCAAAGCTCTAACGTCCACCTCCAAATTCCAATATAAGCTATAACTGAATTATATTAAAATAAATATAAATTATCTAAAAAAAATATAAATTAATTTAATATAAAATAAATATGTTTGTAAATAATAATTATAAATTATCATTTCATGCTTTACTTTAATATAAATTAATTTTATTATTAATATAACTAAATTATATTTCTAAAATTAAGCTATAAATGTCAGAACAAAAGGTATCTTCTAAAAAACTATATTTAAGGAAAAGTATATATAAAATAATTAATTTTAATTAATGCAATACTAAATAATAATTTTTAAATACGTGGTCAAGTGGACATTGTCTTTGTTTAGACGACTTGGTCTTCTCCTTCCTTCCTTGATTCTCTTTTTCTTTTTTTTGAATTGATAATATACGTGTTACTTGACTTTACGTTTGACCTATGAAATACCATAAGATTCCACCTTTTTTTTTTCTTCTCTCTTTTTTACCCATTACCAAATTAAAAAAATTGGTTTAAAAAACCCTAAATTTTAGGGTTGTGTTTAGTAAGTAAAATCGTTTTAAAAAATGGTTTTTAAAAACTATTTTTTTTAGAATTTGAAATATTTTTAAATATATTTAAAAATATTTTTTATGTTTAATACTTTATTTTTAGTGATTATATATTATTATTAATTTTAAAATAGCACTTAATAAATAAATAAATAAATAAAAATAATTAAAAAAAAGTTTTCTAAATTCTGCTTTTGAAAGCAAAAAATAGAAAATGGTTTTTGCCAAACGGGTCTTTTTTTCTTTTGAGAGAAAACCACTTTTCTTGAAGATAGTCGTCGAAATATAAGATAGAGTTTTTATTGATTTAAAATGAGAAAATTAGTAATAATGAAAAACAAATAAAGAAATAAATTAACCTCATTGCTGACGTCATCACTCCAAAAGCATCTTCTCCCTTCTTAATTCTTCCGTGAGGGCCCAATTCCCAAACTCAACTCACCCTCTTTCCAAAAAGTTTTCACCCATATCCCCATCCTTACCTCCTTCATTATTATTATTATTATTATTATTATTATTATTATTATTATTATTATTAAATTATTAAATTATTAAATTATAATAATAAATGTCTTGATTTTTTTCCTACATGTACTCAAATACCCATTAATTCTTCTACTAAAATGAAATTTCTGCCTCATAGACACATGTCCAATTCATGCTATGCTCATTAATTACAATTTATATTAATTACGGCATAATTAATCTCTCAATAGTCAATATATTTATCGTCATGCACCTCCCTCTTTTTCTCCCTCGCCAAACACCTTCTCCTCTGTTTTCTTTTCTTCTTCGACTTGCCTACACAGAAAAATGTCTTCTATTCTCTGCTCACAGGGGGTGGTCTTAGCAACGGCCATGGCAGTTTCTGGCATACTCTTTCTCGCTTTTTCCAGGCAAAAGAGTTTACCGTCTCCAGAATTTTCCGGGAATCCAAATTCCCAGGCCCCCAAGCAAATTCTACGCTCATGCCTAACCAACGGTACATATTTTCTCCGGCCTCTGTTTTTTTTTCTTTTCCTTTTCCTTTTCCTTTTCCTGGGAATTGTGAGTTCTGATATGTTCTTGTCGGGGTGTGTAGATGAAAAGAAAAGGGAGAGAAAGAAAAAGAGAGTTCAATTTGCAGAGAATGTGAAGGAGCCAAGTGGGAATGGCAAGGAATTCAGGCAAGAGCAGAGGAAAAAGTTTTCCAGAGTTCAAAGACCATGCAGAAATGAAATTCCCCAAATTCAAAAAGTGCCGGAAAATCAGGCCGCCTTGTACAATGGAATTCTCCGGGATCGCGTTCACCGGATGGCCTGCTCCTACTGATCGCTGCAGTTTTCGCCGCGGGCGGTGGCGGGGAGGGGCTCAAATGAAAGAAAATGTGAGAAATGTTGGTGGATTGTAAATATTTCGTATCTGTATAAATCTGTGGCTGTTAATTAATGAAAATTTGGGGCAAATTTTTTTTTGACCCAAATTTGTGTCCAGGCTAATTTGGATTCCAAAACTGGATGAATTTCTTGCCAATTTTTTTTTCTTAGACATTATTTAATTTGGATAATATTTTACATTTTCCCTGATTTGTTCCTCTGAATGGTTCTGGAATCATAGGAAAAAGAAAAAATCTAAAAATTTAGGCTATGTTTGGTTCCAGAAAATATGAGGGAAAAAAATATTGAGAAAAAGTAGAAGAAAATAAAAAAAAAATAAAAAATAAAAAATTTGAAAGCAATAAATTATTTTGTATGTTGCTTCAAATTTATTTATTTATTTATTTTTTTATATTTAAAGATTAAATAATTTTACAAAATATAAATTTTAATTATATTTTATTTTTATTTTTATTTTTTATGTTGAAATCAATGAGAAAATTAATATTTTTTTATTATTTTTTTATAACCAAACATAGCTTTAGAGTCAATTATTCTAAATTATTTGCCTTTAATTATTTTTTAAAAAATTGGTCAAGATAGGAGCAAGATACATGTGGAGTTTGATGTATGCTTATATGATGATGTTAGATGATGACCTTCTAGACACACCCACATGACAACTCACTCCATGCATCAAATTTCGAATTATTTGAGCCATGAAAATGAATGGACCACATCACATGTACATGTGATTTATGTGTCGCATCATGAAGAAATTCGTACATCATACATGGTCCAGTCAATAATTTTAATCACTCATAGAGATTTAAAATGGAGGACACGTGGCAAACAACGGTCAAAAGGCATAGAAGCAAAGAAGTAGTGTGGGTGAGTGAAATGTTCCAAGTAGATGCTTCTATGAAGAGGAAGAGGATGAGTGAACTCAAGTCAACTTATTGGCTATTTATATAATTATAAAAAAATGGTGGGCATACACTAATTTTCCTTTTTTTATTTTTATTTTTAAAATTATAATTATATACTTAATCCCCTCAATGGTTGCACAAGCACCCAACCAAACAAGACTTGGAAAGGAAGTTGACGCATGAGCAATATAGATATTTTTCTATTTAATATATTTTCTTTTAAGAAAAATATTTTTTTTTCCCCGATATTGGGTGTATTTTATATTTTATGCCGGCGCCCATTACGTATGCATTTTTCTATTTTTGTGCACTTTTTTTTTAATATTAATTTTTTTCATTTTGAATTTTTATTATTTTATTTTACTTTTTTGAAAAAATAAGTGGGAAGTGTGCTGTCCATCAATTTTTTATTTTTACTCTTTCTTGTTTGGTGACGTAAAAAGAAATCTAGAAAGTACTAGTCGTGGCCAAGTTCAACACAATTTTAAATTAATTATATGGAGTTAATTTGAATTTTGATAAATTATAATAAAAAAATGTGATTAAGAGTTAGAGTGATTTTAAGAAGCTTTTTAAGGTCAAAAGTGTTTTTGAAAAAAAAATCAAGTGTTTAACAAAATTTATAAAATGTTTTTAAAAATCTGAAAAATTATGTATAGTATTAAAAAAATTATTTTTGTATAAATACTTAATAAATGATTTTTTTAAAAGCACTTTCGAAGAAAACACTGTCACTAAAAATATTTCGAGTAAAATCACTATCAAACGGATTTTAAGAGAAAGATGGTAAGAGTCTACCTCCCTCTCCAAGACTAGACAAGATATATGAATTGAATAGATTTTCTTTCGTCAAAGTAAAAATGATCCAACAAATGAATATTTATAAAAAGACAAAAAATATGTTTTAAACTCGAACTTATGATATGTAACTCCAATATCAATTATCGAATCAAATTTTGATCATCTTATTTGAAAATTAAATTATATATATGGGTCAAAATTTTTATGATATTCAATATCACACACCATCTATCGTGGTCATATTTTAAACTCATCATTTGAGTGATCCATAGAAAATATTAGATCAAGTCACATAACCCTTAGTCATGACTTTTTGGGTGCACTGATTCGACAAGTCTAATAAAAAAAAATATGAAATTATGATAGGCAGAGCACATAACAAACACTCAATCATGACTTTTTTTGGTACTATCAATTTTTTTTTTCATTTTTCATTTTTATTATTTTAATTTACTTTTTTGGAAAGGTAAGTGGGAACTGGGAAGCATGCTGTCTATCAATTTTTTATTTTTACTCTTCCTTGTTCGGTGGTGTAAAAAGAAATCTAGAGAGTACTAATAGTTGCGGAATGATTCTAGGAAGCGTTACTAAGTAAGGGTGTTTTTTAAAAAAAAAATCAGGTGTTTAACAAAATTTGTGAAACACTTTTAAAAATTAAAAAAAATCATTTATAGTGTTGATAAATGATTTTTTTAAAAGCACTTTCATAAAAAACACCACCACTAAAAATACTTCAAGTAGAATCACTATTAGACGGGTTTTAAGAGAAAAATGGTAAGAGTCTTCCTTTCTTTCCAATAATTGACAAGATATGTGAGTTGATTGAATTTTCTTCCACTAAAAGTAAAAAATGATCGGACAAATGCGTATTTATAAAAAAAAAACAAAAAAAAAAAAAACGTTTTAAACTTGAACTTATGATATGCAACTCCAATATCAATTATTGAATCAAATTTTGACCGTCTTATTTAAAAATTAAATTATATATATCAACAATAAGTCAAATTTGTTATGATATTCAATATCACACACCATCCGTTGTAGTAGTAATTTAAACTCATCATTTGAGTGATCCATAGAAAATATTACATCGAGTCACGTAACCCTTAGTCATGACTTTTTGGGTGCACTGATTCGACAAGTCTGATAAAAAATATGAAATTATGATAGGCAGAGCACATAACAAACACTCAATCATGACTTTTTGGATGCATTGAGCCAATGAGACAGATGAAAAATATGAAATTATGATAAGCTCGTTGAAACCATTGGAAGGCAGTCGAGAGATGATATTTGTTGATTTCGCCTAGGCAAATGTCATTGTTGTAATAGACTTTGGTCCAATAATTGTACCATTGCCCAACTCTTTTTCTTTTATGGGTTATTTCAGAGTCTTTATGCTTAAAGTAATGTCTTTATCTACAAGTCTTAGAATACTCATTCTATTGCTTAAATTGAAAATCTACCATTCAAATTCAACAATGAAGCTTCGGCTTGACTCTCAAATTCTGGCTCATTTGTAAGATATTATTTTCAATATAATATGTTATTCACGAGACATGTTATGTTAGGTTTGTATTTGACTTTTTTTTTTTTAAAAAAAAAAAGGAAATGAAATGAAAACCTATTATATTTTAATATTTTATATTTATTTAAAATAAAAATTATATTATATTATAATATTTTTACAAAAAAAAATTAAATTTATCGCATGTTTAGAGATAGTAATGGGACATTTCAACATATTTCCATCCCACCCATTTAATTTTTTTTTTAAAAAAAAATTGTTTTCAATTTTTTAAAATGTTAATTACATTAAAAATAAATATTATAAATTTTTACAATTTATTTTCATGTAATAATTTTTAAAAACAAATTAAAATATTTTTTATTAATTACATGTATCTCTAACTTATTTATTATTTTCTCAAACTCATCCTATCGGGATAGGATGACAACTTGAAAAGACTCATCGCGATGACAACTTGAAAAGTCTCATCCCATTATCAATATTACTTATATTTAGTATTATTAAAAAATTGTTTAATAATTTAAAATTTAATAAATAATTTTTTTATTTGTTAATAATATTCATAATTAAAATATTTAAGTTTGCAAAATTATTTTTTATATTATATTATTCAATATATGATACGACCAACTTCGTTGCTTTTGTTTTGAGCATCTCACTTGAAATCCAATGCATTCTTTTCGATCTTGTACCTTATGTAGGTTTGCTTCGCATAGGCTACACAAGTTTCGGTGCGGTACACTGAACACCAATAAAACCGTAAAATCATTTGATTTAATTGATTTGAAGGGTGGTCGTAGATCAGGTTGATAGAAGACCAGAAGTGGTCGTAAAGAGGGCTGATCGAAGATTAAAAGTAGTTGTAGATAAGTGCTATTGCTTTTTAAAATATTTTAAATTACAAATTCAATTTTTTAATCAAAACTTTTTATTTTATCAAATAAATAATATTAAAATAGAAAAAAATATTTATTTATTCTTATTCCATCATATACTATTTCATGTCTTATCCAACCCATGTTCTATCAAACAATTTTATCCGCATAACCAAAGATGATAAATATTCTCAAGATTGTCTCCCTTTACATGGAAAGGGAGGATGATACACAACCCAATGAAATTCATTCTACTTCCTATGAGGGTTGGGAAGGTTCCAGTAGTAAAAATGGAAATTGATAGCCTATCCACTTTGTTGACTTTGAGTCTATGGTGGGACCTTTTGGGCTGCCGACAACTTCCTTCAACACATGGGCTATTGATGATCATCCAAATAGGCCTCTCTGCCCCCAAGCCTCCAACTTTAACCTTGGGCCCTGGCTCTAGTGTTTCACATGTTTCCTTCCAATTTCATTCCTTTTAACACCCTCCCTCTCTCTCTCTCTCTCTCCCTCTCCCTCTCTCCCTCTCTCTCTCTCTCTCTCACCACATTAGTATACAAATACTAAGTACCCTTGCATAAGAAGTAATTGAAAGAAGTTAGTTCAAGAAACTTAAACCTTTTCTAATTTTAAAAGGTAGAGTGTGTTCTTTCCATGGGGTTGCAGTGAGGGGTGAGGGGGAGAATGAAACATGTGCTCACACTAAAACTATGGGCACCAAACTTCCAACCAATCTTTCTTAAGTCCCACTGGATTATTAATAATTTATAGGTAAATCAATAAAAAATTATTCATCTTAATTTATGGGTTTCTCATAAATTATTGGCTTTTCCAATTTGGAAAAGGTAGATGGACTATTTGGCCTATAGTTGATATACTTGAACCATTGGAGATGATCAAGATATGGTGCACCTAAGTTTTAAGATAATAAATAATTAAAAATAAATTTATATATTTTTCTAGGAAAATGAAAAGGTTTATAATATAGTTATAATTTCATACTTTTCCTTGAAAGTTTAATAAATAAAATGAATATTATTATTAAAATAATATAAATTATAAAAATATTAACTTTGGGTACAAGTTAAGTTTATGTTGTCCAAATCTTGAACCAAGTTCAATTCAAGTTAAGGTTTAAATTCAAAAACTAGTCCAAGTTAAATTTAATTACTAAAAATGATTGTTTATAACATGGTCTAGTCTTGAAATGAATGAATATATTACATATTAATATATTATAAATAAAATCCGGACTAGTTGGGTCGAGTTAACCGTTAACCCAAGCTCAACCCATACAAAAAACTTATTTTTCCAAACCCAACATAGCATGAGGTTGAACCCAATTAGGCCCAACTCAAGCTTATTTTTCTAAGTGAACAATCAAAATTATGTGATATTTTCAAACTATTTCCAAGTGAACAATCAAATAAAATTAACACGTCTAAGATGTTTCTCAAAGTAACTTAAAGTTCACGACAAATCTTTTACATAATAGTAAAAGTACATATTAAAGTATAAATTAATTGTCCATAAAATCAAAATAATTAAAATCTTGGTTAATGCATCAACTATCTATGTTATGTCATTTATATTACATCATATTTGAATTAATTGCGGGTTGTCATTGTTTCGTCAAGCCTAATCCAAATCACATATTAAGTTATTTCAGTAAAAAAAAAAAAGTAGGTTGGGTTTGAGTTAGGTTAGTTTGAACTAATGTTTGTCTTAAATAAAATGTTTTAAACTTAATAATCATATTTGAACTAAGTTCAAGTTATCATTGTTTGGTTAAACTTAATCCAAATTACAAATTAAGTCAGAACTTAATAATTACATTTGAACTAAGTTCAAGTTGTCCTTGTTTGGTCAAACCTAATCCAAATTACAGATTAAGGGTGAGTTTGCGAGTAATTCTAAAAAGTGTTTATAGTATTTCTAATACTTGAATGATAAAAAAATTTAAGTGTTAAAAATATTAAAAATGCTTTCTAAAATCACTATTAAACAGGTTCTAAGTCACATACCCGATAAAAAATCAAGTTTAGATATAATTAGATTAGATAGAGTCGAAACCCTAATTTTAATATAATGTATGTGTTTCCTCGTGGTTAAAATGTTTTTGACTCCTCAATAATCGTAGTAAAGTTACTTAAATTGGACTTAAAGTTTAGACTCAATTTTTGAATTGAACTTTTAAAGTTGCTTAAATCAAGCTCCAACTTAAGTCAATTTTGTTGAGAACCGGGTTTGCTTTGAACAAGTCAAACCCTATCCACGAACCCACGGGAATTGGATCCGACCCATTGCCCCGTATGATTTCCATTCCCAATCATTTTACAATCCATTTGCCAATTTCCAGTAATTCCCAGAGAAGAAGGAAAGGACAACCCAAAAAAGGGCATAAAGAAAAGTTCGAGATAGGGAGGGCTATTGATTTCAGGAAGGAAAGGGGAAAGCCCTTGGAAGAGCTTCACAGGTCAGTAATTTTGGTGCCCTTGTCACAAAATGCCAATCTCCCCCTGATTTTCCTTCAATTTTCTAAGTTTTCTCGTTACGACTTTCCATTTTCAGGGGTTTTTGACATTTCCTTTCTGGAATCAGTTTTCCGTTGGATTTTTATTTTCCCGGGAAATCATTAGCCGAGGAGATCCGTACATTATTGGATGGGGTAAGTACTCCGGCTCCCGGTAGATTTTTCCGTTTGGTCCCCACAGAAAATGGAAGGGAAAAATAAAGAAGTTAGTGTTTTGGAAATTTGGGCTTTTCTTTCTGGTCAATTAAATGTAATGTAGTTGCTTTGTTTCAATGGATTTTTTTTTTTTTTTTTTTTCAATTTCTTGTCTTTTGTTTGTCTCTTTTTTCTTAGCGACCAAACGGAGGGTTAAAGGTTAGGAATTTCGAAAAGGTTTCGTGGGTGGATCTGTTTGTTAATATTAGTTTATTGCGTTTTTTTCCCTCTAAATTTGGTTGTATTTGAATTTAAGCTATATGGCTCGACTTGTAATTGAGCTGGAACGGTTTATTGCTCTGTTTGGTTGCTGAGAAAATATGGGGGAGATAAAAGAAAAAAAAAAAAGGAGTTTGAATTTTAGTTTTTCTACTATTTGGGACCTGAGAAAATGGCCAGTAATTTGGAATTCGGCCTTGATAATGAAAACAAAAGTAGTACTTCCCCATCTTTCTGGCAACTGTTTGTACTTTGGCCATAAGGAGCTCAAAATCTTGACTAAGATGCATAAATTTGTGTTTTTTGAATTTCCTAGTGAAATGCTTGAATTTATATTTCTTGAATTTTCCATTTTCTTGATTCTCTGATTATGTAAATGAGACCATGTTCACTTCATCCCCTCCATTCTCCACCATCAACCCGAAAAAAGGAAGGGCAGGCTGATACTTGTTTTTGTTCTTGGAAAGTATTTTCAATTTCCTCTTCTTTCATGTTGGTTTTTCAAATGCATTTCTTGTTGCCAATTTGCATATCCCTTTCCTTTCCATCTTGTAGCAAAGTTGATGGAGTGGCAGGACCTGCTTGTTCCCAGCTCTCTCCTCTCCTTTCCTTTGTTTATGGTATTCGGTTGTATCACATTGATCATGCTTTGAGTTTATGGTATCTCATCAAATAAGTAGAGATTGAAGTCGGTTTCGATTACCACTTATGTGAAGGATCATTTTTCCTTTTTAATGTTTTTGTAAAGGATTTTATGAGTAGTATGGAATGCAAAACTGGTGCTTGCAGTTTCGGTTCAAGGAGTAGGATTTTTTAAGCTATCACTTTTCAGTTAAATGATATTTGTAACAGAAGGATATGTGAATTGTAACAGAGCAGTAGTTTTCTTGCATGCTATCGTGAGCCCAAATTGATTAAGTCGCTGAATGAACCTTCAAAAGAATTGAGGATTCGAGGTCGGACATCAACTAAACCGAATATATCAGAAGACTTCTGGACCACGAGCGCTTGTGACATGGACAACAGTGCTATGCAGTCACAGGGAAGCATTTCATCGATTAGCACGTCAAACCAGATTCTAGTTCCTCATGGTGCTGCTGGTGCAAATGTTCCTTCTGAATTTGTAAACCATGGCAAGCTCTCGACCTACTTGGATTTTGGCTGACTATATCTGACAAAGCTTTAACATCTGAGGGGTGGTCACTGGTTTCTTATTGTATTATCTCATGTTTTCTTTGACATTGTATACTCTAAACCTAAAGTTGCGTTAATTAGGAATATGAATATCTTGGTTTTCATGGTTGCAGGTCTTCTTCTCTGGAATCAAACTAGACAGAATTGGATAAGGAATAAAAGGTCTGACAACCAGGCACAACAGATTCAAGAACCCAAAATAAAGTGAGTTTTCTGAATTAGTCAAACTAAAGAGGGCCTGTGAGTTGGACATGGGCATATAACCCTTAGACCTACTTACAATGCACGCAAGTTAACCTATCAGGTTTTAATCTAGGTGTCATTTTAGGCACAGCCGTCTTGTGCTGGCTTCCTTCAAATTCACTCTATCAATTGGGCACATGGCTTGCTTTAATAAGCAACACAACTAGTTCTTTGAATGTTTATTGTTTAGTAACCAAGAGACATGAAAAAAGGGAAAGTTTTATAAAGGAAAAGAAGTGTATTAGAAGCATGCGTTCATATTGTGTCATGTTGAACTGTGAATGATAAGACCAAGACATTCCAACCACCTTGGAGGGAGACAATCGCATGATTTGTATAGCAATACATCAGGCAGTAATATTATATTTCCCTTAGCCATTGGAATGGGAAAGATTAGACCAAGACAGTTTCTACTATTTTTGAGAGCTGGGCTATACTGTGATTCCATGCAAGCTAAAACATTTTTTTTTTTTTTTACTTTCTTCTGAACTTGATTATACAACCAAAGTGAGGTCTCTTGTGTACTTCTTCTTTTCTAGTTTTGCTTTTGCTTTTACTTCTCCCCTCCCACCCTCTCTGTGATGAATTCTTTCTTCTTCCACATTGGGCAACAAATCCAGAATGTTATGGACAATGAAATGAAAGGCTTCATTGTAATATTTGGAATGCTTTTTTCTAGTGCTTGAAATGAGTCCAATTTGTCATGTGTATGGAACCATTCTCTGGATTCCAAGAAATAACAACATTTTGAACTTACATTACCATTCCAAAGGCTATTCCTTTCTGATGACAATCCACTTTCTCCATTATCCTGAAACCTTGTATAGTCAGTCCTCTGTTAATCCATATTTATTGTGTTAGTTTGGCATCATGTGATTGCCATGTAATGAGGACTCTTGCCTTTGATGTCTAAATTCTTGGAATGAACCTTAATTTGGGCATGGCTGAGTACCTTTGTGATTAGGTTTCCTGGAAGCATTTGTGTGTAGAATCTAGGGAAATCATCTCCAAAACACATGCCTCTTCACCACAGAATTAAGCATTGTTTATTCATGAATTCGTTTCTTGTATCTTGTCAGAACTTATTGTCTCTCCATGGTTAAACATTTCTGGCTTTGCAGTTGGAATGCAACCTATGACAGTTTACTTGGAAGCAACAAGCCATTTCGCCAGCCGGTTCCTCTCTCTGTAAGTATCCCCACTGACAATAAGGTGGTTCGAATGAAACATTTTGCCTAACAGGAACCTGGTCTCAAATCTGACAGGAAATGGTAGATTTTCTGGTGGACGATTGGGATCGGGAGGGGCTGTATGATTGAGAATTTGAAGGCAAGCTGCATCAACTATTGTAACACGGGAAACTGCTTCTACAGAAAGAAGGCAATAAGGAAAGGAGGGGTTTGTATGTCAACTGTAACATCATTTTTCTAGTGCCTGCCCTATGGTTTTCAGTTCATAGGCCTCCAAGACATGTCTTGTATTGTTTTCAATGTTATATATACAGCAGCATTGGCTCAGAATTGTCTCAAACTGCACCCAAATTTCATATGAAAAAGGAACTCATGCATTATGAGAACCAATTCACTCAAGTCACAAATCTTTTTTCATTTGAAGACAACTAATTTGACTAAATAATATTTACCTAAAAAAATCATATTAAATTATGTTGCGGGGAACAAATGCATATGAGATACAAAAGGTGGAGAGGTTAGGTGAGAGGGGAATGGAGGCCTTTCTTACACTGCAATTATGCTTCTAATACTTTGCATAACCATGAAGCCACTAAATACAAGAAAGAATCAAATCTGCTCCATGCGTATCAATGGCTCGGTACAAACCATCCACATGGGGAAACCAAATAAACATCACTAACCAACAGGATAATAAGCTCAATTTGCTTGATAATCAGTGATTTCTCCTTTATTTGAATTCAATTGATCATAATACTGATATTGTACTATAATTACAATGAACCAGGAAAAAACAAAAGATGCTTGTCTATGAGTAGGTGTAAAAAAAACAAAATTGATACTCATAAATCATAACCAGCATATCGATTTGATTGTCGGTCTCTTCACAATAATTGAAGTCCAACAACAAGCAATTATTGGCAACCACATCCAGAAGATTGGATATGTCCAGTTAGGGACGTAGATGGGGATATACAATTTGAAATGAAAGGCATATATCATTCAAAGATCATGGTTCCATCCCTTTCGTCTACAATGAGAGTTATAATAATGAAAAAAGACAAATTGGGTCCACAAATTAATCAAAAGGGGATGGTTGATGTTGGCAATTCATTGAATGAATGAACCCTAAAGAACGGCCAGTCCAATTCCCAAAGGAGAATGCATGATAGGAATGTGGGTTACAGAATCCAATATTAACCCACCAAGCAAAACAACTGTTCAAATATGTATCTTATTGTACAGGTAATGCCTAAATTTTTCTTTCTATACACCCATCTCACACATTACCATAAGCTTTATCAGCAAAACAAAAACCACATTCAACACCTATAAATGATCAAACTAAATCTGTAGATGTAAAGCAGTTTTGTCATTATGTCTACGGGTCAGATTCAGTGTTGAAGGTCAAATTCAAGGTTAAATTATAATGAAATAAAACATATAAGGACATTTATAGAATGAGAACTCATCAACACCAAATAATACGTACTGATTTTGACTATTAAGAACCACTGCCAGCACTTCTTGTATTTACATCCAGTGAATACAGCATGCTCTGTTGCTCCTTTTTTTTCATATCTTTTTTATATGCGAATTTACCTCACATATTGCATCATGTTCAAATAGGAGGGAGTGAATGGTTTTTCGTCAGCCAAATGTTCCTCACCCAAACAGAGCAGTTGCATCTGGTTACAACCATTTCTGAAACAGATAATGTACCCATTTTTGGTATAACAATTCCAAATATTAGGATTATGTTGTTTCCAGCTAAAAATACAAAACAACCATAGATGTTAACCTAATATAAACCAAACTTACAAAGAAATGCCGAGAAAATTAAGACATTTTCTTTAGAAAATATATAAATGAAAATAAGGAGACAACAGAAAATGAAATAATAACAAATTTAAAATTTAAAGGAAGAAGAAAAAAACCCATCTCACTCTGTTATGGAAGGAAAACAAAGGATAAAATAATGATATATGAAAATTTTTGTTACTATTTTCCAGGCAACCAAACAGAAAAGAAGGAGAGTTTACCTCAAGTTATGGATCTATAGAGTTCAGTGTTGAGGAGAAGAGAGAACTGTTGGAACCAAATAAGGGTGAAGTAGGGGAGTCTAGCTCATACCGTGGAAAGTGGAGGAGGAGAGGATTGTGAAAAGGAAGGGGGCCTCGGAAGTCACTTTACAATTATTTTGGGTAATTTTAA
The DNA here is from genome assembly GCF_030704535.1 of Vitis vinifera. Taxonomy (NCBI): domain Eukaryota; kingdom Viridiplantae; phylum Streptophyta; class Magnoliopsida; order Vitales; family Vitaceae; genus Vitis; species Vitis vinifera. The sequence goes on from NC_081813.1 coordinate 6,660,241, forward strand.
ATTTTTGAAAATTCATTTCTCACATGCTACTCCAAAAATCACTTCAAGTGATTTTTTAGATTTTCAAAAGTAATTTTTAAAATCTTACTAAATGTCTATTTTTTACCAAAAAAACGCTTTCAAGTACTAGAAAGGTTAAAAGCGCTTCTTAAAATCAATCTCTAAATATATTTCAAAACAAGGTATTGAAAAAAAAATGTTTTATGATGTATTTTTGTTGAAACTTTCAATTATGCACTTCTTAAATTCTGTTTTTTTTTTATAAGTAAAGAAAATTCATTTATAAAGAGACGCCAAAAGAGCGACTCTAGGTATACAACCTATGCAAGGTATACAAACCTATACACCCACCATCAAAAAAGCCAAAGACAAAGAAAGAGACCCAAGCACCCAAAAGGCCCAAAAACCTTACAATGATCCCAACCAATCTATAAAATTCACCAAAGTTTGAGGGCATTCTACTATAAACAGCTTTGCCTCAGACCAAAGAGAGCATAAAAAGGAATATTTCAATTTTTGTATTGATATTTTATCATCCTTGAAAGCTAATCGATTTCTCGCCTTCCACACCGTCCAAAAAATATGAAGGGGAGCCGCTCTCCTCACCTTCCTGTGTTTCTTGCCCACAGAAGAAATCTGCCAACTAAGCAGAGTCTCTCTAACTGAGCACGGCAATACCCAAGACACCCCAAATAAAGAAAAAAGCAACTCCCATAAGACCCTTATTTTTGAACAGTGAAGAAGCAGATGATTTATGGTCTCCTCCTTTTCCATACACATGAAGCATCTATTTGCCAATGACCATCCTCTTTTCTGAACAAGATCTAGGGTTAGCGCCTTACCCCATGCGGCCTCCCACGCAAAAAAGTTGATTTTGGGTTGTACCCACACCATCCAAATGCAACTAGATGGAAAAGAAGTAGGGCAGTCCGCTTCTAGAGCAAGATATAGAGACTTGGCCGAAAAAATGCCGCTCTTCGTTTCGGTCCAAACAACCGTATCATCTATGTCTCCAAGGACTCTCTTCCCGTGAAGATACCCCAAAAATAATTCCGCCTCCTCCACCTCCCAATCGTTTAGGGCTCTTGAAAAACAAGGGTTCCAACCCCCCTGCATCAAGGGATCCCAAACATCCGCCACCCAAGCTTCCTTTTCAATCGATAAGGCAAAGAGGGAAGGAAACGACTCACACAGAGGGGCATCCCCACACCATCTATCCCTCCAAAACCTCACCCTCCTCCCATTGCCGACACTAAAAGAAGTCCGCGCGCCCACCAAATCCCAACCCAACCTTATTCCTTTCCAAAGCCCGACGCCATGCGCCTCTCTCACTTCCTGAGTGCACCAACCCCTCTATCTTCCCCATACTTCCCTCTAATCACTTAATTCCACAAAGCCTCTCTCTCGTTTGCAAAACGCCAATTCCATTTAGAAAGGAGTACCTTATTGAGAATGGAAAGGCATTTGATCCCTAAGCCCCCGTTCTTCTTGTTTAAGCACACCACCTCCCATCTTACTAAATGTGGTTTTCGCTCCAAATTGCCACCGCCCCAAAGAAAATCCCTTTGGATTTGCTCTAGTCTTCGTCTAATTGAACTTGGTAATCTTAGGACAAACATAAAGTAAATGGGGAGATTTGACAAAGTACTTCGGATCAAGGTTGCTCTTCCTCCCTTAGATAAGTATTGTCTCTTCCACATAGTCAATCTTTTGCGGAAGTGCTCTTCCACTCCATCCCACACTGCCACTGACTTAAACAGAGCACCTAAAGGAAGACCCAAATAAGTGGACGGGAGACTACCCACTTTACATCCAAAGTCCAAGGCGAGATCATCAATATCCACTACCCTCCCTACTGGAATGAGTTCACTCTTCTCCAAGTTAATTCTCAGCCCCGAAACTGCCTCAAACCACATTAGCAGCCAACTTAGGTAAGTCAGCTGATCTTGGGAGGCTTGGCAAAACACCAAAGTGTCATCGGCAAACAACAAGTGTGAAATCTGAATCCCACCTTCATTCCTTCCCTTCACCTCGCAGCCCAAAATGTAACCATTATCCACAGCCCTTTTAAGGAATGAGCTGAAAACCTCCATGGCAATCACAAAGAGGTAAGGTGAGAGAGGATCACCTTGCCTTAAACCCCTTGAGCTTTGGAAAAAACCCTTAGGCGTTCCATTAATCAACACAGAGAAACTTGCAGTGGATATGCACCACTTGATCCACCCTAACCATTTCTCCCCAAAACCCATTTTCTGCATTAATGTAAGAAGAAAGGACCAATCCACATTGTCATATGCCTTCTCTATGTCAAGTTTGCACAAGATCCCATTTTCATTATTCTTTAGAATCGAGTCGATGGCTTCATTAGCTATTAGCACTGCATCTAGAATTTGTCTCCCCTCCACAAAAGCCTCTTGAGCCTTAGAAACCACCTTTCCAACCACCTTTTTAAGTCTATTAGCTAAAACCTTAGCCAACCACTTGTATAGGTTTCCCACTAAACTTATGGGCCTGAAATCCCTCAAATCCTCAGCCCCCATTTTTTTTGGGATTAAAACCAAAAAAGTTGTATTTAGCCTTTTAACAAATTTACTATGTTCATGAAACTCCCTAAAGAATCTCAACACATCTTCCTTCACAAAATCCCACGCAAACTGCCAGAAAGACATTGTAAATTCATATCAGTGATTCATAATGATAACAGTGGCACTTCTTTCTCCGTACCAGATCCTATTTCCCAACCCTCTAAGCAGCCCGCTATAGATTTATCCATACCCTATGTGAGATCATTTGATATACTGGATTTGAGTTTTCCGTAAAGTAAAATGGTGGAGTCAGAGGTATACATACACACATTCAATCTACCCAAGGAAAAAAAACACACACACACAGCATTTCAATTTCTGAATGCATACCTGGCAGTGAAGAATTTTAAGTTATTATCATTAAGAATCAAACCTCTGTAATGCACCTGAAATAAGTCATTTGATCAATCTTACAGTTGTTAGTCAAACACCAGTATCAGCTACACCAACTTCAAATTGTACCTAACCAAAACAGATTAATTTTGTACATTTCTATATCACTTTTGAGTACACAAAGTTGTAAGCAACTTAACAAACAAAAGGACCATACCAAAATGAGTTACCAATGACTGGAATGGAAGTTTGGAAAAGATAATCAACCCAGGTGTCCTCAACAGCTGGAATTCAAATCCTACAAATAATCCAATCAAGTAGTTGGATTCTTGCAGGTAGTACAATTGTGTCCAGCCCCGTTGCAGTGAGAACAAAATACAGTTCCTTTTTCCCTGAACTGGAATTTGTTTCGCTGGTGTGGGGGTCTCCCAATACGGCGTTTCATGGTAGGAGGATCAAGAGAAGCATATGTGACACCATTTTGGTCTTTCACATTTCCATCAGAATCAACTGTTGGCATGTTGTCAAAATCAAGTGGATGCAATATGCCAGAGTAAATCATTTCTTGCTTTGGCAAGTGGAACCACTCTTCAACAAATCCATAAACGTCTTGGTTCATCATCTGTATGACTGCACATGCATGTTCGCATGGGATTCCTAACATCTGCCAAGCTGAGCAAGTACAGGTATGTTGCTTCAAGTCAACACAATGACTTCTATCTCTAGTTTTGACCTTAAATGTATCTGTGTAGGGAATAACTGTAAATGCTTCAGCTTTGGCAATGTTTAGCAAGACTTTATCCTCAATTTTTGGGCTAATGAATCTCTTCCAACTCTGTGTTGCTGCTTTACATTCAATTAGCAAAGAGGCTAGCTTCTCCATGTGTTTGACAACAAAGTTAAATATGCTGTGATGCTGATCCTCATTGATCAAGTCATCAAACAATCCGGCAAGATTAGTATTCATTTTATCCCAACGCTTTTTAGAGAATTTAGACAATGCCCAATGTTCAGGACCGCTATCTTCAATCCACTTGGCCAAGTTAGCACTATATCTCCTCAAGTTCTCCATGGCACGAATGTAATCAATTTGTAACCTTGTATAGGCAATGGCATCAAGGAACATCAGTGCATCTTCTTTGCCTTTCCTTCCTTTAGTGTTCTTCTTTGTTAACTGGCAGCTGAAGCTCTCCTTTAGATGCTGATAGCAATATATATGATTTTCAACTCCAAACACCTCTGCAACACTCCTAACAATGTCAAGGTGCATATCAGAAATAATGACCACCTCCATTTTACCAACTAATTGCTTTAACTTTTGAAAGAACCATAACCAGTCATCATAAGTTTTTGAGCTTACAATGGCATATGCAATTAGAAACATATTGTCATCACCATCATATGCTGAGGCTGAAAGCAAAGTTCCCTTGTGTAGGCCACCCAATTCTGATGAATCAATAGATATAATTGGTCGACACCCTGTCAAAAACCCATGCACGCAAGCTCCATATGCAACGAACAATTGCATAAAATTGCCCTCATCCGAAGAAGTCCATTCTGCAATTGTCCCAGGATTAGATTTTGTTAACTGTGCGCACAACCATGGCAACAGCTTATATGAGTTGTCTGAAAGACCAAAGATTCTCTCTTTCACCTTCTCTCTATACTGCCAAGCTTGACCATAGGTCATTCTTATTCCATGTTGTCTTTCAAAGTCCTTACAGATTTGACGGGGCATACAATCAGGAGTAGCCTTTATCACGTCATTAGTTAGAACCGCCAGCTTGCATAATCGTACTGTAGGAAGTGGTGAAGAGTCCTCGTGTATAGAGTGGTTATGATTATTTTGAAATGTGTACACTCTCATCATTTTGGTACCCTTGACACCACAAGCAGCTATTTTCCAAGTGCATCCATCAACTGCACAACACACACTGACATAACGGGGACAATTCCTTTTAAATTTGTACCTGAATCGTCCAGCTAAGGACATAAGATATAATGCATTCCGGAATTCATCAGCATTTGCAAAGCTCTGCCCACTACCCAATATGGCATTCTCAGAGGTACTTGAAGCTGGTGGATCTGCTTCAAACTTTGTACATCTTGATGCCAACCCATGTTTCTGAATTGTATAATCATCATTCATGCCTTGAGATGATGATGGTGTTGATGCAGAATGATTTTCCACATTAACACTGCATAGTTAACAACTTCATGTCTGTCATCATAAAAATTAATACATAAAACTTATATGTAAATAAAGTCAATAGTGGAAGATAGTGTGCATGTGTGACTTATGGAGTGCTTTTTCTAGCTACAACTCCTTGTGCTGCTTCTTCTTTACAAGCTCTAAATACAAAAAGATTATCCACATTTACACTGCATAATTGACAAATTATTGTATGTCATCATAAAAAATAGATAAAGCTTAAAAATAAATAATGACAATAATGGGAGACAATGTGCACATGTGACTCACAGAGTGCTTTGTCCATCCACAACTCCTAGCTCTGTTTCCTCTCTACAAGCTCTAAGGACAGGATGACTTTCCACATTTGCACTGCATATAATAAACTCATGTTTTCCATTGTTAAAGAAGGAAGAAAAAAAGAAGGAATAGATAAAGCTAAATATAAATAATGAGGGATAGTGTGAATGTGTGACTTACGGAGTGCCTTGTCCATCTGCAACTCCTTGCTCTACTTCTGTACAAGCTCGAACTATATAGACACGCGAGAAACCATCACTAAAGAGGACCATGCTATTTACAGCATCATCATCGTCCAACGGTAGGAGTACAGATGGGTCAAATTTTAGGGTATACTTAAATGATAAACCGGATGGGTCAATTTGAAGTTTCGTACATGCCTTCAAGACAAATTCAGCATGTGATGTTCCTTGATTGACAATTATGCCACTAGTACATCCACCCTTGTAATCAATGGAACCATTAAAGCCATTTTCAATCTCCCCTCCAAAGTAAAGGTAACAATATATTGATCTGCTGCTTTCCATTTACCTAATACAAAACAACATGACTCATTTGATGGTTATGTCTTACACATGTCCAGGGAAACAAATACATTCAAATATGGTTGCACAAGATAAAAACCAGCTGCATTCCTGCTGTAGTTCACTCACATAAATCAAATTTCTTGTACAATGCAGCAAGGAAGCCATGTCTAATGGGCAAGAGTGCATCTGTTTTCATGGAAGAAGCTGTAATCCTACTTAGTCAAGCTATTTCAATTAGGCACCCCTACTTCCAACTAATGATCTTACTGCACACCATTTCTTCAAATAAAACTTAGCAGATAAAACTATAAATTCTTTTTCAGAAAAGGAAAAAAAGAACAACTGGAACAAGATAAACACCGAAATCCCACATTTGCATATATGCCAACTTTATATCAGAGATTACACTCCTTGGAAATTATAGATAAGATAAATTTTAGTACTCGCCCATTTCTTACACCCACAGCCTTACTCAAAACCAGGTTTCATATAGATTATTCATTGATTACGCAAAAAACTATATCTGAGTGAGAGAATAAGGTCTAAAAAAATTCCTTTTTTGACCATAAAATGCATTAAGCTTATGTTTTGACAAGTATAAACAGTACATTGTTTCAAAGATTCAAATGGCCAAAAGCTCTTCCCATCACAAAGAGAATTAACTCAAAGCATATGGAACTCTCATTCTCACAAAAAAACTAACACTAGCTTGTCACTCGCAGTCCCTTGAACCAAAACTCAAGAATAGGCATTTTGAGTTATTTGGAACAATAATCGCATGCCAATGTCAATAAGAACACAGTAACTACATTGCTCTAAGTTGTGTTTGGTTGCCGTGAAAAATGTGTAAAATGAAAATCTTATAATAGTACCTATAACCCAATACGTGGTTGAAGGCGTTGATGGGGTGATATCAGGGATGGGCGAGGAGAGGGCTTGGGTCTAGGGTTCCATCCAATTCATGGTGTTAGATCTGAAAGCACTGGCTCAAAAGATTCAGACTGAGAAAATTTTGCTGGTACTACGATGATTTTAGGGTTTTGATTCAGAGGGAACATCGAGAGGGAAAATTTTATGTTTTCGATTGCATACGTGGATAAATCCAGGTTACACACGTGTCATTGAGAGTTACAAAGTCGTGGGCCTCGTGGCTTTGAAAGAAGGAAGAATTATGTTTTGAAGGTAGATCGGTCCTCAAATTAACAAAAGGTCCATGTAACTCTTCAAATTTAACAAAAGGTCCATGTAACTCTTCAAATTGAGCCCAAAACCCAATGAAAATATGGAAATTGAGTTGAAAGATATCATCCTTTAGTATTTCCAAAAATGCCCTTTGTTGATTTTGAGAAAAAAAAATTAATATTTTTGAAAAATACTTTTATTTAATTTAATATTTTTTATTTAATTTAATATTTTAAAAAAATACTTTTATGTAATTTAATATTTTTTAAAATACTTTTATTTAATTTAATATTTTTTAAAAATAAATTAATTTAATTTAATATTTTTGAAAAAAAATATTTAATTTAATATTTTTGAAAACTACTTTTATTTAATTTAGTATTTTTGAAAAAAAATTATTTAACTTAATTTTATAAAATATTTTATATGTGTTCTTAAAGAGTATATTTGTTCGTTACTATTTCATATCCTTCAACTCAATTTGAAGACTTATATAAACCTTTTGTTAATTTTGGGGCCCATCTATCCACAAAAGATAATTCTCCCATGAAAGAAAGTATGGAAAAAAGCGAAGTAAATTTAATTAATAATAAATTCCTGATAATTTAATATTTATTTGAATACATTTTGTGTTTTTTATCTTTAGAATAATAATAACTAATTTTAAAAAATTTATACTAAAATTGTAATAAATTTTAAAATTTGATTAAAAAAAAGTGAAAGCGTGTTTTCATATACTCATATGAAAATAATTACAAAATACGAATACATTCGGTCTGATCATACATGGTAGCTGAGTTTCATTTTCGGCATAAATCACACTTATATAATCAGTCTCGTTAGTTTCCTATTTGAATTTCATCATAAACTACACATGATCAAATAGATCTCGATAATTCAAATTGAGTTTCGTTGTAGACCAAACCTATACGACTGGTCACATAATTATCCTATCTAGTTTTTGTCATAAATAGCACACGGTCTGATCGATCACAACAACTTAGTTTCGTTTTCTGCTTATGCCTCATTTGTACGATCAGTCATGTAGTTATCTTATCTTGTTTTCGTCATAGTTGACACCCAATCCAATCAATCATGAAAGTTCAGTATCGTTTTTGGTGTAGACCGCACCATTATGATCAATCACACTGTTTTCATCACAGACGGTACTCGATTCGATTGGTCATGATAACTTGGTTTCATTTTCAGCATAAATCACACATATCCGATCGGTCACGTTATTGTCATGTCTAGTTTTCCACTTAGACCACACCTAGTCATATAGGTCCTGACAATTCAGTTAAGAAATAAAATGGAATGATATTATGGATTGGGGAGTGTCTCAAATTCATAATTAGGGAAGTTTCTTCTTCTTTTTTTTTTGTAAAAAATATTGTATAGAATATTTTTTAAATTGATATATTATTATAATATCAGACTTCCTTATAAAATAAAGAAGGTTGTTATAAATATCTCTATAAATATTAGGGATAATTGTTTTTTGTACCCCGTTGGGCCCAAAAATTAAGATTTGGCCCATAAAAGTTGCATAATTGATGGGAATGATATAAAATGTGAAGAGATCAATATACCTTTCAAAACTATTTTGAGTATTTTCTACCACAATGTTTGACAAACTTTTTTATTTTAATTTTTTTTAATAATTATTTTGAAAATTTATTATTTTTAGAAAACTAATTTTTTTAAAAAATATATCTTTTAAAAAAAATAATTTTGACATGTTTTTAGTTATTTTTTACATATATAATTTTAAATATATATATATTTTCCAAGATGTTTGATTTTTAAATAATAATAATAATAATAATAATAATAATTTATTTTTATTTTTTTGGAAAATTGTGTATTTTTTTCCAAATCACTAAATTAAAATAAATTTTAATGAGGTTTACAAAAGGAATAAAATTTAAATTAATGTTTTTCTACTTTTTTATTTTTCATAATCAATAAATATCATTTTTGGAAAGATAAAAAAATTCATATTCTTCTTCTTAATTTTCACATTTCCTCTAAGTCTTGGGCTTAAATAGTGAACTTATATGGATCAAAACTTAATTTTTGGACCTAATTAGGTCCAAAACACAATTGTCCCTAAATATTATAGGTAATGAGAGGAAAAAATTATGAGACAAAAATTAACTTGTAAAGACCATATGAAGTAAATAGAGATATAAGGAATAACAACATATATATGATGGAACATGATGAGGAAGAACAACAAATACATGGTGGAGCAAGAGGACTCGTGATATGGTATAGATAAAAGGAGTGGATAAATATAAGATGTTTTAAGAACACAATAGTTATATATCATTCTATACTCTATAATGTTCTCTATTATATAATAGAAAAAAAAATTCTCATTCATTGATGTAGGCATGATTGGTTCTCTTCTCTATAATGTTTTCTACTATATAATGCAAATATTTTATCTCATTCGTAGATATAGGCATAGTTGGTCGAATCACGCAAAAATCTCGTGTATCATTTACGTGATTGTTTTATTTTTATGTTCTTTAATTAACCTTGTTTCCATTAAACCTTAAGCGGCGCAACACCATGTGTTAAAGAAATATTTTCTTCCTTTTTACCCTAATGAATAAACACATATTTATCAACTTATGTGACATGACATACATCATCATCAAATTTATCGACTTAATTCTATGAATAAACACATATGATATATAAATAGTGTTGTTTAATTTCCTTTTTGGTAAGTAAGGGATAAAAGATGAAAAGGTCATGAAAGAGAAAACAGACGTGGCATCAGATGCCTTGCATCTGGAACACTTGTCATGCAAATATGTCTCAGAAACACCCAGAACGATCCATTTTTGCCCCTTCCTAGACTTTTTCCTAGAACCCTTTGGAGACTTCTCCACCCTCCTTAAATTCTCCCAACATCATCACTATCAGCCCAGGAAGCATCACAAAGAAATTAATCCACCTCAAATTCAAAACCCATCAATATGGCCTTGGCTCGTTTGGCTTTGAGGAGTCTGCAGCAGAGGGTTCCCTCTTCTTCTTCTTCTTCTTTGCTGAGCCCTAGTCTCAGTGAGAGAGCTCTGACTGGACAGAGGTGGGGGCCGGAGATTGTGAAGAGGTTCTCGGCAACGCCTGATGCTGCCTCTGACAAGCCATCTGGTGAGAAAACAGAGGTTGCTGTTTCTGAAGGTGACAGAAAGCCCAAGCTCTTCCCCAGGAAGCAGAGGAAGAGGAGCCTTTGGAGGAACAATAGAAACGATTTTGTCCCTTCCCTGAATGGTACTTATTCTTTCTCTCATCACTAAATCAACCACTCCATTGAAAATTTTCTAGCTTGGAATAACTTAATTCTCCTTTTCTTTTTTGCCTTAAGAGTTGTTCCCTCCAAGCATAGGAAATGCCCTGATGCAAGCAACCCAACACATGAACAGGCTACTTGAGAATTTAGCACCTTCACGTCTGATAGGCAGATTAAAAGAGCAGGACCAGTGCTACAAACTCCGCTACGAAATGCCCGGATTGACCAAAGAGGATGTGAAGATCTCAGTTGAAGATGGGATCTTATCCATAAGAGGAGAGCACAAGGAGGAGGAGGAAGAAGGCTCAGATGATGAGCATTGGTCAGCTACAAGCTATGGGTACTATGACACGAGCCTCTTGTTGCCTACCGATGCCAAAATTGAAGAAATCAAAGCTGAGCTGAAGGATGGTGTCCTCACCATCATTATACCCAGGAATGAAAAGAAGGGGAAAGATGTGAAGGAGGTTCAGATCCAGTAATCCACTGATTCTGAGTGGGTGAATGTGACTCTTTGAAATGGGGTGTTTATAATGTAAGAGAGTGAGCAACTTTGGGGTGTTTGAAATTAAAATAAAGTTCGTTGGGTTTGGACTTTTCACTGTACAGCTCGTCATATGTTAATTGTCTGAATGCAATGTCTCAACCTTTGTATTTTCTGAGGGAAAAAACATGTAGTGTGTGATGGGTAAGAGGTAGGATTGATATATGATGATTAAAATTAAAAAAATTAAAAAATTGCTCAAAAAATGAAGACATGCTAAGAGTAGTGTTGGTCAAGACCCCAATGGTCCAGCCCATGAGAGTTGGGGAAGTTTGTTTTCTGAAAAGCTCTTGGAGCCCGTTCTAGAAGGGCTGGGTCTACTAGCTTTTTGAGCCCAATTGTGGGTCTTTATGGTCAGTTTTTGGGAGTCCATTTGCTGCGGCCTGGACAGCTTTGGAGGCCCATCTTACGAACTTTTTATTGTACAAACCGTAGCCTTGCACCCATATATGGACCAAAATGGCCATCATGAGGATTCTAGTTGTTAACAATTATAAAATACATGAATCATAAAATTTTCATTAAATCGGCTAAACTACCTTTCGAACAAAATAATGTTTACAAAATCAAGAAGCATTTATGTTGGAAAATTTTGAATTATCTTTTTGAAAAGCCCAATATAAAAAAAAAAAAAAATTTGTTATTTTACTGTTCAATTCTTGGTCTCAAGCCATAAATTGAACCACACTAAAACTACGAGGACTACTTTGTTTTATAGCATAAAAGTCTTTCAATTTCTACAAATAACTTTTTTTCCCGAGCTATCTTGATATTTCTTTTTCCAAAAGTAAAAAATTAAAAAAAAAGGTGAAAGAGATATTTTATTTATGTACTTATTAGGGTGGTTTTTGAGATGTTCAACTCTAAAAATCTGCTTCCCTTTATTTTTTATTATGTTGGATCAGGTTGAATCAGTCCGACTTAAACACCCACCCAACTCCAATAATTTACTATTTACAAGCAAATGTAGACGTAAAGAATAATGATTAGAGAGAGTTCTCATCATTTGCTTAACAAATCAAGTGTTCCTTTTAATTTATTCATTTTAGAGTTTATTTGATAGCAATTTTAAAAAACGTTTATAATATTTTTAATATTTAAAAATTTTTTATCGTTTCGATGAATGTTTTTAAAATTACTAACCGCATATGAATTTGATTTTGATTTATGATAAATGTGATTTTGTTGATTGAGTTGGATGTGATTTGTAACACTTTCTCAATTAAATAATTTTTCAAAAAATCTTAAAAAGAAAAAAAGAAAAAAAAAGTAGCAAACGAAACCATTACACAAATTGCTTAAATTAGTTTTTTAAAAATAAAAATAATTAATATAATGAGCACGCGTAATGAAAAATGAGATGAAGAAGGGTCCAGAGGAGTACTAAGGTGGGGGCAAGCAGTTTCTGACATTGAAAAGACGTCGGGCGAACTGACACATGCCTGTTTCAGAATTATGATTTTAACAGTAACGTAAACTTCACACTCGCGGTAAAAAAAAAAAAACAGTAAAAGGGAAGTAATGTCATTTTCAGATAAATTTACGGGGCTTTGAATGACGTTTGATTAGATGACCAACATGGGCATGTACGGACAATGACATGAAATCCGAACCGTTCTCACGTCCTTATCAGGAAAAATGAACCATCAGATGGCCATAAGATTCGGTGGTGTGGACAGGGATTCTACACTCCTTTAATCGCATTGCCGTCCGATTCTCCTTAGGATTTTTCATCAAGTGCTTACACGGCACTATTACTGGTGTGATGAGATATCCGTGTCTGATTTTTTGCACGTGCTGGTACATTTTCTCGTCAGTGACTCAGTGGGTTAGTTGTTGGATCCCACCGATGGGGACCATCCACAGCGTTGACCAACTCTTTTTGTACAAACAAAATGCTAAATTACCGATTTGAGTACCTAACATGAGATCTCGGCCGTTGAATTACCACGACAAACGAATTAGTCCGAGGTATTAACGACAAGATTTAAAAATCTATATATATATATATGACATGAATAGTGGTACCTGACCCTTTGTGTAACAGGACAGGAATGAGCCGGCTCGAGATATGTTGGTCTCACCCTAATTTAAAATAAAAAAATTAAATAGGGAGATATTTTTTTTTTCAAATTTTAAAAAATTAGTTATATTGAAAATAAATATATTTTAGAAATAAATAAAGCTTATAAAATTTTAACTTAAAAATTATTTTGTGTGCTAAAAGTAGGAAAACAAGAAAAGATTACATTAAAATATTTTTAAATTTAACCTTGATGAATTTATTTGTAACTCATTTATTTTAATTTCAAATACATCATATAAAAGACAAAATGAGTACAAATATTGATCGTCACATTGTTATCATATGCAAAAAGGAGATCGCAAATTATGATAAACATTTTATATATTTTGATTTTATTTTAATTTCAAATACATTACATAAAAGACGGAACAAGTACAAATATATCGTTCCTCACATTGTTATAAAGAATATTGCAAATTATGATAAATATCTTATATATTTTGATCTTATATACATATAAAAATGGAATTGTTAATTTCAATTTAATTATAATAAATATAAATATTTTATTTACTTTTTATTAAATTCAAAGAATATTAAAATTTAAAATAAATTTATCCAATGACTCTTCAAATCATTTATTTTATTTACAAATAAAGAAAATTAGCATTACAAATTGAATTTAGAAGGGGATAAATTTTATGGTGCTTGTATCTTATTTTTATATTTTTCTCTTTAGGGTTTATGACTTAAAACCATACGATATTGGTGGGTGGAAGAGTAGTGAAATTTGAAGTGTCAATCATCACATTTTGTAATGGGCATGGCCTAACCGTTGATAATGTCAATTATTATTCCTCCAAATGCTTAATAACGTAGAATTAGGAAAAATTTAATGTACAAAATCGAAGCTCATTGAAATTTAAACTTAAACCCTTTGGAGTGTAGGATAAAATTTGAAGGTTTATTTGATAATTATTTTCAAAAATAGTTTTTTATTATTTAGAAAAATTTAGGAAAACACATTTGATAATAAAAATTTATTTCTTATTTTTTATTTTTAAGAATAGAAAACAAATAGTCTACTTGGAAATTGTTTTGGAAAACAATTTTCTGTTCTCTAGAATTAAAAAAAAATAGGAAAAGACTTTTGATAATAAAAAATTGTTTTATGTTTTTTTTTTCTTAAAAACATAAAATATAATGTTTTGAAAGAATATTTTTAAATATTTTTAATTGTTTTTTAGGATGGATTTAAAAGATAATTATACAAACATGTAAAATAATTAAAAATAAGATAGTAAATATAAAAAATTATTTTTAAAATATTAAAAAATTTTAGGTTTTCAAGCAAATTTTTATTTCACAAAACATCAAAAAATATTTTTTAAAAACTATTATTCAAAATTGCCAAACAAACATAAGATGTTTTTAGAAATTATTTTTTAATTATTTTATATATTTTATACTTATTTTCTAAGAATTACTTTTAAAAAAATAATTATACAAACATATAAAATAATTAAAAATAAAACACTAGTCATACAAATTATTTTTAAAAATATAAAAAATATGTTAAATTTTTTTTAAGTTTTTTAATAGATTTTTTTAACAAAATATTAGATAATAAATTCTCAAAATCATTCTCAAAAGCTATTTTTAAAATATTAGGTTTTTGAAAACACTTATCGAGGAAACCTAATCCTTCTATTAATAGTAGTAAAATATGAAAATGAAGTTGGCTGAAGAGGAAAAATTGGTGCAGTTTCCAAAGGAAATAGTAAGATCGTGCTGCTTTTGAGAAATTAGTGCTTGGTTGGAGGCTTTGAAAGTCCAAACGAAACACTGAAAAAGGTAATACAGCCCCCACCCCCCCCCCCCCCATTTTCAACTCCTTCGTCCCAAAAAATCCCTGCAAAAGGGTGCAACTTTGACCTACACTCCCCTATCCCCTCTCTCCAATAATTTCATCTGCAGAAGGGTATTTTTGGTATATATTTTTAAGTTTCATTATTTATATACCCTCATATATTCTTGATTAATAATTTAAATTTCATCATATATATTTATTTATTTAATTTTTTGGTATTTTGAAAAAAATTAAATTCCATTACATATCTGAAGACTTCTTGGAAATTGATAAGCACTAGGTAAAACGACAAATGTATATAATATTTTTAAATTTTTATTAAAGAAAATAGAAGTTATGTCCCTTTCAAACTAAAAAGGCATTTCAAAGAATTATGATTTTCCTTCTTTTTATTTCTCCTTTTTGATCGTATAATTTCTCTGCAGAAGTGTCGACTAAAGTTTGAATAAAGGGAGTGAAAATGAGGGGGTAAAAACACAGTGGATACGAGGTAAAAAAAAAAAGGACAGGTGGCAAGTTGAAAAGTAATTTAGTTCAGAACCAAAAGAATAAGAGGACAAGTTGCATGTTCAAAAACTGCTTTTATTTATTTATTATTATTTTTAATTTGAAAACCTAAATTTTTTTAACATATTTTTAATATTTTTCAAATAATTTTTATATATAATATTTTATTTTTAATCATATTATGTATTTGTATAATTATTTCTTAAAATAATCTTTAAAAAATAAGTAAAAATAATAGAAAACTATTAAAAAATATTGTTTGAAAATACCCTAGAAAATAGTTTATGATTATTAAACATATTTTTTATAATTTTTTTAGAGAACAAAAAATTGTAATAAAAAACAATTCTTAAATAGACCAAATGTTTCTTCTACCTATCCTTTATATTGATTTCACTTGCGTTTGATTTGATATTTTTAATATTTTTAAATATGTTTTAAAAATAAAGTGTTTTATTTTTAATCATTTTATATGTTTGTATAATTATTTTATAAACTCAACTTTAAAAAAACAATTAAAAGATATTATTTGAAAATATTTTATTTTTTGTTATTTAAAATAGAAAATAAAAAACAATTTTTGGTTGTCAAACGTATTTTCTTATTTTTTCGAAAAAAATTACCAATAAAATTGGTTTTATACAAAATTAATCATATGTTACTAACTTGCAATGAAAAATATTTTTGAATTTAACAATTGTAAAAGATAAAAATGATTAAAAAAATATGGATACTTATAAAAATAATAAAATTATTTTCCATTTAAAAAGTCTAGTACTTAAATAATTCCCCAAAATTAATTTTACCATTTCAAAATTTGAAAATAATTTAAAAAAATATGAATTAAGTTGATATTTTATTTGTAAGTTATTATTACTTTTATTTTTAAAAATAGAAAAGAAAAAAAAAATGAAAGGGAGAGAAGTAGAGAGGAGGGAAGGAGAAGGGGTGATGGGGTTGGGCAGGAGGGTAATGGGATGATTCAAAGACCCTCTGAAGGATGGTCAAGTCATGCATAGCAAAAGTTCATCAAATGGTCACCTCTCCTCCCCCCCACCCACTAAATACCTAAAGTCAGGTGCACCAGTTCCCAAAAAGACTTCCCAAATGTTCATTAATTTTTCTACTGTGGGTGTCTGCTTCAGAGACATGTCCCTTCTTCAGGAAACACCCACAATCTTGTCCCAATCCTTTTCAATATAATACCCCATTGCCAATCACTCTCTCCTCACTCCTCCATTCTCAAAGAAACACTCAACCCTAACCCCCATTCCTTCAAACTCCAGAGAACAGTTCCCTTCTGATCTTCTCTCTTCTGAAATTATTAACATACATATATATAAGATCCATCACTGTGAAAAGGTCCACCCCATGCTGATGGCTTCTTCAACAACGCACCCACATGGCCTGAAAGTTGCAGTCATCGCTCTGATTCTCATCTCTTTTCTTACCTCTCTGCTGCCTTTCAAATCAGGTAAAACAACCAATCTCTTCTTACCTCTACTTCCTCACTGAGAATATGCAGCTTTTGGGTGTTTTCAATTTTCTTTTCTGAAGTAGTTACTAGTTCTAGTTCTGGACCTTTGCTTTTGTTTCTGCATGTGGGGCAGCTGGGTCAGAAGTCTCAAGTTACAGCGAGAGCCTGCAGCAGCGAAAGAAAATGGTGTTGGGGTCAAAGCCTCCTCGGTGTGTGAACAAGTGCTTGAATTGCAGGCCTTGCATGGCCACTCTGGTGATTCCTCCCCGTCAAAAGAAGGTTGTGGGAGCTTCCTCTCATGGAGAAGACGATAACTACTATCTCCTTTCATGGAAATGCAGATGTGGGGACAAACTCTTTCAACCTTGATCATCATTCTGATGATAACCCCACAGAGAAATTAGTCCACTCTTCCCTCCCTCAACTCTGATGATAACCCTTTTTTGTTCTGATATTTTACTACTATTTCATGAAAATTGCTGCATGATCTCTATCTCTCTCTCCCTGTAAACTCTCTGTGTGTTTTTACTTTTTATAAATACGTACAAGCAAACATGGGGCGTGTCATGGTTATTGTCTCCATAACTTAAATTATGGTGATTCAGAAACACAACCTGATCAGTCATTCTTTGATTTAATGGGTGTAAACAGGACAAACACCATTCAAAGGCAGGTGGGTTTTTCCCTTGAGTACCGTTTTCTTTGTCCTTTAGTACATCATGGGTTTCTTCAAAAGTCACCTATATATTATAGTTCTTTCTGATCATCAACCCTAGTTTATACATGGGGTATTTCCATACTTAGGATGAGGAACAGTTCTTATTTGTACAATTGCATTGTGGTTTTCAGAAGTTCAGTGTCATGGGTTTTGATTTTATAGAAAATTATAAGTGGGTGTTGCTGTACTTTTGGGAGTAAATTTTGGAATAATGTATCACACTTGTCTACTAGGGACTTAAAGTGCATAATAAGCTAAATATTGGAGCATGGATATTGCAATTGATGTTGGTGAATTTAGAAATTATATTAAGGATATGCTTGTTTTGGTAGAATTAAAGGAAAATGCAAAGAAAAGAAAATAGAAAGAAAAAAAATAAAGAAGAATAAAAAATTAAGAGTACGTCGTATGATTTAAAAACAATTTTTTTAAAATAAAAAACTATTTTTAAAAATTTCTAATACTATTTTGTTGTTGTTATTTGAAAATAATTTTTAAAAACAAAGTGAAATAGAGAATAATTTTTATAAAATAAGTAAGAATTGTTTTCACAAGTTTTTAAAAACAAAAGGAAAATATAGATCTATTTGACCATATTTTCTTAAACTTGTTTTTATAAGTTGTTTTTAAGTTAAAAAATAATTTTTTTTTTTTAAAAAACAAGTTTTAAGAAATATGGTCAAACGAAACAAAAATTCTTCGTTAAATAGAAAATATCAACTCATTATTTTTGCATTCAAAAATACTTTTCAAATACCATTTTTTTTGGCTTGACAAGTAGGTTTTCAAATCATTAAAATTTAATAGAGCTCTTTATAAATAAAAAAACTCTAATAAAATTAATCATATATATATATATATATATATATATATATATATATATGTACTTTTTTTAATTTAATTTAAAAAAGAGTTTTGATTCTGAATATATATATTTCAAGTTTAGTTCAAAATTTTGTCAAATTTATACTTGAAATGAGGAGTGATCCTAGAGTCTGGTAATGTGAAGGCTTGTTTGCCATATATTTTGAAACTTGTTTTTAAAAATGGGTTCATATTTTCCTTTTATTTTTAAAAATTGGTGAATTTTTTATTTATTTATTCTTTAAAAATTATTCTCTACATCATTTTTTTTTAAAAATTATTTTCAAAGAACAACGATCAACCGACGTTAGAAAATTTTAAAAATAGTTTTTTTTTTTTAAAAATCACACGGTCAAACAAACTCTAAGATTCAACTCTTTAGGTTACGTCTGTTTTTCATAAAAAAAATTGAGAGAAAATGTGAATGAAAGAAAATAGACAAGAAAAGTTAAAAAAGAAAAAGAAAAAAAAAATAATAAGTTATTTTTATATCATATTTTAACTCATTTAACACTCTTTTTAAATTTATTTTACATAAAGATTAAATAATTTAAAAATATATAAGTTTCTAATTATTTTTATTTATATTTAATTTTTCTTATATTTTCTATTGTAAAACAAACATAAAAAGTTAATTTTTATTAATATTAATTTTTATTTTGAGAGAAAGAAGATAGAGAGAAAAATGGTGGAGACCAACTTTTGTTTATTGTAAAATAAAATAAAATAAAATAAAATAGAATAGTTATTTTTATAAGGTTGGGCCTGCAACTAGGTTATAATCCACGGCCCAGCCCACTTGGTTTTGACCCAATTTGAGCCCCATCAAAAGCCAAGCTTTGAAGGAGGCAAGAAGAGATTCACAGAAAATGGCGACTTCTGTCTCTCCCACGGCCACGAGCACACACCACACCAGAGGTTTTCCACACACCCACTCATACCCTAATTCAAACCTTCAACCCTTCGTCCTCTCCTTTCCAATCTCATGCCATCGCTCCTCACCTTCTCCAATCCGTTTCCACCCTCCATCTTTACCTCCGCGCACCGCTTCTCTCCGCCGACGCGCCTCCACCCCCTCCCCACCCCCTCCGCCGGAATCCGACCCTCCCCCCCAAAATGACCCCGTGCCGCTGACAGGTACCGTGTCCTATTGCTTCTACATGTGCCTAGAATTAGTCTAGTTGTTGTTGTTGGTTTTTTGTTGGCTGAATTCTCTCCATTGGTTCGATGAATTGTACGGACTTAGGGTTTTCTATTTATTCATTCACTTTAACGTTGAATTCGATTCAAATATGAGTTGTTATCTTACTTAGGTGAAAATGTTTAAAGTTTCAAGCTCTATTTGGTTGTAGGGAAAATCGACAGTTTCTCCATTGTTCTTCCCTCCATTTTATCGGCAAACCAGACATGCTTTGTAAAAATGCACTTCTTTTTAGGAGTGCTGGATTATTATATATTGTTTTTCATTTTTCACAATGGTTATGGCCATGGTTAGCTATCGCACACAAATTGAACCAGTCCCTTATATTTTACATAGCGTTAGAAGGCATCATTTGAGAAATTTGGGGTTGTCATCACGTTTGATACAATGGGATTTGATGAAATGCTGCCATCTTGTATTTTTGCTGTTAATTGTGTTGATGGATGCTGTTCTCTTATACTGTCCTGTCCCCATTTCAGTTTGTACGTATGGCTCAAAATCCAATACAATTTAGCTTATTTGAATTGCATGTGATGGCAAACATGCCCAAGTGTTAAGTAGGATTGAAGTAAAGCTAATATATGAATAAGTACTTCTGAAATATTTATATTTGTTGGACTCCGAGTTTGTTGCTTCTTCATTCTTTTGCTTGCTTGACAGAAACTTCATGAGAATGTCTAAAATAGCCTGATGAAGCTAATCTTTCTCTGGGTTCCCTGTATAGAATAAAAACATCGGGGGTCACTTTGAATTTTAACCCCCCAAAAAAAAAAAAAAAAAACAAACGTGTAGGCCAAGGTGAGTATGAATTTCTTGTCCTGTTTCATTTAGAGCAATGGGAAATAAATGTCTATAAAAATTGTTGAGTGACAATGAAATATGGTTCTCTAGTAACTTGAAGAGCTTTTCAAATGTGAAAGGACTCTGGTTGAGAGGCTGAGTGACTCTAAATGCATGAATGAATTCCTCGTATAGATTCTTGGAGACACATGATTGGGGGGTTGTGTTATGCCAGAACATGAATTAAAAGAGATGGGAGTTCCTATAAGTTAGAAAGCAATTCTAGGCATCGAACTCCCTTGTGCTTGAGGACTTGGCAATCTTCAGGGTGAGGTAGGATGAGTTCTGTGCATTTTATGTTTCGGACAATAGTGACTATAGGCACTAGAATAGAGCTATAGCTTTTATCATAGAAAGTAACAACAAAAGGTGGATCTCCTTCAATTTGATTGTTTGCAGCAAGGGTTGAAGGAGTAGAAATTGATATAAAATTTTGGTGTGGAACATTTTTATTTATCAATTATTTCAATATTTACTTTATGATGCAGCTTTGATAACAGGTTCAATGTGTCAATTTATATACAAATGTAAAACATAATATCTATACAATGCCAAGAAGTTTGACTATAATATTTCTTAAGTGGATGAAAGTTATACATAGTTGCAATGCTAAATGTCACGTTTGGGCTTTTGTAAAGAAGTTCTTTCTTGCATTCCTTCATTGTCCTTTTTAATATGCAAAGCATTGTATTTGATGGTAAAGTGGTCAATGCCATTATTTTATATCATCAAACCTTCTCCCATACCTGTTGTTCTCTTGAAATGTAGAGAAGCCTTCTGGATCAGCTGTTCTTCGAAACTCCAATGAGTTTAGATCCATGAAGATCTTCTGTCCTAAAAGAAACTGAATTCCCAAGTTAGTGTGTAGGGTTCTATTTTTCTTCTTTGTCATCTTGCTTCCACACTTAACAGAGAAATAGATTAATATTCATTAAATGGGTTGCTATTTCCTTTATGCTTCACCTTTGGAGACATTGCTTGTGTTCTGGTTCATTGTCTTCAAAATTAATTTGTATAAGTTGAAAGCAATAGAAGAGGATACACCTTTCGATGAGTAGTTATATACAAGTTTTGGAGACCTTGTAAAACCTCATTCTTTAAGGGAATATGGATTTTGGCAGGCTAAAAATGGCAGATTAGGTATTGTTGATACCAAATATTGAACTAAGGGAGTTTTGCTTGATTGCTAATTGATTTCAGGCACATTTGGAAGTCCTGTGGAAATCTTAAGCTGTGGCTTGTATAGCATTTAAACTTGTAAAAGCTTACTACAGAAAGCAGTCTTTATTTCAAAGAGCAAACATAAAAGAAAAATGAAAAAAACGTCTTTTATACATATGATGACGAGAAATTGAAAACCCCATCATGTATTATGAGATCCTAAAAATGAGCTACATCACATCACATCACATCACCTCACATACACTCTCGCCTCCTAACTTTAAACTGAGTGATGAAGCTTGAAAAACTGGTGAACTTAACAAATACCTTCATTTTTTATTTGTTTATATACTTTTGTCTGGATCTGTACATATGAATCTAGACAGGTGTCAAGACAGCTTCATTAATCAATCAAGTCACACAGCTCATGACTCCTCCATTTCATTTTTCTTGACCATTCTTTTACCATGCTTCACTAGTCGAGGGCTTTGAAGTCGAGTTTTAACCTGACTGCCTTCATTCTGTTCCTGAAACAGGTCTCGTGGCAACTTTCTCTAGATTCCAAGACAGCATCCAGATCTTCTTTGCTGTTCTTTTTTGGCTGTCTCTGTTCTTCTGGGCTTCGGCATGGGATGGGAGGAACGGTGGTAGACCAAACAAGGGGTCTCGACTTAGAAGATGAGCAGTGAGCATTTGCTTTGTATATATGGTAGTATATATTCAGACGGAGGAGTGGTATTATCATATACACATGAAGATAATATTACAATTGTTCTTGTAGCTCATAAACAACAGACTTGATTCATTTTGTGGGAAAACATTCTGTGTAACATTTATGTTATAGCAGAAATAAAATATGTTGTGACACAGCAATAGTCAGCATTTCTGGAGATATTATTAAAGTGAAGCGGTTTAAACATACTGTGAAATCCCGATATTCGCTTACTTTTCCAACATCTTCTTCATGGGTCTCCCCAGAGCCAATAAAAAAATTCAAACAGTCTTGTCTCCTTGTGAATGTGGCCTTGGCTTGTTGGTGGAGATATTGGAATTGTGACTGAAAATAAATAATATGGGAAAAATGCTTGGCTCTGTTTAATTTTCTAGAAGAACTTTTAGATTCTCTGATTTTTCTTATGTGGCTGAAACAGCACGGCCGAGGGGAGAGTCTGTTTCAATTAGCCTCATTGGGAAAGGCTAGAAAAAAATCAAGTGGTACGTGGAGACGACTTTGACGACTGTTCATTGAAGCTTGAAATATAGCTCCACGTCTAGTCCTTTCCTTAGAAGGTGTGAGATTCATATACCTTATCATTGATGTATCAAATGAAATTCATTCATCCCATTTCTTGGAAGCTCTATGTCGTCTAAACAATGAGACTGTTCATTGGTATTGCATACATGTAGTGTATGCCCTTGATGTCCTTATCAATGGGCAAAAAACTTGGGTAACTAGGACTGAAATTCCTTTAAGTGCCTCATATTGACACGAAAAAGAAGAAACAAGAATTTTACTCCACTAAAAAATATCATACAATCATTGCAATGTTTTCACACATGGCACCGAGTTGAAGCTTGAAAAGTTACATTTTCCGTCTACTTGCCCTTCAAAATTGAAATTGATTTCATGTACTGTTAATTAAAATATGGAATCGGAAAGTAAAAAATGGTTTATTTAATGAACAAGTTGATATAAATTAGAATAAATTAGATGCGTATTCGTCTCTTTCCAAGATTGAGCCTAATTATTTTCAGTTGGATTCATCAGCTCCTTTAGGACACCCGGCTGTGACTAACTCTGCGGTCTGCACCGCACCCAGTCCCTACCCCAAACTTCACCAAAGCGATGGCCGTTTTCTGTGGAAACAGCAGGCGCCTCCATCCCACATCGAAAACCATTAGCAAGATTCGCAACCTGCCATTGGCTCTCCACGCGTCACGTGACCTTCCTTTTCTGGAACCCACATCACATGATCTGATGTCAAAACGCACGTTTTGATCACTCCGCTCGTTCGCATTCTCATCCAACGTCTCAGATTCTCTCTCCCCATCTTCCATTAAATTTATTAATAGCCCGCTGCACTTCGTCTCTTTACTATTTCCCACGCGGCGCTCTCTCTTTCTCTGGAAAAAAAAAATGCTTCTACGAAGCTCATCTACCCCAATCCTGAATTCATGGATACAACCCTATGGCAAAGATACCTCACCGGAGACCGATCTGGTACACCAGATCCCAAAAACCAAGTCCCTCTCCTTGTCGGCTTCGTTTCAGTCCCCACCCCACACCGCCCCCTCCATTACCACCTCTGCTGGCTCACTGCAGAAGATGGCCAGAGCCTTGTCGGAGACCGATCTCCGGGATCCTCCCAAGAGGAACACTCACGAAAAGTGGTTCTCACCGCCCACCGTTGATGAGGGCGAAGAGCAAGACTCGATACGGAGCCTGTTGTCGAGCTCTGGGTTGGGCGAGTCGGAGCGGTGTGGCGTTGAAGATGGTGGTCCGGCGACCCTTGAGATGGGTGGTGGGATCAGGGGCAATGGAGGTGGGATCTTTGGTGGCGGCGGCTATGGGAAAGGATCGAGCGGGGGGGACGGAGATGGACATGGTGGTGGCGCGTATGAGTCGAATTATGGGCATGAGAGTACTGACGTTTATTACCAGAAAATGATTGAAGCAAACCCAGAAAATGCTCTCTTTCTTGGGAATTATGCCAAGTTTCTCAAAGAGGTAAATGTTAAAACCATCGACTAGCACCTACTTTTCTGTTTGGTTCCCCAGAAATGGTGGGAAACTTAAAAAAAATAACTAGTTCGGTCCATTGGGTGTCTTTTATTTTTATTTTAGCTTGCTAGGTGCTTTTGTTTTGGAAATCATAATGACATAAAGAGTTAAGATTCGAATTCTCCTCTTCTTTTCTTGACAACCAAGCTGAGGCTTAGAAGAGTAGTAATGCCCAGAGCCAGAAGGGGAAAATCTTTGAACTTTCTGGGGATTCCTTGTTCCTCTTTTGGTTAAAGAATAGTTAGGAAGAAGAGAGGAGGAGAGGAAAAGAATCAAACTTTTGTGGTTTCTTCTTTCTTTACCATAAAAAATTGAATTGCAATTTTAATGATTTGATAGGTTCGCGGAGATTTGGTTAAAGCAGAAGAGTACTGTGGGAGAGCAATTTTGGTAAACCCAAGTGATGGAAACGTGCTTTCATTCTATGCTGATCTGATATGGAACAATCAGAAGGATGCTCAACGTGCTGAGACTTACTTCAATCAAGCTGTTAGAGTTGCTCCTGATGATTGGTATGAATATGATAAAACAACCCTATTTCAATCATACTTTTTCTCTTCATTTTTTTCGAACTGGGTTCTCCACAGTTCCCAAGTTTTTGGTATTTTGAAGTGGGGTTCTTTCCAATACAAAATTGGGTCCCTGTTTGATTCTCCTATGTGGGTTTGATTCAATTTGATCAAGCTTTCTACCTGTTTTCATCTTATAATTATGGTGTCTTCCTGCAACTAACGTATGAATTTGGGGTGTGGTGCAGTTATGTTCTAGCTTCATATGCTCACTTTCTTTGGGAGACTGAGGAGGAAGACGAGGAAGATAGCCGTTACGAAACTGCAACTGCAAACACCCATGGATTCTCTCCCAGTTTCTTCCCAGGAGGTCCTTTCCACTCCCCTTTGGCTGCAGCTTCCTAGGTTCTCTGTGTAGGCTGTGAGATTCCTCGAGTAATAACCCGGGGGGTTTTCCTAACTTGTTTAATTAACTCTACCCAGTTCGAAATAACGGGGGGAAAAAAAAAAAGCCCGAAAATAAAGGAGAGGACTTTCCATGAATTTGTGTTCGGGAAGTGATGGAGAATGTAAATAAACCGAGTATATAGTCTTGCTGTGTTTGGAGTGAAGGAAAATTGAGCTTGCTGTGTTTGGAAAGAAGGAAAATTGACCCTTTCTTTAATCTCTTCTTCATTTTCCCACGCGCTTTGGTCTCCCAGCGAATGGAACATGATACAAGCCGGCAAGAGGAAAGAAGTCTTCATTGAAGTTATCGATTTATTAGATTAAAAAAAGACTCGGGGAGAATTAAAATTTAGACAAAGTAAGAGGATTTGATGGGTCTGATTCTTTTATTATATAATATGGTAAGAAAATATTGGGTCATTTTTTGGAGACTATGTCCTAAATGAGCTATAAATCATGTCAAATTATTGTCATAGGCATGCCAAAATCAACTCAATCTTTTTCAAGATGGGTCTAGAACTTGCCAAATTATGGTTGAAATTAGTCCAATTTTGACTACGGCTGCCACCTCTATAAACTATTTGTCAAGAGGACATAAAGAAGAAGATAAGGTTTTAACCATTTGATTGTAAAGCAAGTGACAATGGTTGGTTTCTTCATCATTGCAGCTGAGTAGTGAATTTTTTATAAGGGTACGACAATTTTAAATAATGATTCATAAACTACCTTAATAGGAAAAATAATTTCAAATTTATCCGACTAGGTAAGAGAGAAATATATTTTTTTATTATATTAAAAAAATTGTCTTTTAAAAAGGTGAGAAATAGTCTTTTGAAAAGGTGATTTAATAAAAAAAGATAAAAAGTGAAAAATTGCAGTACAAGTTTCACAAAAAAAAAACATTAAAATCCATTTTTTCATTTCCTAAAAATAATATACTTATATAATAATATAATTATTATAAATATATATATATATTATAAAATTAATTAATTTTATTTACTAAATTTAATATATAAAATAATTATAATTATTAAGATTTTTATCAACAATAATATTTATAAAATATAAATTATATTTAATATTCCATATTTAAAAATTTTATATTAAATGAAATATTGAATTAAAAAATATTTTTTTCTTAACTTTCAATTTTTTCTTTAAATTAATTCAATTAATTATAATTAGTAAAATTAATTTAATTTGATATTGTTTTTTTATTTATAAGATAAATAATATTTATCTATTACTTTTTATTTTTTTTTTTCATTTTAGAATTAAAAAAATTATTATAAATTTTATGTGAAAAATGAGTTTATAAAAAACAAATTTATTAAATAATTATATGATTTTTGAAGTTTTTTTTTTTGAGAAAATTTCACTTTTTTGAGATTCTCATTTTGGTTTTGCCTTTTTTTTTTTAGCATCATCTTTTTAAGATATGGTTTCCATTTTTTGCTTTTTTATTTTTTATTTTTGAAAATTCTCACTTTTTTGAAATTCTTACATTTTATTTTTATTTTATTTCATTTTTCTAAAAATTGATATTTTTATTTTTATATAAACAAAATCTCCTTTTCAAAAGACGAATTTCTTATTTTTTTAAAACATTTTATCTAAGAAATCATTACTTTAAAAGACGATTTTAGTTAGATAATTTTTTTAAAGAAAATACATCTATCTTTTAACGATTTAAAAAAAATACATATTTTTCTTTTTCCTATATGTCCAAAACATATAAAATTATTTTTCCTTCATAGTTTTGGAATTGAAATTATCTTTTTAGACTACCTTTAAAATTCGTTGAGTAGTCTTCCTTCAATCCTTTAAACATATTCTAAGGCTAGCAAAATTTGACCGGACTTGTTAGAACAATAAAAGCCTAAGCATAAGTTGAGTTGTGAAGAGAAAGCAAAAATTGAAAAGAAAATCAGTTTTCAACGAGTTTAGAGAGAAGGAGATGGGAAATGGCAGCCAGCTATGTAATGGTAGCTTAAAAAATCAATTAGGCAACCACTGAACTCTCAAGATATTTTATAAAAGGTCGATGGGGAGAGGGGCCACCAACCTTTCAAGTCTGAACTGATTTGGTTCCAATAAGATCTGTCTTTTTCGTAAGTGGGTTAGCAGTATGAGCTCTTGAAGCCTTGCTTTTTGCGCAGCTATCATTTGGTTGGGACCACTGGCCCACCCTACCACCCTTGGGCATGGGTCATCTCATCTCATCTCATCTCATCTTTGTGTCAAGGAAAGCTTCCTCCAGATTTTTTTAATGTTTTCTCTTCTCGTCTGTTGTTATGATTAGGTTTGGAGCTGCTCGCCCATGCTGTTTTCCTTCACACTTCCCATGGCCCCCCACTGTACCCTGATATGCCCTTTTCATCTACACTTAATTATTCATCCAACTATTCTTTTCCCATCCCATTTAATCTTTTCTTGGGCCCGTTGGCCCAAAATTCAGTCTGGGATGGCCCGTTGAAAGTCCAAACAAAGGTCCAAGGACTGAGTGAAGGAGTCCTAAAGATGTAAATGGGGCGGACCGGCGTGGGGCGAGGGCCAAGGAAGGCTCCGTCCCGATCCCGTCTCCCCTTTAAAATTATTCCTCAGCCCCATCTCATCTTCCTCGTTTTGAATTGAGCGAAGAATATATTCCCTATCCCTACTTTTATCCCTGATTCGGGTTTATCCTCATTGTTATTCCCTGTACCCGATCCGACGGGTTTTTTTTGGCCATCCTAGTATTTTTATGCCGGTTGGCAATCAGGGATCTGCCCCCACGTTGCTTGAAATTGCAATGCTCCTAAAGAGCTTAATGGGATGGGCCAATACTGCCCAATATCAACTCCCATGGTGAAGCTAATAGAGGGCGGGCTCCCATGGACTTGTTTTAATTTTAGCTCTACCTCTAATAAAATAAAATCAAATCAATTGTTAGAAAATTAGTTAAAGGAAATTAACTTATCTAGCTAAATCAAACCAATCCATATGACGGTTGATTTCGGTTGTCTTGTTGATTGGTTTGAGACTATGGTGGTGTGTGTTTTTTTGTCCGACATTTGAATAAACTTAGATCTCCATCCGTAGTACTTTATTTTCAATCATTCATCGTATTTGTATAATTATTTTTCAAAACAACCGCTAAAAAACAATTAAACAAGTTCTCAAAACACTGTTTTCAAGTCTAGAAAAAAATTCCCAAACAGACTCTAAGGTTCACTTTCTTACTTCCAATCCAACTTCCTAATGGCCAAGTCTTTTAGAAGCAAATTCATCAATAAAGCAAGACCAGATTCAGGTCCCTTGGTCCAATATCAAGCTTCTTGCAGTAGCTACCTAAAACAAGTTGATTTCTTACATAGATATTGATTAAACATTGAAGGAAGAACATCCACTAAATAGAAAGTCTTGATTTCATATGGTGACAATTATGGCAAGAATGATTCTTACTGAATGTTGTTTCAAGTGAAGACATTGGAGGAGAAGCATCCCCTTCCAGCCCAGCAACTGGGGTGTTGGACATCTTCTCATTAGGTATCTTCCAGGGCCTACCAGAAAGGGAAAAATAGAAGGAACAAATGAAAATTCCAAAAAATCACTTCACTGATAATGCAAATTTGATTCCAAAGTGCTTTGGCATAGCGTAATATCTCAATAAAACATCAAGTGCACTACTAAGAATCTTGGAAAACAATACCATCCATTAAACTACCAATCAGTTGATACAATCCAATATTGTCTTACATGACTTTCAGTGGAGCCAACAACCAAAATTAATGATCCATATTACCTGTGGGAAAGTTGAGATCCTAGCAAGTTCCTGGGAAATCCTGAGTTTGCCAATGTGCTTACCATGTGTAATAGTACTAGAAGGAAAAGGAACTCTCCTAAAACCATCTCCATCCACCCACTGGTGTCCCCACATGCCACCATTTCTCCATTTACAGGAGCCCCATTGATTCCAAACTCCCTCACATCACTCAATTCAGGAAATAAGCATTTTCCCAATGCTAATTCCCACCTTTTGCTGACAAGACGGAACTCTGACTTGGCCTATAAGTTAACAGCGGCTCTGTCAGGGAAGCCCATCTCAGGCTGAGATGGAAGGCTCAAAGGGCTCAGGTGGTCCAAATGAGCTAAGAGACACCTACAATGCTGCATATCTAATCCATTTCTTGCTCGGGGCTGGGAATTTGCTTCCATGGAACGCTTTAATCACTGCTGTTGATTACTTTGGGTACCTTTATCCCAACAAGCATGTTGATAAGGCGTTCCCAGTGGCGTACATGGGTTCATCCCTTCTAGTTCTGGTTCTTTTGATGTGTTGCAGTAGCTGGAACAAGCTGCCCCGTTTCAGAACGAGGATGAACTTGGGATTTTCCTTGTTCATACTTGCATTGATGACTGCACCAATTATGGATTGGATTGGTCATAAAAACGAGCCAGGAGCAAACCTCAATGGAGCTTATGGTATTATCATTTTAGCAGTTACAATTTGTGGTTTGGCAGATGGATTGATAGGAGGAAGCTTGATAGGAGCAGCAGGGGAGCTACCAGGACGGTACATGCAGGCTGTTTTTGCAGGAACGGCGTCTTCAGGTACTATATCATTTATTGTTCACAGAGAAGAGTTTACATCTTTCCACAATGCATAATTGAGAAGTAAAAGCCATTCACCAAACAGAACTATGAGGCACAATATTGAACTAAGCAAATAGTATAACTCCATCAGTCCGTTTCTAGAAATCAAAATAACAAAGGCAAACACACAACATGATGAAACTGATCAATTGATAATAGCATGTAATTTGTCACATTTCACAGGCCGAGTTTGAGTTTATGAAAGGCTACCTCTGATTTGATCATAAAAAATAAACTTGCCATTTTTTATGATGACCTGAGATGCTCAGCGCATTATATGAGCCCACAAGCTCCAGCATGCACCATCTTTTCATATGCTTCTTTCCAACTGATCGAGGTATTGTTTGGACTCTGTATGCAGGGGTTCTAGTTTGCATCTTGAGAATCATAACAAAGGCGTCCCTTCCTCAGACCCCAAAAGGTCTCCAGACGAGCGCACACTTCTATTTTATCATCAGCACCTTTATTGTGGTCGTATGCATTATCTGCTGCAACATCTTGGACAAGTTGCCAGTCATTCAAAATTACCAGCAAAGGAGAACCATGGCCAGAAAAACCCAAGCCTCCAACTTCTTGGGTGGTATAAGGAATTCAATGAGCAGGGCCTATGACGCAATTGAACCCAATGGACATCCCAGATTCTGGAATGTGTTTATTAGAATTCGATGGGCAGCACTAGGGATTCTTGTGATTTACGCTGTAACTCTGTCAATCTTCCCAGGATACTTAGCTGAAAATGTGGAATCAAAGCTTCTTCAAGATTGGTACCCAATCTTGCTGATAACAACTTACAATGTTTCAGATTTGTTGGGGAAGTCTATGGCTGCCATATATGTTTTGAGGAGTATTGGCAAGGTCACATGGGGCTGCATAGCCAGGCTTTTATTCTATCCACTCTTTGCAGCTTGCCTCCATGGACCCAAGTGGTTGAGAAGTGAGTTCCCAGTGATATTTTTGACTGGCATGCTCGGGTTGACAAATGGTTATCTGACTAGCGTCCTCATGATCCTTGCTCCTAAATCAGTACCAGATGAGGAAGCAGAAACTGCTGGCTTTGTGATGGCTCTGTTCTTGGCAATTGGGTTAGCCACAGGTTCAGTTATAGGTTGGTTCTGGATCATCTGAACTAGCAAGCTTTCTGGTATGGTGTCCACAACTTTTCAAGCTCAAAACCTGAGAACATATCAAACATCTCTCTGTGGAAACCAGATCAAACTGGTCACATAAGCACCTGTAATAAGAATAGAGGAGCTTCCAAGCTGAACTTTCTTACTTTCCAGTTTCCTGGGCCCTTTTTCCATTCCATAAGGCAGGAGGAAAATAGGCAAAAATTCTAAAAAAAATAACAGCATACAATCCAATCTTAAATGGTCAAACTATTCCAACTTCAAATATATATAATAGGGTGCTAGCACCTCTCCTAAAAGCAATTGCTGTTAGGAAAGGTATGCGGCGAACACAAGGGGAGTTGATGCGGCTAACCTTCCGATCTGGCAACAATCTCCCCCCTAGCGACACCCCTGGGGTTCGAACCTGTGACCTTAGCTTTGATACCACTTGTAGGACCTCAGGTGCTACCAACTCTTTTAAAAACAATTATTGTTAGGAAATGCACATACCCTAACCTTATAGTGCATTCACCCAAGCGCCCACGGCGAACACAAAGGGAGTTGATGGATGCGGCCAACCCTCCAATTTGCCAACAATTAGTTCTATTCTGTTGCAAATGATGTAAAATACTCTTTACAGTATTCAGTAGTACTAAAAAAACTCAAAAGTTAAAGGTTTTCTTTTCCAGCATTACACTATTTTCAAACCTGAAAAACAAAAGCAAATAGACTTAGTACTTCACCAAAAAAAGTTCACAAAAAGCTAGAAAACTTTCTAATGCCCACTAGTGCAAAACTTGAGATTTTAAACATAATTAGGAAAGTACACAAAGGCATCACCAAAGTCTTGATTTTATGGCTTAAAAATGTACAAGGAGTCAAATATGAAGATTTTCATCTTAGGAAGCTCCAAACATCATCAACTATACCTTCTATCATCTAGGCCCTGATAGATCAACATTTGAGGGTGCTAGACTGTTCCAATCAATTGGTTCCAACAAATTTTGTTCTGATGAAGTACCCTCTTCACTGCTTGATTTGAGCAAAGTTGAGTAAATATGAAAAATCCTTTGAGAGGTGGTTGGTGGCTGAGGTACATCACAAACACCTTCAAGCATTTGGACTACCTTAGTCATCGGTGGCCTTCTGTCCATCTCTTCCTGTATACACAATAATGCAACTTTAATTGCATTGCTGACTTTTTCATAGTTTCCATCAATTTTTAGCTCTGGATCGAGGATCTCTCTCAAATTTCCTTCCTTCATCTTCTCAAAGGCGTAAGACGGAAAATGGGCTTTCTGTGCAGTCTCTTTCGGATCATAATTTTTCCTTCCCCCAATGATCTCAAGCAAGACCATACCAAAGCTGAAGACATCGCTCTTCTCTGATATGGCATGGTTTGCGATCCACTCAGGTGCAAGGTACCCTCTAGTACCCCTCACTGTTGTGAACACATGGCTCTGGTCCCGGTTCATTAACTTAGCTAAGCCAAAATCTGAGACTTTGGCAAGGTAATTATCATCAAGAAGAACATTTTCTGGTTTTATATCACAGTGGATGATCTTCGGATCACACTCCTCATGGAGATATGCTAATCCCTTTGCCGTACCCAATGCAATACTAAATCTTGTTTCCCAGTCTAACAGGAGATCCTTTCTATTGTTCTTGAAGATCAATTTATCTAAAGAGCCTTTTCCCAAGAACTCATAAACTAGAAGCCGGTGAGCCCCCTCATTGCAGAATCCTTTGAGCTTGACCAGATGAACATGGTGGATACTCCCTATGGTGCAAACTTCAGCTCTGAATTCCTTCTTCCCTTGCCCGACGCCCTCCAATTTTTTAACTGCCAATTGTGTTCCATCTGGGAGCACCCCTTTGTAGACAGATCCAAACCCACCTTGGCCAAGCTTCTCAGAGAAGTTGCTGGTGGCATTCTGAAGTTCCTTATAACGGAAGCGAATAGGCATCCCAGAAATACTATCCAAGAAATCATCTTCTTCCAAGTTATCAGGGGAACATTCTTGTATCTCCTTTTCGCGGCGGTACCTGAACCCTAGATAAACTACGCCAAAAATAACCAGTACTGTTGCAACAGCAATGAGCACAATAACTAGGATGATCTTCCCACCTTTTCTTTCCTCTCTTGAACGATTTTGCCCACCATCTAGATCTCCATTATTAGAGACCTTAACGTATGAAATGAAGCCAGAAGAATACCAATTAGAGCGTTGAAAGCTTCCTATCTGGTCAAACAGAAAGCAATTGCCTGAACTGTTCTCAAAGAAGAGCACAAGACATGAACAATTACCAAAGCAAGCTTCCCTGCAACCATTTAGATCTGATTTCAAAGAGGGTGCCACAAACCCAAGCGCAAAATAGTTAAGGCTGTCACCTACATGTAAAAGCTCTACTGAATTTTTTGAGACATTACAGACTGATGTGATCTGCGGCTTGCAGTTAACGCTAGAGTTGAGAGCTGAAGGACACTGGCATCTGTTGTCAACACTACAAACATAATATGGCTCACAAGGCTCGGGAACACTGCATGAATTTTGAGGAATCTTAGTTGACTCAGCAGGAGCTAAATTTCCCTTTTGGAGATCATAGAAAGAAATCGACCCTTCAGAGTCTAAAACACCAGCCCATGTGACATTTGGATCCAAATTCTCTGAGAAGTTAAACTGCCAAACCAAGGCTTGGTTTTGATCATAAAAATTCCATGAATTGGACATCATGGAAGCAGAGTGGACCTTGCCATGGCCCTTGTAAATGGTTTTCCGGCTCTCATTCGACATGGACCAATAGGTTTGTGGAGTTTGAAACCCTGCATACAAAATCAAATCCCCAGATTTCATTTCAAGATAATTAAACAAGTTATCACGGTTAGAAAAACCTTTAAGTTTCATTCCTTCCACAAATTCCTGGCCGGATAAAAGCGTATCGGTGGGATGACTGAAACTCTGCCAGAGAATTCTCCCATTCTCACCAAGTACTACCAAGTTTCCTGTATCCTGCAATTCCATGGCTGTAACACCTTGCCCTGCTGTATCTGTGGACCAAATTATTTTATCGCCACCTTTCAAGTAAGCATTCCCATTTTTCTCAAACACAAATTTATCGGAATTTTGAATCAAGAAGCTCCTATTAGCAGTCCAAACTGCTTTGGAACTAGCCACATGAATGACAACAAGTACAAACAACCCTTCAAGGGTATTCAAGAAGCCCAAAGCAAATGTTGAACTGTTGGAAAGCAGAAACATCCCTTTATTATCCTTCCACTCCATTTGAGACCCTTGAAACCCAGGATAAATCTGGCCAGTATTTTGAGTGCTGGCCATACAGATTTTCAACACAAGGATAAGGCACAAACAAAAGGTTCTAAGAAAACGGAACCAACCCATGGTTTCCCTAGCTGCCCCCATGTACTGATTTCTGCTGACAGAAACTACCCATTAAAAATTTCTGCAATCTGGTTGAACTAATCCTTTGAATTTGGCCAAATTTCTACAAGAATTTTGATAGAGAAGGGGGAAAAATGGATACCCAGCTACCGGAAAAGACAACTCACACTGGGAAATCCGAAGAAAAATAGCACATAATTGTCTAGATACCTCAATAACAAGTTCAAAGTAGGTCCAATGTTCTTGGAGTGATTACAAAGTAAGAAAAGAACACTGCAAGAAACTATAGTGGAAGTGTTTGGTGGGCTCAACAGTGGAGAAAACCATTTTCAGATCAAGAACACAAAAGGGTTGTGTAAAGGTATTGATGGAGCTCAAAAGAAGATGACAAATTACAACCACATAACTGACCTCGTTTCTTTGACTCTGATGCAGAAACAATTGGGTCTCCAGGGCTATTGGCTCTTGGCTCTTGGCTCTTTCTGGGTTCCAAGACATGGAAAGTGACTTAAATGGAAGCTAGAGTGACAAGTGAGAACAGGTTGGCAAGCCCAGGATTTCCATGGATTTCCAGGATTTCCACGTTTCCACTAGATTGAGTGTCTCGCTGCTCCTTTATTTTTTTCCTTTTTCTTTTCTTTTTTAATATTTCGTAATTATATTTTTGTGACTCAATGTTTGATGCATAAGGTCCTCTCTCTTTTGAATTTTTATTGGTGTGGTCCTTTCATGAGCTATTTTGTACATTTGCCCCACCTTTCTCTTCTTTAATGCAATCATACCCACATAAAGGTTAAATTTTGACTTAATCACCATCATTAATTTTTTTTTCTTTTTAACTATATGTATGATTTTTACACAAGTTGAGTTTACGTAGACAAAGAAAAATTAAAAACTTGCCAAAATTATATATCATATTTATAAGCATGGAAGTATCAAAACAAGAAAAGGATGAAGTAATGGGCTCAAATTCAAAATTTGCATATTAGAAGGCCATGGGCATTAAAAGTAAAAGAAAGCTATCAATTTCACTTCCAACTTTTGACTTCGACTTGCGCGTAGGTTTGGGTAGATTGAAAGTTTCCACCAAATTTCATTTTAATTTCTAATTTCCAACAAACATAGGCCGGCCCTTCCCAACAAAATCTAAAGCTAATGTATTAAATCTTAATTTGAATATAAAGTGTCAAGCATGAATTTGAATCTTCATTAACAATTCAAATTCAATTCATAAGTAGATTCTAATCTAATTCTCTTTAACTAAGTTATCCAATGATATGTTAGACTGTATTTAACAGCAATCATAGAAAACGTTTTCGATCATCTTAATATTTAAAAGATAAAAAATTTTAAATATTAAAAAAGTTTCTTATAATTATTATCAAACAGATTCTTATGTTGTATTTGTTTTTTGACTGAATAAAAAAAGTCAAAATATTTGAATTTTTCTATTCAATTAAAAATTACTCATTGACATCAATCAATATAATTAAATTAAACTTATTGATAACAAATTGATTTTAATTATATTAATTAATATTAATAAGTTACTTTTAGTTGAATAAAAAAATAAAATATTTTGATTTTTTTTATTTAATTAAAAAACAAACATCAACTTAGTATGATTAGTTTTTTTTAAGATTATATATACTTTAATTTAAATTATTTTATTTGTTTTTAATTTATAATTAATTCAATAATTTATAGATTGAAGTTTGAAGTTTGAACCCAAACCACCGTCACCTTTTCTTCCTCCCTCTTGTCAACACCGCGAGTACAACCACTTTTAATTAATAAATAATGCAATGCTTTTAATAATTGGGGTGGCAAAAAGTTTATACATTTTCAATTAGCCTTTAACCTAATCTAAACCACTTCCCATATTTTTTATTTTTATTGGAATAAAAATAAATTTGTAATAAATATCAACATCAGCTTTTGGTGAAGTTTCAACACTAAAATGATAATTATAGTTTTGCTTCTAAAAGGTCAAAATGGCGTGTGAAAACAAGCAAGGCAATGAGAATGGAAGGAGGGGGGTTGGTAAGGGGGTTATTGGAAAGATACCCTTTGGAATTTTTAAATCTTCCCCAACTGCCTCCGTTCTCTCTCTCTCCAAATTATTATAACTAGATTGGTGATAAATATTATTTTTTATTTTTTATTTAAATTTTTTTTATTAAATATGAAATAATTTTATTATAAAAGAGATTGTGGGTTGGTTTTGACTATTGTTTGTGAAAATAATTTTATGTTTTCTAAAATAAAACTTGAAAAACTCGTCTCATAATTAAAAATTATTTTTTATTTTTTGATTTTAACAATAGAAAATAAGATGTTTTCAGAAAATATTTTTTTAGTTGTTTTTACTTGGTTTTTTACGTTTGTTTTAAACATTAATTATACAAATATTTAAAAAAATTAAAAATAAAATTCTATACATAAATTTACTTTTAAAACATATTTAAAAATATTAAAAAATATGTTAAAAATATTTTAGGTTTTTAAATAAATTTTTATTATATAAAATATTAAAGAATAATTTTTAAAAACTATTCTTAAAGACTGTTTTTCTTAACGGTTTTTAAAAATATTCATCAAACAACCACTTTGATTTTTTATCAATAACGACAAACCAACTTTAATTGTAGTCAATGTTATAGGTTAAGATATGATAATTTTCTTTGTAGAAGTATAAAAAATTATTAATGGCTGCATAAGAAGTTTCTACCCTTGGGTGGCGATCTAAGTCTTGGATATAATCATACACTAAGTGATCATGACCTATGTAATAATAGCGACCTATTTAATAATATATATATATATATATATAGTTGCTAAAATACTATTGAGTTCATATTTTTATTTAAAATTTTCTTAATTCATTATTTGATTTTAAAGTCTTGTCTTTCCTTTATGTCGCTTCATGGCTTTATCTAGACTTGGCATTTACCATGTTAATATGGTCTTTTATGTGTATTATATATTTATGGATGTGAGACAAACAACTTCAAAGAATGAAAAAATAACAAATTATTGGCTCTCGTATTTACTTCGAAGATGATGTGAAGTCCTTGAAAAATCTTATCTTCAACTGGGAAAATGACCAGAATGAGATGGATGGGTGAATTTTAAAAATTATAATAAAAGGATCATAAAATTGAACCTAAATTAAAATATGTGAAATGAATTTAACCTATTTTAAATCAACTTAATCCTATGAGATAATTTGAATATTCAATGCAAACACAATCAGACAAAGGACACAATTTTATTACATGAAAAACCCTCACTCTAATTATGGTAATAAAAAACCATGGTACATAGATTTATTTGAAAGCTTAACGCTAATTAAAGATTTACTTTCTAGTATCTATACCTTGATCCATGTCCATCATGTAGTACCTCTAATGCTCCAGTGGATTTCTCTCAACCTCTAAGGCGATGCAGGTCTTTCCAACAACTAAAAATTCAAAATAATGAATCCTTGTTGAGAGTTTGGGAATGTTAAGGCAAGTTGGGTTGATTATTTCAATGTGTCAAATCCTAAAATGGGTTAAGAGAGGGTTTATATAGGTCTACAAACCTCAGGGATCGGTATATAGAATTTAACAAAAAGAATACTTGTGAATTTTCATCTATCATATTTTGTCATATTCGGGAAGACTGTTCAAGAGCACTTAACCACTGCTTGAGCACCTTTGGTGCTTTAGCGTTGGATAAGCACTTGAGCAGTTCCGATGCTTAAGTGTTGATTCCATCGCTCGAGTGTCTCCTATTTTTTCAAGACATAAATTCAAGCATTTTAGTTTAAAAAAGAGTAATCAATTCACTGTAACTCTTCAACCACATAACTTGCCACCAAACAAACCTTTTTAGACTTATCCATGACTTGTTGATTGAGCCAACGACAACCTCCTTTCAGTGAAAAGTAAGTCACTATCTGAAAAGTTTCCTAAATCAGGATGAATAGGAACAAAATTACCAACAAACAAAATACAAGACTTAATGTCTTGACAATCTCCCGTTTTTGCAATTTTGTAATCCCCCTAATACTCTTAAATGAAGTTTACATAACACTCAATCATGATAATCTAAACCTAAACATCCAAACACATGCTGAGAAGTGAAAAATGCATCATGATTTGGTACATTGTCCTAATACTTGTAATATGCACACATTGAAACACAAATACTTAGGGTAAAGCAATGTGTGTGAGAAAGAGACAAATATAATTGTGTAATCAAGAAACACTAATAGGGAAGAGAAATTAAGATGTGCTTCATGCATGCAAACACATATCAAATATGATTTAAGACATGAATGTGCAAATGTGTATGATATTAGTCGGCTTAGTATGTCAGAATTATCTAACTATGCTCAAAAGCCTCCTAAGTTTCATATTAATTGGTTAAGTATATTTGAATATGTCGACAACAGTTCCCAAGACCCCTTGAACTAACCATGTCTTACATTTTTTTGTGGCAAAATAGACAAAGATATGAACAATATAATCTAAGAAAGAAAGAAACATAATATCCATGTATAAATAAAGTAAGATCTAGAGAAAGAGGTTTTAGATACTACAAAATAAAGATAATAAAACAAGTATCCAAAAAAAAATGAATAATATAAAAAAAAACCGAGCCAAACTAGTTTCAGTGAATACAATAAGATATCCTAACACTAAAACTACATTGCATCATTCGATGGTGATAGTAGAGGACTAGAGCTCGAAGCACCCTAGAACAATGTGATAATGTGGGTGAATTGTCCCTTATGTCCTTAAAATTGAGAGTTTAACTCCCACTCCCACACATCCATACGAGTGGACATGAATCCATACGCAAGTAGAGTTGATCAAGGGAACCTATCATCTATTGGAGAGTTGAGGTATCAACTAGAGGAGCCAGGCAAGCTGTGGAGCGAGAAGGACCCCCTTGACCTCTAGTATGGCACCCACGAGGATTAGGTTCGGGAAAGTCAACCTTTAGGATAGGAAGATCTTACTCCATAACTCTGATCTCCTTCTTCTCAACTACAACCTCTTGAGTAGCCTTCTGTGCAGCTATAGCCGAATGAACAAAGGCTTGTTGAGTTGGTGTAGGGGTGTTAGGATTATAAAATTTGTTAAACTGTTAGTTTGTTGCTGTTAAGCTGTTAGTTTGTTATGTTGTTAGTTTGCTATAACATGTTGTTAGTGTTGTACACATGTAAGCAAGTTTGTTAGTGGGTAGAAACAATTGTGGTATATGTATTGAGGTTTGTTTTGTAAAGGAAACAAAGGATTTGATAAGAACTTCTTCCAGATTTCACTTGGGTCCTTTTATTCTCTTTCACTTATTTATCTCTTTATTCTCTCAATTCTAATACGGTATCAGAGCGCTCAACTTCATCAATGGAGAAATCTCAACAAACACTAGAATCTTCTTTCTCTACTCATTTTGTCCCTATTTCGTTCAATCATTCTACCTTAGTTAATCTCGAAAATGAAAATCATAATTTTCTGATATGGAGAAAATAGATTTTCTTAGCAATTCGTGGTCACAATCTTCAACATTTTGTCATTGGAGCTCGTGATCCACCGTTAAAATTTCGAAGTTCAGAAGATCGATATTGAGGAATAGTGAATCAAGATTTTCTTGATTGGGAACAACAAGATCATTTCTTGGTTTCTTGGCTTCTTTCATCAATGTTTGAATGAGTTCTTTCGAAGTGTGTAAATTGTGAATCTGTTTTTCAAATTTGGAAGACATTGGAAGTATATTTTGCTTCTCAAATACGTGCTAAAATCTCACGGTATAAAACCTTGCTTCAGATCACCAAAAGAGAATATCTGAGTATGAATGAATATCTGCTTAAAATTCGTGGTTTTGTTGATTTACTTGCTCTTGTTGGTATGAATCTCTCTGTAAATGATCACATTGATGCTATCATAGATGGACTGCCTAGTGAATACGACACATTCTTTCTCATAATTAATTGTTGAACTGAGGATTATTCAGTAGAGGAAATTAAGACTCTTTTATTAGCATAAGAGGCTAGGATTGAGAAACATAGTAAGAGTTTAGACTCTGAAACTGTTTTTGTTAATATTACACAAGGTTTGGGTAACTTTAGTAGAGAGAATTTTTCTCAAGGCAGAGGTTTTACTATGGTTTTAAAAACCGGACTGGACCGGCCGATCCGACCGGTCCAATTGTCGACCGGTCCAACCGTCGACCGGTGAACTATCCGGTTCGGTCCGCTCAATGAACCGTTTTGTTATTAAACTGGCATTGAACCTTCCAAACCGACGATTGAACCGTCGAACCGGACGACCCGTCCGGTCTTTTGCAAACCGGTCATAGCTTAAAAACAAGTATTTGTTTACTATGAAAAGGCCCATTCCAGGCCCAATGCTTACAAACTCAACCTAATAAACCATCTTTGGTCCAAGCCACTAGAGGCCTAGTCCAATGATAAGATTAAAACACTATCATTCGGGCCATGTCTACAAGCCCAATTTGCAGCATTTTTTATTTTAATATAACACTTGCAGTTGGGCCATGCTTCCAGGCCCAGCTTGCTGGCTTGTTTGGCTTAAAGGCAAGTTGGAAGGTATTTATAGAGCACATGGAGCACATAAAATTCTTGTGCTTCTGATGTGGGATTGGGAATGAGACTATTAGAGGAAAACATTGCCTCTAGAGGATTGGACGCATGGAACTTTGATTTTATTTCAAAATTTTATCATATAAAATCTTTAAAAAAATGTAAATATTTAAATTCCTATTTATTTGTATAATAATTATAAAAAATAATATAAATTAGTCAATAGAATAATTTAAAAACAATAAAATACAAAGACAAAAGGATAAAATTAAATATTTTAAATTTTTTCATCTTAAATATATTTTCTTTCTTAAATATTACATATTTCTATTTAATAAAATTTAAAATATTAAACTTTATCATTTAATTTAATATACCAAATATAAAAATCAAACATTATTAAAATTTGTAATTTTATATATTTTTAATTTTAATAATATATAAATGATATATTTATGACGTCACTGGTTCGATAGCGGTTCGACCGCCGGTCCGACCGGTGAACCGTGAACCGGTAACTTTTTTGGTTCGATCACCGGTCCGGTTCGATCACCGGTCCGGTTCTGAAAACATTGGGTTTTACTAGTAACAATCAGTTTAGCCCTAATTTTGGCGGAGGTAATTTTTCTCTTAGAGGAAGGGGTGGTTTTCAAGGTAGAAGTGGTTTTAACAATGGTGGTCGGAGATCCTGGAATACTTGGAATAATAATGCTACTGCTAATGCTGAAAAGTTGGTATGCCAAGTTTGCATGAAGTTTGGTCATTCTGTAGATAGGTGTTACTACAAATATGATTCTAGTTTTCAAGGTTCTCGTACTCCTGGTTTCACTCCTAGTTTTCAAAGGTCACCTTAAACACAGGTTCAGGGTGGAAACAAGCCTAACATGCAAGTCCTGATGGCTACACCAGAAAACATTTGTGACACCAATTGGTATTCAGACTCGAGTGCCTCGAACCATGTGATTGCAAATGCCAATAATCTGGTTGAACACACACCATATCATGGCAATGAGCAAGTTCATGTTGGCAATAGTATGAGACTCTTTATTAAACATATTGGTCTTTCACAGTTTTCCTCTCATTTCACTTCTCAGTTTTTGTCTTTAAATCATATTCTTCATGTTCCTAAAATCACAAAGAATTTGTTGAGTGTATCTAAATTTGCTAGAGAAAACAATGTATTATTTGAATTCCATCCTAATTTTTGTCTTATCAAAGATCAGGTTTCCGAAATTGTGGTTATGGAGGGAAAACTTAAAGATGGCCTATATGCATTTGATTCATCACAAATTCAACTTCAAAAATCTGCTCCATCTCAAGTTTCTCTTTCACAAAATGTCACTTCCCGTCAATCTAGTCCTAGTGCAAACTGTCAAGTGTTCGTACATGTTTTAGATCTCAAATCTCAGAATGGTAGCTCTATAGTTGGTCTTTGGCATGACAGACTTGGTCATCCATAATTCAAGATTGTACAAACTGTTATGAGTCTTTGCAAACTTTCCAAATTCAATAAAATTCTACCTGATTCTATGTGTAAAACTTGTTGTCTTGGCAAAATACATATGCTCCCCTTACTTTAGCAAAGACTATGGCTCCACTAGTGGGAGTCTTAGTTTTGCTAATATAGCCTAGGCCTTTCTTATCTCCATGGGACTTACATTTCTTAAGAATATTATTCAACACTTTAGTCCCATGATGGGAGACCTCATTGGAAGAAAATGAAGATTTTTTATTTTCGATTTCTCGAGTTAAAATATTTTTTTTTCTTATGGAGAGATTAATAATAAGACTTAATAAATCAAATTTTCTCAAGATGATTAATCTTTTCTTTACCAAGCAAATCAATCTTAGATTGTTGTGAGTAAAAAACATAATGAGTTTTCAAATATTTTTCAATTAGAATTTGATATTCAACAACAATATTCTCAAGAAAACTAGCATAAACTCATTGTCAGTCTCATGCTCAAAATTAACGGATGCAATCAAAGCCAAAAAATCATTATGTTCATACCTTGCATCCTTAGAAGTTGTGGAATCACTCACACCAGAATCAGTGTTGCTCCAAGTAGCTTGCATGGATTTTTTAAGGTCCTTGAGACTAAGATAGATAGTAGAAAGATGTCCCAAACCTCCACAATTAACACTTAACCTTTTTGCCTTTAAATAATCCTTTGTCTTTTTCTTTAGAGAACCTATCAAATCTTTTTCCATTTCCAAAGTCTTGGTTTTTATTGGATTTTTTTATTAAGTTTCAAGGCTTGTTTGACATATTTACCCATATGAGCAAGTTTTTCTTTATTTATCCCCTTAGGATATTCAACCTCTTTTTCTTCATTCTTAGAAGCCTTAAAAAATTTCATTTAGGTCTCTTAGTGGGGATGATTATTCCCATCAAAATATGGTGAACTATTTAGATGGGCACTAGACCCTGGTTGTTCCATGCTGGAATTATAGGATCAATAGAAATAAGATTTTTATTTAAAATGATGTATTCTTGTTGAGAATTTGGGAATATTAGGGCTAGTTAGATTGATTCTCTTAATATGTCTAACCTTAAAATGGGTTAAGACAAGGTTTATATAGGTCCACAAACCCAGGGGATCAATATTTATAATTTACCAAAAAGAATATTCGTGAATTTTCAAAAATGAAATCTATCATATTCTAGTACATTTGAGAAGATTGCTCAAGTTTACTTAACCATCGCTTGAGCACCTCGGGCACTTAAAGGTTGGATAAACGCTTGATGGTTCCAATGCTTGAGTACTAGTTTTACTGCTCAAGCATCCCCTATTTTTCCAACTCATAAATTCAAGCATTTTAGTTAAGAAAAAAGTAACCGATCCACTCTAACTTTTCAACCACTTAACTTTCCATAAAATAAACCTTTCTAAACTTACTTGTCACTTTTTGATTGAGCCAACAACAACCTTAAATCTTCAGTGAAGAGTAAGTCATTATCTAGAAAGTTTCCTAAGCTAGGATGAATA
The DNA here is from genome assembly GCF_030704535.1 of Vitis vinifera. NCBI lineage: Eukaryota > Viridiplantae > Streptophyta > Magnoliopsida > Vitales > Vitaceae > Vitis > Vitis vinifera. The sequence goes on from NC_081813.1 coordinate 6,704,345, forward strand.
GAAACAAAATTGCCAACAAACAAAATACAAGATTCAATGTCCTAATAGTCTTTATTTAAATGTTATTGCATCATTTATACTTAGGTTTGAGAATGTGTGATCATAATTTTCTATCGAGCAATACATGATGCTAAAGAATACAACATTAATCATATTTTCTTAATTTTCTTAGGTCATGTTTGATTCTAAAAAAAAATAATCTATTTTTTTTCTAGTTAATATCAAGTATAATTTATTTTAAAATATATATATTTTTTAATTTATATTATTTTGTTTCTTCCTTTCCATCCCACCCACATTTTGAGTTAAGGATGATGTTTGGTACGATTTTTTATTTTTGAATTTTGAAAATCGAGATATAAGCAAGGATGAAAATATCGGTAATCACGGATATATCGGTAATTCGATTTTACGGATATATCGGATATATCGGAGATATATCGGTGGATATTATTGGTAGGCTTAAAATTGTTAAAAACTCATGGAAATGTAAGAAAAACCTCATAATAATATAATTAGAAGTATAATAGACATTTTAAAATTGTTTTATTGAAAAATTTGATATATATATGATATAATTTGCGATATTAGATGTAATTATATCATGTCTATCTATAAGAAATGTTAATTTCGTAATTGTTCTCATTATAAAGTCACATCAAATACTTCATTTCATTAAATAACAATAATTTGTACACATTACATTGCAATGTCCCTTTAGTACCAAAATGAGTTTCGATGTGGTTCAATGGGATTGATAGATGAAGGAACCCCGGCTTGCTGTTGGAGACAATATTGGTACCAAGTCAATGAGCCTCGATAATATTGGTTATAAATTCTAACATGCCATGCATATATCTCTTGAGTCCTGCCTACTGCTTCTACATGGATAGGATACTCAAAGTTCACCCATGTGTTAACGCCAAATCCTTTTTCCATCTGATATGGAATTTGGTATGGCATTTGTCTGGAAGGGGAATAATGCGACATACCATACTCTTCATCTGTTGAACTTGAAGGTTGACCATAACTCATCACATGAGGAGGGTAGACGTTAGCCTCATTCGAGGAGTCACTAAATTGAGTCCCTATACTCATAGATTCAAAACTCCCTGAAAGTAACTCCTCGTTATATGGTTCCATCATTCGTTCTCTTCCTCTATAAGGCTTCCCAATAGCTCCTATGCCTGGACCAGCTCTTCTAGAGCCATGGTCTTCATCCTGTGTGCAGTGTGTGAAATCATTTTCACAAGTAAATTGGTTGATTGGATATTGACTATGTCGACGTTCATCAATATCTCCTCCCCCATTATCACCTCCATCATCAGTTCCACCTCTTGAACCATCGTAACCAGAAGCAGAAGTACCTGCAGCACTAGGTCTACTACTATGGCCAGCACTTGTGGAGTCAATCTCTTGCTGGGAATATGTCGCATGAAGGGAATCATCAGTATCTTTGCTAAAACTTTCAGAGTGAACTTCTTCGGACAACACACGTTCAACATTAACTCCAAATTCTCGAGCATGAGCGGCAATTCATGGATCAGGATTTCCAACTTCGTCATCCAAGTGTATAGGCCTAACCCACTGGAACAACTGATTATCTTCTTCTTCACCCACCTCGGCTGAAATGTCAAGAAGATCAAGGTAATCTTTTTCAGCAACTCGATCATTTTCTGCCTCCATATCGCGTAACTTTAGCCTCATATTATAGTAACAAAACACTAATTGCTCCAATCGAGAGTAGGCCAAACGATTTCGTTGCTTTGTGTGGATGAGAGCAAACGTGCTCTAATTTCTCTCACATGCAGAAGATGACGCAGTTTGTGAGAGAACTTTGATGGCTAACTTTCTCAATGTAGGTGTTTGATTCCCATACATAAACCACCATTCAGCTGCAATGAATTTGATAATCATATAAATACTTATGTGGTGAACTTACAATAATAATAATCAATTTTTTCCTATAAAGACTCACCGGGCACCATGGTTGACCTTGATGCAATTGCCGCTCGATCACCGAATCCTCTTTTTGCATCTCGAAAAAGTACAAGCTATGTATTCAACATTTAATTTGTTAGTAAACGTTCAAATAAATTGATGAATGAAATTATTGTTTTATTGACAAAAATAACAATTTTTTATTCACCTCATTTCCAAATTGACCAAGCGATTCAGTAGTTGGATCTAATTTTGCAAAAACATCATGGACAGCTTGAAGTAGTTCCGGATCACTACCAACTCCACGCCTATATTGAAATCTTGGATTCAAGAAGTATGCTACAATAAAAATTAGTAGAGTTAGTATTTTTTTTTTAAAGAAACTTAAATACAAAGTAAAAACTTATAAAGATATATAGTATTTAAGTACCTGCTGCATGAAGTGGATGTTTTAGTGTTTTCTGCCAACGATCTTGTATTATTTTGAACATCCAATCTCCAGCTCCTTGACGAATAAGGTTCTCTTTCATCACGTGCATAAGCTCGTACACAAATGGCATTGTGGGAACAACTTCAGAATCCACAAGTCGAAGCACCACGTATAATGGCTCATATAATGAAACTATATTTGTCAATCTATCCCAATACGTATGGTCAAACAATAATTGCTCCAATTCTCGTCCAAGTTTTGTTCGACTGAGTTTGTGTTGTGCCCATTCATTACTCATAAACAATTTTTTCAAATCAGCCCTTTTTTTTAGAAGACTGTCAAGAGCAATATAATTGGTAGCAAACCTTGTAGCTCCTGGTCGAACAATGTTTCCACCACAATACTTTCTCATTTGTGCTAGTAACCAACCATGATTGTAAATGAAGTTAGTTATCTTGCGAGCATTGTTTATCACCTCGATAACATTGGGTCTTTTACCGATGTCTTCAAAGATTAAGTCGATGCAGTGTGCCGCACACGGAGTCCAATATAAGTTATACTTCTTCATCAATTGTTTCCCTGCTTTCATGAATGCCGACCCATTATCTGTGACAATTTGGACCACATTTTCCTTACCGACTTCTTTGATAATAGTCTTCAAAAGCTCATATATATACTTGTGGTCTTTGATATAGTTCGATGCATCGACTAACTTAAGGAACACCGTGGTCCCTTTAGAATAAACCATGAAATTAATAATACTTAATTTCGTGGGCCCTGTCCATCCATCTGACATTATTGTGCACCCATATGTCTTCCATTTTTCCCTTTGTTGGTTCACATAAGCTTCCATTTCTTTGTACTCCATTTCCAAGTATTTGTTCTTTATTTCATATGGAGATGGAGGTTCAATTCCCATTCCTGCACTTCATATGTAAAACATGTCACAAAATACTATACTTACTAAAAGTATAACACAATATAACATTTGATAAATTAGTAATTACCTGCTTGTTGTGCACCAATAATCATATTCTTGAAGTGATGAGACTTTGCTTTTGCGGGTGCGACACTCTCATAAATGAAGAATTTGCTGATTAAGCGTCCCATCGTTTCTTTAATTGCACCACCCTTGAATATATCTTTGATATTTTTTTGTTTTGCTGCAGAAGACTTGTAAAGCGAAGGGGCAATAGGGGGTGAATCGTGCGAATGTCGCATACTCTGTGATTTTCGCATCGTCGATGGTATACCAGTAGAAGACTCTCCCGATTTGCGTTTGCTTCCTACAATATTCTCATGTTGTTCACGTTCCCAATTAGATGCTTTCGAGGCACGAACTGCAGATCGATATGCATCTCACTCATCTGGGTGCATATCTGTCGGATACATATACACATCTTCATCCTCAGCATCTTCATCATCATCATCTTCGTTTACCAAATGTGTATGATGCGTCCCCATTGTGCCACGTAATTGACTACGAATTTCTTCAATATCAGCATTTTTCTTTGCTTTTGCTTTTTGTTTGTCATGCACCAACAATCGTATCTCTTCTTTCACTTCGGGCGGCACTCTTGGACACTTTTTGGTGTTGTTATGCGGGTCCTTATGCATTAAATGAGACTTGAATCGTGTGATGCCTCCACTTTTCATTACCAACCCACAAAAATTACAAATTGTTCCATTTCGATTACCCTCAATTGGTAAACAATACTTCCAAGCCGGATCTCGCCCTGGCACAGCAGAACCACCTTCACTAGCCATGCTAAATCTATTGCAAGAAAAATACACTTAAATTTAAATCTATGTTAATTAAACAAATTAAATAAATTACCTAAGTTAATTTTTAAAATCTAAATGTAATTTTATGACAAATTTACTAAATATTGAAATTAATCATAATTGAATATGAAAAAAAATCGCGATAATATAAAAAATTGAGCATATTTAATATTCCATATATAGTAGTTCATGTTAATTTAGCTAATTAAATAAATTACCTAAGTTAATTTTTAAAATCTAAATGTAATTTTATGACAAATTTACTAAATATTGAAATTAATCATAATTGAATATGAAAATAAATCGCGATAATATAAAAAATTGAGCATATTTAATATTCTATATATAGTAGTTCATGTTAATTTAGCTAATTAAATAAATTACCTAAGTTAATTTTTAAAATCTAAATGTAATTTTATGACAAATTTACTAAATATTGAAATTAATTATAATTGAATATGAAAATAAATCGCGATAATATAAAAAATTGAGCATATTTAATATTCCATATATAGTAGTTCATGTTAATTTAACTAATTAAATAAATTACCTAAGTTAATTTTTAAAATCTAAATGTAATTTGATGACAAATTTACTAAATATTGAAATTAATTATAATTGAATATGAAAAAAAAATCGCGATAATATAAAAAATTGAGCATATTTAATATTCCATAATTAACCATGTTAATTAAATTAATTACATAATTTACTATGTTAATTAAATTAATTAAACAATTTAGCTAAGTTAATTAGTTTAATGTAATTCTAAATACGAATTTAAATCACAAATAATCATCTAAAATAAATATATCATAACCTAAATTAATTCAATAAAAATATACAAAATAATTACAATTAAATGTAAACATACTAATTAATTAAAAATACATGAATTAATTATTGCAAACAAAATTAATTATAATTTCAAACAAACATACCTTAAAATGATTGAATAATTGAGCAATCTTGGAAAAAATTGGAGTAGTAAGAGAGGAAATGAAGAATCAAAGCAAAGATGGATGAAATTGATGCAAAATTGGCTATTTATAGATGAAATTTGGGCCAAAATAGCCGTTGGAACCTTAAGTTACCGTTTAAAATTAATTTTGGCCGTTGGATCTCTTTGTTAACATTGGGATTCAAATCTGGGCGTTGGATCAACACGGGCGTGATCTGGGCCGTCAGATCACGCTGGAGAGAGAGGGCCGATTTTTCGGAAAAAATCGCCAAAAAATCGGCGATAAATCGCCGATAAATCGGCGACACATGGGATTCTCAGGCGATTTTATCAAAAAATCGCCGATTTATCCTGTGTCGCCGATATATCGGCGATTTTTTCCGAAAAATCTGCCGGCCGACTTATCTCCTCCATTTGTCGTGTCGCCACCCGCCGACACGCGATATATCGACGATATTTCGCCGATTTTTGCCGATTTTTTCCTCCTTGGATATAAGAAGGTTTCTTATATAAAGAATTAGTGAATATATAATATACTTAAAAATAAAATTTTACTTTACATTAGAAAGTCACTTAACTTGATTGTATTATAAAGAATCAATTATACTATGTTTGATTCCATAAAATACTAAAAAAAGATTAAATATATTAAGTGAAATGATTATTATATTTGGTTTTATTATGAAAAATATGAAAGAAAATTAAATATAATTAAATTAATAAGAAACTTACATTTTTTAAATTATTTAATTTTTATGTAGAAGAGTTAAATAAGTGAAATAAATTTGATGTAGGATTTTAAATCTATTTAATTTTATTTTTTATTTTATTTTTCTCATATTTTCTTTCAAACTTTAATTGAGACAAATATAATCTTAGTATTTCCATGCAAGGATAAGTTATAATGCAAAAATAAAAACCAGAGGTGTAATTTACTTGGGCCACGGGTGTGAAGGGCATGGGTGAAGTCACCTGCCTTAATTATGAAAAAAATGAAGAAATTAAAAATGGGAAATAATATAAAGTGTCAAATATTCATATTTTAAATGAAATTTGAGGTGTGGAATCAAAGGAATTTTGAAAAAAAAAATGAAAAAATATTTTAAAATATGATAATTCAAAAAATATTTTAAATTTATGACAATGAGGAGAAATCCATTGTTTGAAATTATATTTTAAAAATACAATTTTTATAAAATAAAGTTTTTTTTCAAAAAAATTACTTTAAATTGATATCTTAAGAAATGTCGTAGATTTGAAAATAGTTTTAATAGAATAATATTTTATATCAATATAAAAAATGTTTTTTTTTTTTTGAAATATCGAGATTTGAATTCACTTGGTAGAAGGTTGAGTTGAATGTGGAACATTTAAAGTGTGTTTTATAATGATTTTAGAAAGTGTTTCTAATTTTTCTATACGAAAGTACCATAACCATCTAAATCTATGAATTTGGCTATCATTTGTGATTATTCTACTTCAAAATCTTAAATTTATCTTTCACCATCACGTCCTTATTCCTTATCTTGAATTTGATTCCATCTTCATCCACAAATGAGACTTCACCTTTACGTGTATGAGACTTTCTCTTCTTGAAAGTGAGTTGTTGAACAAGAGATTTTTTTCAAATGAACAAGATGCAGAGAAAGTGAACGTTACGAGTCTATTGACTTTTCATGAAATTCTTATTCTTTTGAAAAGGGATGAAAGTCGTAAGAAATGGGTTAAAGGCTTTATTGGTAGGGTTGGCAAATAAATTTTTTATTTTTCAAATATTAGAAAAATTTAAAACACATTTTAGAATCATTTTCAAACACTTCTTTTAGAAAATATTGAATTTTACTCCCATAAATGCCCATTTCAATGAGATTGTACGTTTTCAATCCAGGACAAGTCTTGTTTGGATGACTCATCCACTCACAATGCATCCATTTATAATGCCATGGCCCATGGTGCCTTGAATTCCACCTTTCCTTGGAAAAAAAAAATCATTAATAATTGTCATCTAACTCAATCACGTGTAACAAAGACTAGTAATAGAAATGCCGTTGCAACCAATAAATTTCTTAGCCAATATGCTTTAAAATTCAACCACCATGCTTTGAAAATAAAATTTATTTGATTTCTATGTTTAAATCACTTATTCAAAATATAAAAATTAATTATTATGAAAATAAAAGTTTACTCCTATTATGATTTCAATTTCCATTTTTTATGTGATATTTTCATTACTTTTGCTACCAAACATATTCTACAACATATGGATATTCTCATAAAATTTAAGAGTGTTTAGTTATCGAAAAACTACTAAAGAAAAAATATTAAAAAAAATATTTTTCTCTTAGTTTCACTATATATATAAATAGATATAATTAAAATTAGTTAAAAATTTATATAATTTAAAATGATTTAGTTTTTATATAATAAAGAAAAATAAATAAAATGAGTTTAAAAAAATATATGAAAATAATTTTTTAATTTTAATTTTAATTTTAATTTTTTTTTTCATTTTTTCCCTTTTATTTTTTTTCTCTACTTTTTTTCACACTTTTCCTCAATTTTTTCGGTAATCAAACTTAGCATTAAAAAAAAAAAAATTGATTTTAAGTATTGAAAATTACTTTCAAGTATTAAAAAAATCTTCTATTTTTTTTTTCTGCACTTTCCCTCATTTTTTTTCGGTAACCAAACGTAACATTAAAAAAAATTGATTTTAAGTATTGAAAAGTACTTTCAAGTATTAAAACAAATCTTCTATTTTTTTTTTCTTTATTTTTTTTCGTTTTATTTTTTTCTGCACTTTCCCTCAATTTTTTTCGGTAACCAAACGTAACATTAAAAAAAAAAAATTGATTTTAAGTATTGAAAAGTACTTTCAAGTATTACAAAGTTCTTCTAACCCTTCGAAAGAATCTTGTAGCCTATTATAAATTTATAAGAGTTTTTCAACAGTCTAAAAACTTTGACCACCCTCCCACGCAAGGAATAGAAGGATTGAGAGTATGGGAAGTCCCTCCATATATTTAGGTTGGGCCTAGACATGGGCTTCAACCCATATATTTTGGGTTAGGTTCGAGTTGTTCGAACTTTAACCTAAATCCAACCCAAATTGAGATTAGCTTGAAAAAACCTAACCTAAGACAATTCAAGTATTGAAAATGATTGCTCAAACTCATCCAAATGTTGGATTGGGTTCGAGTTGGGTGGGGTCAACTTACCCTAGTTACACTCTTAATGGATTCAAAAGCAAGCTTGTGTTTTTTTTTTTTTTTCTTTTATTTAGTTTTTATTAAACACTTTCACATCCATATTTTATTCTTATTTTTCTCAAATTAGGTTTTCTTTATTATAAGCAAATAATTAATCATTTTAACTAAAATAAATAAAACACATTAGTATTGATTCTAGAGACAACAACTCAGGTACTACAAGCCATGGTTAGGGGTGTAAGTGAAACCTTAAAAACAATCAAAATGATCCAATCTAACCTATTTGGTTTGGTTTTCATTTGCAAAATATTTGGTCCAATTTGAGAAATAAAAAAATCGATTAAGTTGGTTCAATCTTTTTTTATTTATTATTTTTAAATATTTGACAAATCCCATTAAATCGAAACTATATGCATCTCCACATCTACTTTCACTTCTCACTAGGTTATTTGTTGTCATTTACCCTCCACATAAAACTAGCAACACCATATGAAATGCCAAAAAAATAAATGATGGAGCCCTTTGTGAGGAAATGACAACCCGAACATAAAGTGGGTTGATGTTTACAAAAATTAGAAGGAAAATGGGTCCTTGTCTCAACTTCACCATTTTTAATAAAAGAAACCCGACAACCTCCCCACATTATCCACAAGTTAGCAACCAAAACTTTTTTTTTTCAATTTTCTTATTCTTTATTCTCCACCATTTCTTCCACTACAAGTTGTGATTTTTCTTCCATTATAAATTGAGTTGTGAATTTTTTTGGTTTGTGTTTAGTTTGGTCATTGTTAATGGAGGAGGTGTATGTGCAGGCCCTAGATTTCATAAGTAGATTTAAGTTTAGGTATTCTACTTTTTGATTTGTATAGTAGTGATTTATAAAGATAGACTTGTTTGAATGAACTTAGTCCATTTTCATTTTAATAGGTTTGCTTTTATGAGTTTGGATGGATTCCTTAAATGGGCATGTTTTATTTGTTTTCTTGGAGGTTGAAGTCTTAATTAGGCTTAAATTTATCCTTTTGAACCGAACCAAACTAATCTCAATGTGCTTGATTTGGTCAATTTGCTTTAGATACCAATTGATCAAATCGGTCGATTTGATCAAAATGTTGCTTAATAATTGACTAAACAGAGCCTCCTTACACCCTTAGCCACGGTAATTCTATCTCTAGTGGTTTTAATAGTTTTTATAACAAAGATTCATGATTAAGAAAGTGACAATGGAACTAGTATGATGAACAATCCTCCACACTTTGTCAAGTGAGTTGATTCCTACTAAAAAAGAGTATGTTTTTAGATAATAATTGTTATGGATTTCACATCTTTTGAGTGGTAAGTATGCCTTAAATACTCAATTAATATACTTGCACTCTTGCAACGCTACTAACAATTCTTTTGAGTTGTGGAAGTAATTTTAAGATACAATTGATGATAATTTGTACAAGGGAGATATGCTCATGAGAAGAATGAAAGTTAGGTGGATTATGTTGGCCATGATGCAAGAAGATGGTTAAGTGTGGAATTTACGAGGATAAGATGAAAACTCTATTTGAATGAAGAGAGTTTTTGCATGAACTAGTCAAGTTTGCATAGCTATGCAAACTAGCTAGATTGGCAATTGTGCACTTCTAGAGAGTTTTAGTAGTTCAATTCAAATGTTATATGAAGTTTTGCATAGCCATGCCAACCACACAGAAAGATATACTTAAAGTTGGTTTAAAAGGCATTTTCGCATGGAAAAGGTCAATTTAATTCGTATAGCCATGCGAACTTGACTAGATTGACATGCTTTAGTTGTTATTTGGCTTATAAAGTTGGTAGAGAGAAGTGAAGTTGGCATACTCACGCAAAAATGAACAACAAAGCGTAAAATGGTGCTAAAACCCATCTTCAACTTTGCATGCTCATGCGAATTATGAGAAAATCTAAGAAGATGGTGTGTTAATAATGATGACTACTAAAAGAGCAGATATGTTGGAGGCCTTTTTTATTTTCTTGTGATGGGTAGAAGATACTTTGTAGATTGGAGGTCCTCTAGGATACCAGATTCCCCATTTTGTGTCGACCAAGGAAAGAGACAGGGTCATGTCAAAAACTCCTGCATGATATATTACCATTACATTGAACTCTTTAGATTATGATGTTATGCCCACTCACAATTCTGTGAAATGGAATGCATAATTTGGAGTAGTATTTTGGACTTTTTCACTATTCAGCGTAGCAGTTATGCAGCTGAAATGTGGTCCAGACTCAATCTTTTCCCTATATATACCTACTTGAAAACTTGATTTGCATCAAGCATTCAAAAAAATTGCAGAGAGACAGAGAGAATGAAGACTTTTGGCTTAAAAGCAACTTTGCTCCTAATGGCCATTCTCTTTTTTACAGATTTTTTGAATGTTGAAGGCCAGGTTTGTCACCCAAGTGGCAAGATTAGGTAAGAAACCCCCTCCTGGAGAATGCAACCAAGGCAATGACTCTGATTGCTGTAAAGAAGGAAAGCTTTACACAACATACAAGTGTTCTCCAACAGTATCTAGTCATACCAAGGCATATCTTACTCTTAATGGCTTTGAGAAAGATGAAGATGGTGGTGCTCCGTCTGAATGTGACAATCAGTACCACTCTGATGACACACCGGTTGTGGCACTGTCAACTGGATGGTATAACAAAGGGAGCAGGTGCTTAAATAACATCACTATTACTGCTAATGGGAGGAGTGTGGTGGCTATGGTAGTCGATGAGTGTGACTCAACTATGGGATGTGACAGTGACCATGATTATCAGCCTCCATGTGCCAACAACATTGTTGATGCCTCAAGAGCTGTGTGGGAAGCCTTGGGGGTGCCTCGTGACCAATGGGGAGGGCTTGATATCACTTGGACCGATGCTTAATTTCATGCAGTCATCTATGTTTAAGAGTATTGTTGTTCTATTTCGTAGTATGTATCTTATGTAAGGTTGAATGTTGTCTTGATACCCCCTCCATCGTGTCAGATAATAGTAAAATCTATTGAACTTATCTAGTTGAAATCCTTTCTAGATGAATGAGGCACCAAGATTGTCTGCAATCTGTCATTACCTAACCAATATAAAAATCAATATTGGCCCAGTCTCAGAACCAAGGAAAACATACCCTAGACAGAGTAGGATCCCTTAAAAGAGTTACCATTATGATGGTATAACATAATTAGCTAATTAACAATTAGCTCAAATAATTAATCCGCTGGACTATCTACGTTCACTGCAATGATGGTGAAGGTGATGATGATGATCAAGAAAGAAAAAATAAAAGGAAATATACAAACAATAGCTTAGAATTTCGACAACAATTTTCAACAATTCATTGAAGGGAAGAACAACTTATTCTAGATGAAAAGAGAGCAAGAAATCCCCATATTTTATTTCATTTTTATCATTCTGAATTCTAAAGAAGTCCCAACTCATAATATCAGCATACTCATATCATATATTTGATTATTCTACCACTGCCTGAAAAAAACAATGAAAGTTGTCAGTCCGATTCCTGAAATCCGCATTCTGAAAGGTTTCTTATAAGTATTAAAGCTGAACAGACGTGAGCATGATTAAGGACCATGAATTGGTACCATCAGTTTAAATGATAAAAGAGTATTAGGGACTCATGATTATACCATTAGAGATATAAATCACTAAAACTGCGGATGCATTATTGCCTAATGAAATATTTTCTCACAGGAGTTCAAAGTATGTGGTTTCAGTTGTAGGCTTTTGAGTCACAGATTATGCATACTTGGATTCAGATGAAGGCCACATCTAAAATCCCTCTATACAGTTGTGCAGATCACAGTCCAAGTCCAAAGTGAAACTATGATGCAGAAAAGACAAACTATACATAGATATGTTATATTAATGTTAAATAAAGTCAACGATTCTTTTTTCTTTTCTTAATCTAAGACCAATCCTCTGTTCTTTTGTTAAGGGGGGAGTTGGAAGGGGTTCTTTTCAATAGTGGATCTAACTCCATTGTCCAAAACAGCTAACCAACAGGGTAATAAATTAAGCAATCCAACAAGAGGGTGATGTGATGTTATGACCTTTAACAGCAGCTGATTTGTTGGAGGCCTTCTTTGTTTTATTTATTGGCTGAAGGCACAATGGAAGTCCTCTAGGATACCAGCTTCCCCATTTTGTTTCAGACAAGGAAAGCGACTGGTACATGTAAAAGCATCTTCCATATTATATTACCATTATAGTTAATTATTCTAGATTATGATTCCAAGCCACCCACAAGTCTAAAAAAAGTATGCATAATTAGGATTGGTATTTTAAACTTTTAGTCCATTCAGCGTGTCAACTATGTTGATAGAGGGTACACATTGTTGCTGGCTGGAACATTGAGGTAATTCCAAACGTAATGATGCCTTCAATTGTCGTCTTTCCTAGCAAAACCAGTAGGACGTTCGGATTGCTGTGAAGAAGGCAAGCTTTACACAACATACAAGTGCTCTCCACCTGTCTCTAGCCATACCAAGGCATTCCTCACTCTTAATGGCTTTGAGAACAATGAAGATGGCGGGGCTCCATCTGAATGTGACGGCCAGTTCCACTCTGATGACATGCCGGTTATGGCACTGTCAACTGGGTGGTACAACAAAGGGAGCAGGTGCCTAAACAACATCACTATAACTGCTAATGGGAGAAGTGTGGTTGCCATGGTAGTTGATGAGTGTGACTCAACCATGGGATGTGATGGTGACCATGATTATCAGCCTCCCTGTGCTAACAACATTGTTGATGCCTCAACTCAAGAGCTGTGTGGAAAGCCTTGAGTGTGCCTCATGACCAATGGGGAGGGCTAGATATCACTTGGACTGAGGCCAAATTTCATGCAGTCATCTATGTTTCAGAGTGTTAGTCTGTCTTGCTGCTGTTGTTCTATTTCTTAGTATTTATTCTGTGTATGGTTGAATGTAGTCTCGATACTTCCTGCATTGCATCAGATAATACTAAATCTATTGAACTTATCTAGTTAAATCTGCAACCTATTACTGCCTAACCAATACAAAGATCAACATTGGCTACAAGATCTTCCTGGTCTGAAACAAACCTAAGACACAGTAGAGATCACTGAAAAGAGTTACCAAATAAAGCTGTGACATTGTGAGGTTTTCATATGATGGGGGCAACTCACAATTTTCTTATGTGTTCTGGAAGAATTTTCTCGGTTATAGTTATGATGGTCAAACATATGTAGCTCAAATAATTAATCTGACGGACTATATAACTAGATTACAATGAAGGTGATATAGATTTTTTGTGATGATCACTCAAAGGGAAAAGAGAAAAAAGAAAAGCAACCAATAGCTTAGCATCTCTGCTGCTCTGTGACAACAGTTTCATCAAGTCATAGAAATAAAGAATAGCATATTCTAGATGAGAAGAAGCCAAGAAATCATCACACTTTATTCATTATACGACTATGGTATAAACATACTGCCAATCACTAGGCCATAAGAGTTTCCTTCATAGAGGATTGCAATGAGACTCAAACACACAAATATACTGATATTTCACCACTGTATGAAAAATACAAACAAAATTGTCAGCTCAACTCTCGAAATTCACTTGTTCAAAGGTTTTTTCAGAGTTAATCTGAATAGATGTGAGCATGATCCAGGACCAGTTTCGTCAATATGAAGATTAAGGACTGAAAATTACACAACTAAAAGTACAAATTGCCACAAGTGCCGATTCATCATAGAGTAATGAAGTATTCTTTAATAGGAATTCCAAGAAGTATGTGGTTTCAGTTGCAGGCTTTGAAGTCAGATTATGCACAAATTTGAATCCCAAAATTTTTCATCTAATATTTAGATTCAGGGGGGAAGATCACATCCAATATTACTATACACAACTGTTCAAATCAAACTCCAATGCCAAACTAAAATTATTAGTGCAGAAAAGACGATTGTGCATAGATCGTTACGCTGATGATAGATAAAGCCAACAGAATTTTTTATCCAAGACCAATACTTTGTTTTCTTGTTCCTGTTAAAGGGGGAAGATGGAAGGGGTTCTTGTCAATAATGGATCTAACTCCATTTCCCAAAAATTCCAACCAACTGGGTTATAAATTAAGCAATCTAAGAAGAGGGTGATGTGATGTTATGACCATTAAAAGAAGCTGATATGTTGGAGGCCTTTTTTGTTTTCTTTATTGGCTGAAGACACAATGGAGGTCCTCTAGGATACAGGTTCCCAATTTTGTTTCAGACAAGGAAAGCAACAGATAAATGTAAAAGTGACTTCAAATTATCTTACCATTACATTTAATTATTCTAGATTATGATCTCAAGCTGCCCACAAGTCTGTAAAAAGGAATGTATAATAAGGACTAGTATTTTAAACTTTAGTCCATTCAGCGTGGCACTTGAGTTGATAGAAGATACGCATCATTGCCATATAGTGATGCCTTCAATTGTTTTCTTTCATAGCAAAACCAGTCGCACACTAGCTCTATATTTTATGTAGATTATCAGAATGCCCCTTCTTGGAACCATACCACTGCAATACACAGATAATAGATATTTACACAAGGTAGTTTTGTAAATCAAATGCCCCTTCTTGGTCATTTGATTTAGGCAATTTCTATATATATATATATCCACTTGGGAACTTGATTTGCATCAAGCATTGAACATAATTGCATAGAGAGAGGCAGAGAGAAACAGAAAGAATGGAGACTTTTGGCTTAAAAGCATCTTTGCTCTTAATAGCCATTCTCGTTTTCACAGATTGTTTGAATGTGGGAGGTCAGGTTTGTCACCCAAGTGGCAAGATCAGGGGTAAGAAGCCCCCTCCTGGAGAATGCAACCAAGGCAATGACTCTGATTGCTGTAAAGAAGGCAAGCTTTACACAACATACAAGTGTTCTCCAACAGTATCTAGTCATACCAAGGCATATCTCACTCTTAACGGCTTTGAAAAAGATGAAGATGGTGGTGCTCCATCTGAATGTGACAACCATTACCACTCTGATGACACCCCGGTTTTGGCACTGTCAACTGGATGGTATAACAAAGGGAGCAGGTGCTTAAACAACATCACTATAACTGCTAATGGGAGGAGTGTGGTGGCCATGGTAGTTGATGAGTGTGACTCAACCATGGGATGTGATAGCGACCATGATTATCAGCCTCCATGTGCCAACAACATTGTTGATGCCTCAAGAGCTGTGTGGAAAGCCTTGGGGGTGCCTCAAGATCAATGGGGAGGGCTAGATATCACTTGGACCGATGCCTAATTTCATGCAGTTATTTATGTTTCAGATGTTTTCTGTGTTACTGCCTTTGTTCCTATTTCCTACCATGTATTCTGTGTATGATCAAGCTTAGTCTTGACCGTTCCTACATTTTATTAGATAATACTAAATCTATCAGATTTCTCTATTAAAATCCTTTGTGAGTGAATGAGAAACTGGGACGTCAAATCTACAATCTATCACTGCCAAACCATTTATGTAATCTTCCTATAAATAGCAGTTGAAGATTCTCATTTAGAACATTTTTTACACTTTTTTTATTTTGGAATTTTCTAGAGATTCTATCTCTTAATATAATTATCTATTTTCTTTCATTTTCTTAGTATTCAAACATGCCTTGTGAGACCAAATCTCTAAGCATGAATGACTAAATCTCGTTTTCTCGGAAGAAAGAGGATCTAAAGACAAGATTTATGGTGAATTAGAGAAATGAAACTTAATTTTTCAAAGTAAATTGATCCAATTGATTGATTAATTGAACTTTAAGGAATTTTCTCTTCAATTTGTCTTAAATGACTACTATAATGCAAACTAGGTAGATTTATTAAATTCTTAAAGTTAGATTTAATGAGATCGAATAATTGCATTATACGAATTATTGGAAGATGATTTAAGATGAATTGAATATATATACGATTTGAGTTGATCTTTTGAATTAAATTACCTAATTTGAAGAAAAATAGTATCTAGTCGTAAAGCTAAATAAAAAATCAGTTTAGATGAGAATTTATATTTTCACTTTAACTTGACGAAGAATAGATCTCGATACCAAGTCACCATAGAGATTGTTTGGTATAAAATCCTAATTTCGAGAGTTTTTTTCTATTAATTTTCTTTCAAAATTTGATTGTATTACATTGAATTGTTTTTCCCAAAATTGAAATAATTGTTATTTTCATTTTCATCATGAATTGTTATTCCATTTTTACTTGATCACTTTCATTTCATTTCTTTTTATTTAAGTCTTAATCGTCGAAAATAATCCATTATAGTGAATGATGCCTAAAATCATTATACTACCATAACTTTTGCTAAAAACCATTTTTGATAAGACAAAAGTTACCATTACCATAGTGAATTAGGTTATAAATTGTGTTTTGATAGGATAATAACAAAACTTTCATCAATCATGAGCCCTTCTCAGTCTCCATAAGCCTTGAAACCATAACCGTTGGCTAGGTCTCATATATGTCTTTTCTACTATTCAAATATCTCCTCGAATCACTTCTTGGTCTAGGGATAGGTGTTGTTTATTTGTTTTTAGTTGAAAAATTAATTATTTGTTTTTAGGTTAGGTTATGTTTTTATATTTTCTTTTATTGGATTTTAGTTTTGTATTGAGATTTTTATTGAAATCAGGTTGCTAAAGTTCAAAATTGAAAGCTTATAATAGAGTACCAAAGCAATGGTTATTATGACTATATGAAAACACCATCCATGCTTGTATCAATTTACAAATCGGTAAGTGAGCTTCTAAATGTCAAACCTACATAAGAGTACAAGTCAATAAGAGCTTATTTAACTCTTTTTTTGAATCATCTTCTAACTCATTATGCCCAATCTACTAGTAAATTTATATTTTATTTTGACTTTGTTACTCAATCTAAATGACAAAACTTTTATCCTAATCTCTAGGTATAATCCTCCATGTAAGCCTCATTTTTATTAAAAGTATTTGCATATCTTAAACAATTTGAGAATGAAAGGATGGAATAATGTTGGGAAAGATACTCAAAGTTATTGCACTTTTTCCTACAACATGGATTTGAACTTTAGCAAGTCATTTCCTACTTTATAATGTTGTAACTAAAAAAACTTGTCATTGAGTGGGGAAAACTTTGTTGAGATGGAACCAACTATAACCATGATGGTACTTAATAATCTTATAGTAGGAGAAACCCATGAGCTAAGTTATAAAGATATTAATGAAATTTAAAATTCTTTGATATTAACTTTAGTTGGGAGGGAAATCTCCAATTTCTTTTAGTTACATCATCGTTTGCTAATTTTTTTAATGGTTCCATAAGATCAACAAAGCTTAGGGGATTTGCTTAAAAAATATATGAATAGTCAATTAGTTTTGATGAACAACTTAAAAGCAATCCATGCTAAGGTGAGAGCACTTAATTCTAATTTAAGTGAGTACACTAACTTAACAATTCACATTTTGGCTAAATTTGAGTACACTAAGTTTGAAGGCCAAACTCTTTAAACTTCTTATACTTGGATTTCAAGGTTCCAGTGAACCTGAACAAATTGTTCAAGTACTTAACCTACTTGAAGTCTTTTCTTTCACAATAAGTAAATAAGAAAGAATTTAATGCTTCCAATCCTAGAGACAAATTTAATTCACAATATAAATATAAGCTAAGATCGATTTAGAGGTGCACAAAAAAGATTTGCTAGTGAAGAAATCAATGTACTTTGAAGAAGAGTTTTGAGTGAGGAAAAAAATGTTTTTCCAATTGAATGCATTTGTTATATTATCAATAAATGCTTTAAAACTCTTCAATTTATAGGTTTCTGAGCTCAGTCGTTGATGTTAGGGGTGACAATTCATGTTGGTGGGTTGTGTTTGTATTGTGTCAAAGCCTAGATATTCTACTACATAGTTCAACACAAACCCAACATGAAAAATAATCGTGTAAAAAATATAAACCCAAATACTACCTAATTATTAAATAGGTAACACATGGTGTAACCCGTTTAACCTATTTAATAATCATGTCCTATTTAATTCTTAGGTTGAGTTAGAGTTTGCATATGTTTATATGATTAATATCTTAACAAAAAATGTTTATGACTCAATTGATCTATTTATTTAAAAACAAATTTAAAATGAGTTAAATATGTGTTAAATGGTTTAAAAATATAATTAGGTTAATAGTGGAATTATTAAATGGGTTAATTCAGGTCAAATTCATGTTATCCAGATTGACTAAAAAATGACTTATTTATTAAACAAATTATGTAGGTTGACACGAATGTGATCCAAACCCATTTATACTTAACTCAAACCTATGAAAAACGTGTTGGCGAATTGTATAGAGAGAGAAAGAGAGAGTACAAAAACACCCTCAATTGGCCGAGCCTAATGGGCTCAACCGATTCTTGACCCCCTTGATCGATAACATTGTAAAGTGCTTGAAAACCTCAGTTTAAGGTTTGAAACTTCTAGGAATTTGGGTAACCCTTCTTAAAATATTTTAGAAAAGGTTTAAAAATAATTTAGCTCAATGTTTTAATTGAAAACAATAATTTATCAATATCTTTAATAAAGACAACCAATTTAAGCTTAGGTAAAGATGAAAATAAACTTTTAAGTGCATAAGAAATTTTTTAAATTTAAATATATCAATAAATACCATCTTACAATATATCATAGGTCACTTTAAGTTTTCAAGGATCCCAAGTCTTCACTAAATTTATCTTCTTCCATAATTACTTCAATTTTCTTTGAAATTTAATAAATAAACCAAAAAAGCTTAAGTTGATTTGAATAATTGATATCATTAGTTGTTTTATTATCATTAAAACTCGATTAGGAGAACCTTTGGGCTAATAGAAGATTTCGTAAAATGAATAGAATCATGAGAACAATGATTTTTGGAAAGGAGTTGTGTGAATATATATTATTATCTTGATTCACATCAATAACTCAAAACAATTCATAATATCACATATAATGATTAGCTAGTAGACCGATAATTTTTCACTAAGAAAGTTTCAAGTCATAACTCATCATAATGTAATTACTTTGCAAATTATACTTTCTTAATTGTCCATTACATAGATCAAAGTTAATTTTCATTCATGTGAAGGCATATTGGAAAAATGGTTTTACTAAGATAACTCAAAACTATTTATGGGTGAATGAAAAGTGACACCTTTTTGAAAAAAAAGATTTAAAATAACCCTTTGAATAGACATATTTTGTATCTTAATTTCCAATGAACATGTCTTGTTTCTTAAAGATACGATATCTTTAATAGCCACCACTTACAACAACCCATAGTCATATTTTCAATTCATTCAATTTGTCCTTTCCATTCTTTTATCCATTTAGTCACTTATTATTTTAAGTTTTATCCAACAAGTAGCATTCTAGCATTCTAGAGTGAACATCTAATTAAATCTTCATTCAATCGAGGATTGAAAAGAGTACAAACCATCAAGTAATTTACTATTTTTTGTGATTTGGAGCATTACTGTCATAAATAATTGTTGCATTATGGACAATCAACTTTATATTATAAGCATGTGAAGTGAAAATTTTCAAGATATAGAATTAAAAAAATAGAAGTCAATGCATTTATTTGATCGGACGATAAATTATTGATATAAATTTTACTCATATAAATATAGATTAAATGGGTTTACATCGCAACTTAACTTTTCTTATATTTTGAGAAGAATATTATCAAATTTAAAGAATAATATTAGAATTTTTAATTTTATCGAACTTTTCTAAGCCAATAAAATCCATCTATCATGATTGAAAATATCATCAATTTTATAAAGAATTATTTAATATTTTATTATATTTATCAAATAAATAATTTGATTAAATACTTTAACAAATCAATCATTCTTTTAGAAGGAAAAAAAAAAAAAAGTCTAAATCAGCTTCTTGTTATTATTATTATAAATAATGACTTGATATAAGAAGAGGAAATATTTTTAAAAAAATAATAAAAATCACGCACGTGAAAATCTACCAAAATTGGGCAAAGGTTGGGATTTTTGTTGCTTCCAGAACGTGTCACGTGTTGGTGTCCACTAATCTGTCGATATACTTCGTGGAAGCAGACAAATTGACCCTGGCGGCAACGAATTCGGAAGCGAGATTGATATGAGTGGAGACGTGAGTTAAAAAATTGAAATAAATAAATAAAAGGTGGGTGGTGACGTCACGTGGTGTGTGACCTTCACCCTCGGACCCCAAACCTACATTTAAATTCAGTTAATAAACGTTATCCATTACTTTTGAAGCATCACCTCTTCGTTTCGCCACGTGGCCCCTTTGCCCCTCCCTCCAGACAGCACCACCTTCCCTGCTCTCCCTACTACTACGCGCGTGAGGCTTAGACGCTCATTATGACGAAGATATTTTATGGAACGAATGTGAAAATTTTAAGATAGATTCAAAAAATTTAGTGGGTATTGAAATTCACGCGTTGAGTTAGAGGTGGGAAATAACATCCCACGTTGACTTCGGTACCAGATCATTCGGATAGGAAACCAAAACTATGTTTGAGACACCGACACGTGTACTTTCACGAGGTTGTATACTACGAGGCGAATCAGCTTTAACGGACGAGTCTCCCCAATTTGAATGGACAGTTTAGAATCGTGGGCAGAGAAAACAGAAACTCTCTGTGCTCCCAAAGGTGAACTTATCAAACACCACCTCTGTGGAGGAGAGCGAGTAGCATTTTTGACAGTTTTGGGTAGGTTCTAGAGAGAGAAAGAAGAGAGAGAAAGTGCAGGATTGCAACGGTTCGTGACTCTCTTCTAACCACACGTACCTAGGGTTTAGATTTTCTCTACTTTTTTCTCAGAATTTTAGAGAGAGAAAGTGAGGGTTTTTAGTGAGCGAAGCTCTGGTATTTAAGCTCTGGCTTTGTTTTTGTTGTTTTCTATCTGGGCTATTTGAATTTGCAGGTCAAAATGGCTAGTCAAGACGAAGTGGTGTCCATGGAGCTGCCAGCTCCACCTTCTTGGAAGAAAATGGTTAATTTCTCTCTCTAAACTTCCTATGCTTTCTTTCTCCCGCTGTAATGTTCGGTTGTTGAAGCTTCATGTTTCTCTGTTTGAATTCTATGCTTTTGGTTTTGTGATTTGGGGCTTTGTTTCTACGAACTGCTTTCTGGGTTTTGTCTCTCTTTTTGTGAATATGTTTTGCTCTGTGCTAGGATTCGGATTATTGCTCACCCTATGATCCTAGGATTTGAGGCAAAAATTTTTGTGCATATGGATAATTTTAGTTTTATTTTTTGAACTTGCTCTGTTTTGGATGAAGGGTTTCCTTGGGAATTATATTGCAGGGACAATTTTCCCTTGAGCTAATGGGTCCTATACTCTGTTTGTTTGCTGGGAAAATGTAGGAAAAGGGAAGAAATGATAAGAAATCAAAATTTGAGTGTTAAATTTTATCCTTTTGGGATCTGAGCAATCAAAACATCTAATAAACATGCCAACGCCATAGAGGAATATTGGTTTCTTTTCTTTCATTAGCAGCCAACAACCAAAGGTTTTTTTACCCTATAACAGTTTTTCAGAAACTATTTTCCGTCAAAACAAACACAACCTTCTGTGTTATGCATTTTCTGCCTCTGCTACCTTAGATGATACCCCTGTCTCTGTCGGTTATTCACTTAAGTAAAAAAGATTTAGGTTCTTGGCCTTAATATAAAAAATACAGAGTCTGGTCTAATTGAAAAAATAAACTCAATGGAGCAAACCGGCAAGACACTTTTATATTTTATAAATGTTTTACACTTATCCAAATTTTTTTTTTTTTTTTTATAAATGTTTTATATTTATAGTTTTTAAACGGTAGAATTCACATAACCAAGATGCGGGTTCTTTTGTAATTTTAAATTAACATTGATTTTGAAAATTTAATTTATCCATACTAAAATATTTTTAATTTTTGTTTGGGTAGAAATGTTGAATTTTGTATCATCTATAATTTTGATTTTGATCATTTGAATTTATATCACCAATGTTTACCAAAACATTGATTTTGTAAAATTTTATTGATAATAAATTAAAAAATATTTTTAATTATTTTATAGGTTAGTTTTGATTTTAATCTAAAATTTAGGTAAATTTTGAATTTTAATATTATTTGTTGTGAGATAAAAATGAGATAAATATTCAATTTAACGTATCATATGTGGGTTGAAGACTAATTTGGAATGAACAAGATCTGGTTTTCACATTTTTTTTTCTAAAGAGGCTTAGTGGCTCCTAATTGCAAAAAAGTGCCCTTCAAATCTAAGATCTATGATATCTATCTTTGTTATGGTATTACATAGTACAATGAGCTAAATTCCCAGTCACCATAATCATATACATTACAAATCATATACCTTCAACTGTTTTCCATAATTTTTAAGAAAATAAAATTCAAAGAATTTTTGTGAAAAGAATTATTATATTAATTATTTAAAATATACAAAGTTTAAAAATTAATCATAAAATGGAGAGTTGGGTAAAGAAATCCTATATGAAAAGTTACATTCTTGTTGTCAAAGGCCATTGTAGAAGTTAAGTAAATTTAGGGCAAAATTTTCTGTTTCTACTCTGACAAACTTGGATGGGACTGTTGGCTGTGTAAAATTGAACTTCCAGTTAGTGGGCTAAATGTCTGTCAGGTACTACACCTTGGCAAGGTTCCATGAAAACCTGGGAATAGATTTAAAAGAAAAAGGAAATAACTGTAAAAATTGGAAAAGGATGTGCTTCTGTTTTCTAGGTGCTTAGCCTTTATCTGCTACTGATTTTTATCTGCTCTGAAGATGCGTTGAATGGTATGCCACTGATTTCCAGAAAGGATGTACTTCTGTTTTCTGGGTGCTTAGCCTTTTTCTGCTACTGATTTTTATCATCATTACTACTCCTGCTACTTCTACTACTACTTCTACTACCATGATTATTTTTAAATTTAGGTTACTGGGTTTGAAATCAAAATAGGTGATCAATCATGATCCATCTAAGTCCTTCCAGTCAGGTGACATTGACCCAATTAAATTATGTTTTTGGGTTCCGCAAAATGGAAAATGTTCCAAAGTTGCAGTATTCTGGATATTTTGGGGCCTTCATTCAAAGGCTGCATACCTGCAACATTTGCTATAAATCTACTCTTTAAATTATTTTGTTTTAGCAGTATGCGCATATTCCAAATTTCTTATTGGTATGATAGTTCAATTTTGTTTCTAAATTCTGGTTTATAACCTATTCTGGAGTCTAATTTCCCATTTTGGATGGAATAAAGCTGTGTAAATCCCTTCTCCCCCCAAGGCCCAAGCAATTGTAGAAGTAGCATTTTCATGCTTGTATTGTAATGAATTGAAAGGCAGAAGAAGAATTTCATTTGGAAACATTGGATTCTTGCAGACTTCTTTGTAGGAGCACCTGGCAAGGCCAGAAAAATAGGCCATAGTTTGTGAATTATTTGGTGCAGGAGATTGCCTTGGGATTTAAGAGCACGTTAGCAAGGATTTTAGGATAACAAGGAGAGAAATTCATGAATGTTTGGATTGGAGGACATCCTGGAGGAAGAAGCACATGCTTATCATTGGATTATGAGGAATAAGATTGGAATTCAAAGAGTGGTATAAAGGTACATTTTGATCAATAGAATGTAAGTCTGGAATGGGTGCCTGACTATTGGTTATGGGATACCTAGTAATTTGGGAACCACAGGTACATCATCAAGGATTGAAGAACATGGAAGAAATTCAAGAATATCTGAAGTGGAGGATTTGTTAGAAAAAAAAGCATGTTTTTGTCATTTCAGATCATGTGAAATAACGGAGTAGTTTCACAATTATGCATATGGGCACTCTTGATAAAAGAGAATGGAAACCAGGGAGTAGCTATCTGACTACAGGAAACATGATGCTATTGACGACGAATGAGATTATGTGTGCATTTCCCTTTGATTATGAAGAATATATATATATATCTAAAGAATATGAATCTAGAAAGTTTTCTAATTACCTAAAACCATAATCTAGAATATAACTAATTTATAGCAAATAGGTTGTTTACAAAAGGAAACAAATTAGTGATTGAAAGAGAATATGTTAACTTTCTTTATTAGATGCACCCTAATCAATTATACGGTAGTTCTTATTTCACAAATTCTGGGGCATGCTGTCATCTTGATAAAAGAGAATGGAAAACAGGGAGTAACTATCTGACTACTGGAAATATGATGCACTTTAATCAATTATACGGTAGTTCTTATTTCACAAATTCTGGGGCACACTGTCTTTTTGATTTATTGATAAGGAAACGTGCTCTGATAAAAAATAAGGAAACGTGCTCTGATAAAAAGTAAGGAAACATGCTGTCTTGGTATTTTCCATGAGAAACAGAGTTACTTGCATGGAAAAAAATGATCCTAGTGAGGTTAAGAACCTATTCTTTCCTCTCTTATGGGTAAAGTTTCAGTTCATAGTGCATCATATGAGTGTTGAGAAGTAGGGGTAAGAACTTATTCTTTCCTCTCAAAAAGGTAATGTTTGAGTTCATATTGCATCATATGAGTGTTGAAGTCATACCAAACGTTTTGAAGATATGTTTTTGCCCAACTAAGTTAAATCTAGTGAAGTGTGAAATGTACTCTCTTCCCAGCTTTTGTAATGTAAAATGATTTTATTAAGAGTTTTTTTTGTCCTTATAAATTGAATTCCAATCAAAGTTATACCCTCTTCTCCATTTCAGTTCTAATACAGTTGCCTCTGGAAATTGAAAAACTGTCCTTCCGGGTCTTTATCTGGTTTCAATTCACGAGAATTATACTTGAGTTTTGATGGAATCAAATGCTTTTTGATTTAGCTCTCTCCCTCCCCTTCCCCCTCTTTCTCCCTATCTAACTAAGTATCATCTATCTATCTATCTATCTATCTATCTATCTATATATATATAATTGTTACTAAGTGAAAGATTACTAAACTTTTTTTCTTTTGTCTTTGACATATGCACCCACATATAAATTAGAACTTACTGGTATGTAGTTTGCTTGTTTCAACTTATGTTGTAAAGGTCTAAACAGTTCAAAGAGGGTTCTTAGATAAGTAAAATATGTTGGATTTTAGAGAAGAAGAGCTTTAAATAGGCAATTAAACTTGATGGACATGTACGATGGAGCAGTAAGTTGCATGAGAAAAGTTGGTTGAGAGAACTAAATGTCTGATCACTTCAAATGTTAGCATAGGGTCCTTATCATTTTCTGTTGGGTATGCTATGGACTTGTTATATGCAGTTAGAGCCTAGAGGCTGGCTTCATGGCGCATGTCTTTGCTGATATGTAATGATATTGTTATTATGGAAATAGAGTAGGATTTAATTACCACTTACAAGATAGAACTGAATATATTGTTTTTAAATCTAAATGTTTTGGGCTATGTTACGATAATAGTGTAAATGGAGAATTTTTTTTTAGTAGTGGGAGTAGAACTGAGGAAATGGCTAAAATTGCTAGCCAGGAAATCCAAGAAGCTATCATTTCTGATGTGTTGGATTAATCATCCATCAGGAGGGGAAGATTGACAAGGACATGGCTCAGAAAATTAAAGCTAATTGGATGAGGTGGGGATGTGTTTCTTGTGTATGATTTTGGAATACCTACTAAGTTGAAGGGAAAAGTTTACGAAGAAGGTTACTATTACTTATGGCACAGAACGTTGCACATGAGGAAACATGCCCATAAAAGCCATGTAGCTAGACCAGGAATGTTGAGATGGATGAGGGGCAATTCCAGAAAGAGCAATTAGAAATGAATGCATTTGCGATAAGCTCCAGGTTGCATCACTTGATGAGAAGATGAGAGATGGTCATTTAAGATGGTTTGGTTGTGT
The DNA here is from genome assembly GCF_030704535.1 of Vitis vinifera. Classification (NCBI taxonomy): domain Eukaryota; kingdom Viridiplantae; phylum Streptophyta; class Magnoliopsida; order Vitales; family Vitaceae; genus Vitis; species Vitis vinifera. Next base: position 6,730,572 of record NC_081813.1, read on the forward strand.
GGAACAAACTGCACGGGTGGTCAGTTGTTGGGGGAGGGGGGTGATGGCTTGATGTATGTTGAAGGATTTACAAGGACAACAAGGAGCTGAAAGAAATTGTGGGTCAATGTGGTGATAAAGCTTATGATGTTACATGACTCAATGGAGACTATAAACCTTGATGAGCGAAATTCCAGAAAATTCTTTTGTATCTTTCCCCAAGTAGTTGGTCTCTAAGGGAATTGATGGACTGAGATTCATTCCTTCATGTTTTGCTTATGTTAGTTGTGGCAGTCATTTGTTCATGTATTTTTTCCCATCCATTTCTTATGGGTGGCAAAATGCACAGTTCTAGTATTATCATATTTGAACTAATGTTTTCTTTTTCTTTTTCCATTTTTGGTAGACAAAAAACAAAGTGCCTATGGAACCGAGGGGGTGTGACCCCTGCATACAGGGATATACAAGAATAAAAAAAATCAGGAGTATAGAATTTTATCTTCTCCTTCAGAAGATTTATGACCTAGAATGATCTCAAGTGGATGATCTGAGTAATTCATCAACTGCCATTTTTTAATACCTAGGATCAAAGGCCAATCTAGTCTAGGCTAAATATTAGATGTTTATCAGATTGATGAAGCATTGATAGGTTGACTCCATTAGCTGGAAAGTCTTGGTTATTATTATTCACCATATCTATTATATAGACTAGGTAATTTGATAGGTATTTACTTATCTGATTAGCTGGCGTTTCTTAGTTTTCCTATATGATGTATGATATTTGATGGACTAACATGATAACATCATTACAGAACTCCTATATTACTTATATCTGAAACAATGTATTTGATAAAAAAATTAACTGGTTCTGGTCCTGTGGATGAGTATGCTGAGGCTGCAAAGCTCATGCCTTGGACAGTATTTTATTTTATTGTTATTATTTTGTTTGGGATGGTGTGTGTTGGGGGGTGGGCTTTGTTGTTTATTTTTTCAGTCTTAATGAATAGTGGATAGGTGGATGGTCAAAAGAAGATTGTGTTTTGCTCTAAAATGGATTATCGTCAGGACTGCCTTTCCCATATACCATCTAGCTCCTTCTGTTTGGATTCATTTGCAATCTGTTGAATTTCTTTTGAGAGTTGGGGAAGCAGTTCTGGTTTTGCTTGATTTGATAATCAAATGTTGGTTACTTTTGCTGTATTGTTGAAGATTTCCTTTTCTCATATGGTGAATCTAGATTCTAGAATGCTTGAAGTTGAAGACTTGCCATCAAGTTTCTTCTTTTAATATGAAGTTAAATGGTAAGGATTCTAAATCTGGTTCCAATTTTATGCTGGTACTTAATAGTCTTGACTTGTTCTGTTGCTTCTGAGATTCTGAGATTATCTGTTTTTAGTTTTGTGTTTGGGGAAGATTTTCAGTACATGCTTGGAAGATAGAATATTGGGGCTATCACTCCACCTAGATTATCAATGAAGAAATATAGCGAGGAGATGATACATGATTTATATTGATGACATTTGTCTTGGTGGTACTACATGGATGAAATGAACTGGGAATGAATATATTGCCATCATTGTTGAGATGTATGCAAGAGCTAGTGTGAGAACAGTATCACAAGGAGAAATGAATTTTACTGGGTTGATGCCTAGGGGGAAATTATTCAGTTCCTAGTATGCGGTTTTTTTTTTTTTTTCAACTGTTATTTTTTTCAGCTAAGCTGTGATGCTTGGCTGAGCTAGATGGAGCACCTTATGTGAGATTTTTCATAGTGAGGATTTATTATCTAAGGCATAAACAATATCCTTCCTTACACATAAGGGATGACCTAGGTGAATGCCATCCATGTAAGTGGACTGTGTCTCTTCAGTAAACCATGGCTGGATGTTGTGATTGATGGACCGAATCAGTAAGAAATCTCAAAAGACAGCAATAATAATTATCCATGATTTTGAAGCATTGTCAAGAATTAAAGAAGACATGTTAAGATTTTCTAGTATAGGTGAGAGGTAGTTTTTACTGATTGATGAGAATAGCAACACTGAATGAGGCTGAGAAAAAAACCACCACCTAGAATTAGCTTCAGGTTTAAAAACAATTGAGAGTTGACAGATAATTTGATCATATATGAAAAAAAAAAAAACTGCTGCTGCTTTGTGCAAAATTTTTTTTACAATTGCTAGTGTATATCTGGATGATGATGTTTATGATGTGTCATTAGAATAGTTCCTTTTGATTCCATGATTCTAATACCTGAATATAGCGGACGATTTATCTAATATATATTTTTGTCTCCTTTTCTTATGTGTCTTAACTTTTTTTCTTGATTAAATTTAGCATTTATTTGTTTTTTAATAATGCTTCAAACTAAGAAGTATGTCTTTTAGATTCCTTCTGATTAATGTTTGATAGTTGACAAGGACAATTTTAAAGGATTGTAACTGTACTTCATAGATTTTATTTTATGACATGAATCTCTTTGTTCTTCTGCAGTTCATGCCCAAGAAAGGTACACCAAGGAAGAACGAGATTGTATTCATTGCTCCAACAGGGGAAGAGATTAACAGCCGAAAACAATTGGAGCAGTACCTAAAATCGCATCCTGGTAATCCTGCAATATCAGAATTTGACTGGGGCACTGGCGAAACCCCAAGGAGATCAGCAAGGATCAGTGAGAAGGCAAAGGCAACTCCACCAGCAGAAAGTGAGCCCCCTAAGAAACGAGGTCGAAAATCATCAGGTTCAAAGAAGGATGGGAAAGAAACAGAGGCTGCAACGGAAGAACAGGAGGGTAAGAAAGAAATTTCCATGCAAGATGCAGATGTAACTGAGAAGGCAAATGCAGAGTCAGAGGATGTTTCCAAAGAAATTCAAGTTGAGAATGGAGTTAAAACAGTGGCAGAAGCTGACCAAGTGAAGAATTTAGATGTTAATATGGAAGAAGCTGGTCCTGTGGAAGCTATAGATGGAAAAGATGAAAAGATCCAGAGTGACACTGGGGACTCCAAGGTTGCTGCTACAGAAACAGAAGTTGTCAATGCTGAAGAAGCCCAAGGTGAGAAGGAAGTTAAAAAGCAAGAAGTTGCAGAGGCAGTGGCAGTGGATGAACCAGCAAAGGAAGCTGGTGCTAAAGTAACTCAAAAAGAAGGGGACAAGCTGGAAACCTCCGCCACTGTGGAGCTAAATGAAGCAGTAAACAAAGACAAGCCCAACGGATTGGGTATTGCACCTGAGGAAGAAGTCAAAGAGAAACAGGAAGTACCAGACAACGATGGAAAATGCAAGTTTCAGGTGGAGGAGAACGGCAAAAAACTAGAAGGGGATGTGACTGAGAATGGCAAGGTCAACCAGATGCAGCGAGCTGAGACACCACAGCATCCAGCTCCCTCTCCTGTGAGCTGCTGAATGTGTTGTCCTCTTAGGTCCTGTGTAACAACCCAAAGCGTCTTCTTTTTTGTTCCTTTGAACTTTTGGTACCATCTCAGATGACTGTAATTTAATGTTAATCATGCTAGATTTAATTTTTAGTTTGGAAATCAACTTGTAACCCTGGTAGAGTAGGTCTCTAAAGCTGTTGCTGTTAAATTGTGGAGCAACTTATATTTTCTGGTGTAGACAATGTTCTTAACTTTATGATTGATACTGTTTGGATCCGTATCTTCATACGCAAACCCCCTGGAGTTCATGGTGACCAAAGGCCAAAGTGAGCATGATTAATTCCAGGAAAGTCCTCAAGAAATGCTGCTTTTTGGTTGATCAATGGAATTAACTTCGTTCTTAGTTCAAATGATTTAGTTTCTTATTCATATTGGACAGCCCAAAATTTGGAATATGTGAGAAAAGTGGTGAGAGAAAGGTACCTTCTCACTGTCTGGACAGCAAGAAAAGTGGAATTTCAGCATATGGAATTATGTTAATCATTGATTTTCAGCAGATGAGAACGGAGGGGCAGGCAGGCTCTTGTGGGGTTTGCCTCTAATGGTTGCTTTCCTTTATAATCACCTTTTGGATGTCATATTTATCTAGAATCTACAGGCCGGAAACATACAAGCATGAACTCAACTCGAGGTGAAGCTCTGAATGATGCTTTATTTTGATATAATTTTCTCACCGAAAGTGTATTATTCCAAATTTATCAAAAAGGCACCATGTATCTATCATTGAAAGGTACTATTTTCTTCTCAATCAGGGCTGAACTTGATATCTAGTTGATCATATTAATTATATTAGATGTCAAAAAGATAACCCATCAGCTGTGAGAAAAGCAGAATATGAAATCCACGTGAGACCCTAAAAATGTATGAAAAATCTAAAAAGAATTGGATTGGTACATGGTCCAAACACTTTCCTAATCCGTACACAAGAAAGGTATAAATCACAATGTAATCCCCAGAGATGAAAGGAGAATTGTAGAGGGAGAGAGTAGGAGGCAGAAAAACCACAAAAGAATGGAAAGAGAAAAAGGTATACTTTCAAGGAGAGAAAGTGAAAGCAGGAAGTGGAGAATCTATTCTAGCCCCCTCAAAACCTCTCCATTTTGATCTTTGAATTAAGGCTAAGAATCTTGGTCTATGGCATGCCTGCGGAGCAAGCTTTGCATCCTCAGGCTTGGTGTTATCATCTCCGGTCAAGTTACCCCATCTCATCATTTCTACAAATTGCATGCTGCTTCCTGTCCAATTTGCTTCCAACCAAATGGGGTTCTCTTCTCTCTTTTTCCTTCTCTTCCTCCTCCTCCTCTCTCCTATTGGTATGTAACAGTATCTTTTCTCTTTTTCTAAGTTGCATAGTAAGTGGCAGATTGGTCTTACCATACAAATGATTGTTCGTCTCATATGGGTCTCATCTCATATGGGTTTCTCTTCTCTGCCGGAATGTTGATGAGTAGATTGATATTGATGATGAGTTTATTGAAACTTGAAATATTTGCTTTTGGAATGCTCTCTGTATTATTATTATAATCTAATCTGCTGCTATTGCTTTGATCATAAAGTGATTCTGCAAAATAATTGTCTGAGAAATTTATATGAAAGTAGCTTTTTTGCCTTTGTGGGTTTTTTACTTGTCTCAAATGGAAGTATATATATCCATGTTCTCAGTGCCTTTTTCTGCAGAAGTAAAGAAACTGCTTTATACCATCTGATATGTTCTAGGTCTGAATTATCTTCTGTTCCTTGAAATTTAGCAAAATTGGAGTATGAACTTATGATGGGGTTATTTGTATTGCTCTGTATTCAAATTCTCTTTTGGAAGCAGCTGCTAATGGGGCTTTTTCTTTCTTTTTCTGTCCAGCAGATTTATCAGTCCATGCATTCACAGGAACATATGGAATAAACTATGGCAGGATTGCGGATAACATCCCTTCACCTGAAAGTGTAGTGACACTTCTGAAAGCAGCAAAAATCAAGAACGTTAGAATCTATGACGCCAATCATGATGTCCTCACGGCATTCAAAGGCTCTGGTATTGAAATAATTGTTGGACTTGGGAATGAGTTTTTGAAACAAATTAGTGTGGGGGAGGACCATGCCATCGATTGGATAAAAGAAAATGTCCAGCCATTCCTTCCTGGAACTAAAATTCGGGGAATTGCGGTGGGAAATGAAGTCTTGGGGAGCACTGATCCAGAGCTCTGGGAAGTTCTGCTGAATGCAGTAAAAAATGTCTACAGTGCTGTCTCTCGGTTGCATTTGGCCGATGATATTGAGGTCTCAAGTCCACACTCAGAGGCTGTGTTTGCCAATTCTTTCCCTCCATCTGCCTGTATTTTTAAGGAGACTCTTCTTCCATACATGAAACCACTTTTGCAGTTCTTTTCTCAGATTGGTTCTCCTTTCTACATAAATGCATACCCCTTTCTAGCATATATGAGTGACCCTGAACATATTGACCTTAACTATGCCCTTTTCCAATCAAACCCTGGGATCTATGATTCAAAGACCAACCTACACTATGACAACATGTTCGATGCTCAGGTTGATGCAGCTTATGCTGCTTTGGAAAAGGCTGGGTTTGCAAAGATGGAGGTCATAGTTTCTGAAACCGGTTGGGCTTCTAAAGGCGATGCGACTGAAGCAGGAGCCACTGTCAAAAACGCCAGGACTTACAATTATAATCTGCGCAAGCGCCTTATGAAAAAGAAGGGGACACCCTATAGGCCAAAGATCGCGGTGAAGGCATATATCTTTGCTTTGTTTAATGAGAATTTGAAGCCGGGGCCAACCTCTGAGAGGAATTTTGGACTGTTTAAAGCTGATGGGAGCATCTCATATGACATAGGGTTCACTGGGCTTACTTCAGCTGCCTCATCTCTCAAGGTATGGCTTCTTGCTTATCTCTGATATTTTCAGCCTCAAGAACAAATTATTCTGAGACCCTTTCTATCCATGAGCCATTTCAAATATGTTGTACTGCAGGTTACTGGAGCTGGAGGTTGGTTTCAATCCTCATACTTGGTGGTTTTCGCGACATGTGCTGCAGTTGTGCCTCTGGCTTTAACATCATGACAGTAGGGTTTGGTGCTGAAGCAGCTTCAAGACATTCTTGGTTTTATATATATTGATGTATTATCTCTCCATGTACCACCGATTCATTTATCTATTCTTGTATTCACAGTCGCTCTTGTAATACTTGGCTGAAGATCTGCTGACTGTTTTTAATTGATCTCAGCAATGTACTATACCATACAAAACTTTATGATATTATGTATTCTTGCGTGATCCTCTCTATCTACTTTGATGCACCATGCCATCTCTTATTTCTTGGATAATTATTCATTAATGGCCTTTCTGATGTCCAAAAATCCTGTTTGGCCCAAAAGAAAATTGATACCACAGGGTTGAAGTGTGCTTGTGTATTTGAGGAGGACAATACAAGGCCTTTGTAGTGGCTCTCTAAAATAAAGAATTCCTCACTAAGTAAATTATATATATAGAAACACAGGTTTAGAAAATCGTCTTTTAAGAGATAATTTCAATTTAAATATTGAAATTTGAAATTGTCTTTTAAACAAGGATGAAAATATCGGTAATCACGGATATATCGGTACTTCGATTTTACGAATATATCAGATATATCAAAGATATATCGGTGTATATTTTGGAAAAAAAATATTGATAAGCCTAAAATTGATCAAAATTTATAAAAATATAAGAAAAACTTCGTAAAAATGTAATTAAAAGTATAATGATATTTTAAAGTTGTTTTATTAAATAATTTGATATATGTATAATATGATTTATCATATTTGATAATAATATCGTATGCATTGATAAAAATATGAATTTTATAAGTGTACATTTATTATTAAATAACATCTAATATTATGATATTTGATTGTAATGTCTAATTTTAAAATATATATTAATATTAAAATTATGATCCATTTAATTCAATTGTATTAAACAATATAAAATAAATTATGATATATGTATAATTTTTTAATATTTAATTAATATTTAATTAATTATTAATGATATTAAAAACATTATGAAGAAAATTATAAAATTTTATATTTTTGGTAATCAATTAAAAGAAAATTTTGCATTTAATTATAAAATAATTATAATTAATTTGCTCTTTAAAATATTCTTTCAATATCTTCTTTATATAATGAGTTTAACTATATGTATGTTTAGTGTATATTATATATCAAGGGTAAGTTTGCCCGGATGGTAAGTAGGTTGAACCTCAAACCAAAAGGTTTGAGGTTCAAATCCCCTCGGCAACAAAGGAAGGGCCTTTTTTCAGACACTGTAGCACTTTGACCATGTGATATATCGGGAAAAATTGCCCACATATCGCGAGATATAGCCGATTTTGGGGATTTCTCCCAAAATTTCATCAGTATCGATACACAATATATTGCCGACATATCACGATATTTTCCCCTTTGCTTTTAAGAGACAACTTTCAATGGTATCTCACAATTGTTATAAATTTATATATATATAAGAGAGAGAGGTTGTGGGGAATTAGAAAATCGTCTTTTAAGAGATAATTTCAATTTAAATGTTGAAATTTGAAATTGTCTTTTAAGAGACAACTTCCAATGGTATCTCATAATTGCTATAAATTTATAAATATATATATTTTCGGTTTCTATAAATCCCAAATTATTTTCATGGCTATCATTTTTTTACAGATATTTTTCACAAAAAAATTAGTAAAGAAAAAAAAATAGTGGTAAAAGTAAATGGATATATTTTTGGTTTCTATAAATCCTAAATTATTTTTATGGCTATCATTTTTTTACAGATATTTTTCACAAGAAAATTAGTAAAGACAAAAAAATAGTGGCAAAAGTGGTGGTATGATTGACATTTTCCATAATTAATTAATGTAAATTCTAAAATTAATTAAGTTATATGATTAGATAAGGTAAGCATTAAGTGGTTGTTTGGTAAACCAACTTAATAACTTAAAGTGATTTAATAACTTAATTTAAGTCATAAAGTAAATTAAGTATGTTTGGTAAAATAATTTAATGGTATGACTTAAAATAAAAAACAACTTTAAGTAATAAATAAAAATAATTAATTTATTCTTAATTCCACACCTTCATTTTACCTTTTTACCCTAATTACCCCCATGATTTCTCATGCTACTCCACGACCTTTATTATTACTTAATCTCTTTTGTCTTAATTATAATTTATAAGAATAAATATGTTAATTTGATGATTTAGAACAAATTTTATATTAATTTTATGAAACAACCTTAATACTTAAAGTGAGAATTAAGTAATAAATTTTAAGTCAATAACTTAAAATAATTTAACTTAAATTCAACTTAAGTCATTAAGCAATAAGTATTAAGTTTTGTTAAATACCCTCAAAGTTTAAAATTCAGTATAAAGTCTTAAACATTCTTTAGGATTGTATGTTTTGTAGGGACCCCTCTCCACGTGTCACCTTCCCTTAATACTGCCCAGATAGTGGCTGCAGTGTCCGAAGTTTTCTATCGAACCATGAGGGCAGACAACAAGTACAACTGGACTCCCTAAACCAACGAAACCACCCAGTCATCCTTTAAGGCCCATTGACTTGTGTAATCATTCATATCTTACAGGGGAATGACTAATGAGACCTTCCTCAACCCTCAGGTTGATGTCAATTAATTACCTCACACAACCCCACACCTCTAGTAGGTTAAGGGGACGGGTAATTGCATGATCAAGCATCATACCATATCTTTTGACAACACCTGCCAATCGCCTAGAGTTGTAATGATTGCCCTGCCACCTACAAGATTGTCATCATTACAAGAAGGTCAAAGTGCTTAGCCAGCACTACAGTGACTTTCTCCTTAGCACTATAAAAACCATCCTAAAGCATAAACAAGTCACACACACTAAAATTGACCCACTCATTATCTCCCTAAAGGAGCTTGACCTATCTTTGCCTGACTTAAGCTTCGGAGGGGCGTGCTCAGACAACCTGTCCGGACATTCTTTGTGTGGGGAAAAGGCTCACCCAGTCTCCCATCATTGGGCAAGAGCTTGAAAGGCATAATGTAAGGAGGATCTGACTTTAGTTGACCTTGCATCAACATTGGCGCCATCTGTGGGAAAAGTTAAGGATGTCAACACCCTCTCGAAGCTGATCATCAGCCATGGGTAGCGAAGGCTACTTCGACTGACGTGAAAGCATGGAAAAATGACAATAAGAGAATGAATGATAGGTATAGTCCCTGCTCCACGAGATAAGGAGACTTAAATAAGAGAATGACGTGTTGAGTGCCCAAGTATCATCATTAGGCCTCTCTCACAGTCAACAACCTAAAAGCCAGCGAACAAACTCCATATTGAATGACGAGGTTCTCAGGAACACAAAGTTCCCCTTTAGTAGTCAAGAGATTTGGCCTGATGATAAATTTTCACTAGCTCGCCAAGCGCCGCTAGACGAAAGCTCTAGCTCTACATGCATATCAACAAAAAGGAGGCGTGACAGGAGGTCACAACTATTTGACGCGATGTGGGCCCGACTAGGACCTCAGACACCTAGCATGGAGGGAAGACCACGTGTAGCAGTGGCCTAGGAGGTTTGTCTTGGTCTCTCGGGCGCAACAGTTATGCTAGAGTGGCATTTCCGTCCTCTAACACAATAATAAGCAAGAGTTTTAACAGATCAAGCTCTTCCCGACTCTGTTAGCCGATGACTGGATGACGTGCTCTCTACGGCTTTTAGCCCTCACATCATCAACTACGAGCCCTCAAAAGGGTTCATGGTACCAAAATTCACGACATACGACAAAACAAGTGATTCATTTGATCATTTCATGCACTATAGACAGCTCATGACCCTTGACATAGGGAATGATGAGCTGTTATGCAAAGTCTTCCCAGCCAACCTACATGGTCAGGTTCTCTCGTGGTTCCACCGCCTCCCAAAGAACACCGTGAATAGTTTTCGAGATCTAGCGAAAGCCTTGGTGGGACACTACCTATGTTCAGCGTGATACAAACAGAACATAAGTGCCCTGCAAAACATTAAAATGCAGGAAAATGAATCCTTGAGAGAATTCGTGAAACAGTTTGGATAGGTTGTGCTTCAGGTAGAGTTTTGTAGCATGGACGTCATCCTACAAATCTTCAAGAGAAGCATTTGTTTGGGTATGCTGTTTTTCGAGTCTTTCGCTAAAAAACCGTCAGAAACAATGGATGACCTATTCAAACAAGCAAACAAATACTCCATGCTTGAGGATGATGTCCGCACGGCTACACAGCAGGTCCTGGTCACTAGTTGACCTACTAAAAATGACCATGTCGGAAACTCTAAGCCTTCAAACCAACTGAGGCAGGCTAGTAAGGGGTGAGACGACCAGTAGCAACCAAGCCAAGCTGGCCTAACCCCCTTCAACATTTCGTACGACAAACTCCTCCCCATGATCCATGATCTGTTCGATTTCAGATGGTCGGAGCCAATTAAGACAGATCCAGCAAAATGGGATCAAAGTCGAAAATGTCTTACCACAAAAATCATGGTCACACCACAGAATAATGCAAAAGTCTCCACTACTTAGTGGAAAGACTAATAAGGGTTGGACACCTAAAACAATACGTTCGCACAGTCGAGGAACAAAGGGAAACAACCTAGGATTTGGTCGTCCAAATCCCCACAACTTCAGCAACTTCTAGAGTTGTTATCAACTACATTCATGAAGGTCCCGTTGATGAAAAATACAATTCCAAATGGAAAAAACAAAGATTGCTCCACGTAGCCTTCGTAATGGAGTAGGTAAGCTTCATCCAACATAACTTGCCGGATAGGGGGTGTACGTCCAGTAGACGGCACAATCACCTTTACCCTAATAAACGCCAATCAAGTCCTACAGCCACACGAACACGCCTTGATCCTAACACTAGGGATAAGTGGGTTCGACGTAAGAAAAGTTTTGATCGATCCGGGTAGCTCAATTGACTTCTTACATATGTCAGCCTGTAGGTAAATGAGACTCCTACCATCGGCCCTGCAAAACCCGGAGCAAATACTATCCGGGTTCAATGGAGCCACAACGACTTCCCTTGAAGACGTCGTATTATCTATACAAGCTAGTTCAGTCACCTAGAACGTGCAATTCTTGGTAGTAGAGGATTTATCCTCTTTCAATGCCATCATGGGACGTGTCTGGCTTCATGATATGAAGACTATTCCCTTTACATATCATTAGATGGTGAGCTACCTCACCAAAGACGGACGAATCGACATTTTCAGTAGTCAACTGGCTACACGCCAGTGCTATCAAGTGGCATTTGAGTTCGGACTCCTAAACAGTAGTGAACCAGGCTCGTAACTAACAAATATAGAGAAACAATAGCAGTTACAGAACCCGGTGGAAAAAGATCCGCCAATGGTCGACCCATTCCAACCTTTGCATCTCTCATGCAATAGTGATTGTGTTACCTATGCCTGCTCCCTCCTTGCACCGGAAGAATTAAAAGTGCTCGAAAGCGTACTTCAGCAAAACAAAGACGTCTACGCCTAGACTCACTTTGACATGCCTGGAATCCATCCATCTATAGCCTCACATCGACTTAATGTCATACATTTCTCGCTACCCGTTCACCATAAGGTTCGACGCTTCCAGTTGGATAGGCAAAAGATCATCTAGTCCAAGGTGAACAAATTGCTAGCAGACGAGTTTATTAAGGAAATCAAATACCCGGATTGGTTAGCAAACCTAGTGGTTGTTCTGCAAGAAATGTGGAAAATGGCAAGTCTGTGTCGATTACACCAATCTAAACGACGCTTGCCCGAAGGATAGTTTTTCGTTGCCCCGAATAGATCAAATAGCTGACTCCACTGCCGAACATGGAATACTCTCCTTCATAGACGTATTCTCTAGGTACCACCAGATCCCCATGTTCCAACTAGACGAGGAGAAAACAGTCTTTGTGATGCCACATGAACTGTACTTCTATAGAGTCATGTCGTTTGGGCTCAATAATGCTAACGCTACTTACCAAAGACTGATGACAAAGATCTTCAAACCCTTGATCGGTAGGACCATGGAAGTCCATATCAATGATATTGTGGTTAAAAAAAAAACCCAGAGTGAACACACCCAATACTTAGAAGAAACATTTCAACTAATGAGGGTGTATAACATGAAGCTTAACCTAGCTAAATGCGCCTTTGGCATCGGTGCGGGTAAATTCCTAGGGCTTATGGTAACACAAAGAGGAATTGAAGTCAACCTGGATCAAATAAAAGTTATCCTTGAGACACATTCTCCAAGTAGCAAAAAGGAGTTGCAATACCTCATAGGTCGCTTAGCTGCACTGGGGCATTTCATAGCTCGTTTCATGGACAAGCTGAGACATTTTTTCCTCACATTTAAGAGAGCAAGTGTGATCGGTGAGACGGATGAATGCGGACAAGCATTCAACAAAATCAAACGTTATCTCACCTAACCACCCGTCCTGAGTAGCCCTCAATCTAGTGAACAACTTTACATGTATTTGGCCGTGTCTGACTATGCGTTCAATGCTATTCTATTTCATCACGTAAGTGACAAGGAACAAAGACATGTTTACTACGTGAGCAAAGAAATGGTGGACGTAGAAACCCAGTACTCCAAGATGGAGCAAATGACTCTAGCCTTGAAAAACGCTGCCCAAAATCTCTACCCATACTTTCAAGCCCATCAAGTGATTGTACTTACGAATCAACTACTCAGAAGCATTTTGAATAAACTGGACCTGTCTGAGAGAATCCTAAAGTGGGCTATAGAGCAAGTTGAGTATGAGGCGATCTTGGCTAGACTGGACCTTGCCTGTTCCTTAGCAACAATTAAGTTGAAAATATGCAGTGATTTTCAATGAGTCATTAGGTAAATCCAAAAAGAATATGAAGCTAAGGATCAATGCATGACTCACTATATTGCACTAGTACAAGATAACTTAGCAAAACTAGGCGAATGGGTTGTCAAGAATACTCGAATAGAAAACTTAAAGGTTGACGTGTTGGCCGGAATAGTCGCTACTCTCCCTATAAAAGAGGCCATGTTGCTGCCCATCTACCTCTAGGCCACATCATCAATTGTGCCAGCATCAATATGCAGTACCGTTGAAACCAACACCGACTGGATGCATGAAATTGTGGAGTATCTCAGAACAGGGGAACTACCTGGAGATGAAAAACATGCACACAAGATTCGAGTGCAGGTCGCCCGCCCCACTCTAATCGACGATAGTCTTTATATATGGTATTTTAGGGGGTCATACCTTAAATGTTTGAGCGATCCGGAAGCCCGGTATGTCATAGCCGAGCTCCACGAGGGTGTGTGCGGAAATCATGCAGACAAATGTACCTTAGCACATCGTGCTCACACACAGGGGTACTATTGACCCACTATGAGGCAAGATATTGAAAACTATGTCAGAAGATGCGATCAGTGTTAGAAGTACGCTTCCATTCCTCGTATGCCATTTGAAGTCTTCAATCCGGTCATAAGTCCTTGGTCGTTCGTACTATGGAGGATGGATATAGTTGGCCATTTACCTGTCGCAGCCGCACAAAAAAAGTTTCTACTCATAGCCATTGACTACTTCAACAAGTGGGTAGAAGCAGAAGCCTATGCTAGCATCAATGACAAAGATGTCTCCAAGTTTGTCTGGAAAAACATTGTCTATCGGTTTGGGATCTTGCAAGCAATTATAGTAGATAATGGGCCATAATTTGACAACATTGCTTTCAGAACCTTCTATTCAGAGCTAAAAATCAAGAATCCATATTCCACACCCCGTTATCCTTAAAGTAATGGACAAGTAGAGGCAACAAACAAAACCTTACTTACTATGTTGAAGAAAAAGTTAGAAGAAGCCAAAGGAAAGTGGGTAGACGAGTTGCCCGGAGTCTTGTGGGCATACCGGACTACCTCTAGACGACCCACAGGAACCACTCCTTTCGTCTTTGCCTATGAGATGTAAGCAGTCATTCCAACTAAGATAGGCATGCCCACGGCTAAAACAACCGTTCAATGTCAAATGAATGAAAATCAGGAGTTTGAAAGACACTTGGACTAGGCAAATGAAGTGAGAAGGAACGCAGCCATCCAGATGGCATCCTATCAACAAAGAGTTATTGCCCATTACAATAAAAAGTCTCGACCACACGTGTTCCCAACCGGGACCTTAGTCCTCAAAAGAGTCTTTGATAACATGACCAAGATAGAAACCGAAAAACTCTAGGCAAATTGGGAAAAACCCTATGTTGTGACTAAGGCTGGGGACTCGAGGGAATACCATCTGTAAACATTGGATGGAGTGTCTCTGCTCCGCCCTTGGAATGTATCCAACTTGAAGCAATGTTATCAGTAAGGTTGGCTTGTGAAAAGTGAAATGTGTACGGAAATGAGAAATGGAAAAAACAAGTATGTATTGAAAAATATAAGTGTTCATTACAAAGCCATCTCCGGCCAAGAAAAATGAAAAAATATAGATCATGGCTGCCCACCAAAGGGGCCAACTGCAACAATGTCTCCATTTTCTCGGGTAGGGTCGCCGGTTGTTGTGTCCTCATCATCTAAAAGATAGTTGGGGGTATCCTGGGTGATGCCATGTTTCTTCATGCAACATCGGTAGCCGAAGAAAAACATGTAATCCACCTACTTTTGGTACTTGCCCTCCAGTTCCTCGTTTTGAGCAGCAAACCCCGCTCAGAGTTCCTTCATCTCCTTCCTCAACTGCTCGTTTTCCTGTTTGACTTTCTTACACTTAGCCTCCGCTGCTTTCTCATCTCTCTCAACTAGCGTGCTTCAACATTGGTCGTTTCCCTATCATCTTCTATCTTCCTTAGCACATGGACGATAGTGAAGAATTCCTCAGCACATGGCCTTAGCAACCTCCAACCGTTTGAGGAGTAGAGCGCGCTGCCGCATTAGATTGAGAACGTAGGCCACCACCTGAACAATAGTAAGGAAGATGTTAAGCGATCAGAGGTAAATGTGTCATAAACTAGAGAGGGACAAGGCTTACCACTTTCGCCATCTCGACGGTTGTGTAATCTTGCATAGGCGGGATATGGGAGACGATGGACTCTAGGGTGCCGAATGAGAGTCGGGCCACAAAGGAGATGCTGGGGTCGCCGCCTAGGTCCATTAAGACTTGCCGGGTGGCCATGAAGTGGTCCCTTATATTATTCACAAGAGCCTCACTCTCTATAAAGCAGGGGACCTACTTCATCAATTCAACCATTTCTTCTTAGCTAGGAGTGCGAAATGCTTGAGGGCGTGGAGGGACAGAGGCCACACACTCAACGGAGTCATTGCTGAGTTAGGCCGGACCAGTGGAGGGCCCGCCTAGCTCTGGGCAAACATATTTTCTAGTAGAAGGCCTCATAGTAGGTGCATGACTGGGCCCTGCAGTATTAATTGAAGGCTTTGGCATCGAAAGAATGATCGAGACGAGCATTGGGAAGGGAACCTTCGTCCAGGGTTTCTTATTAGGAGAATGGACGACTGTGATAAACTCAGAGGCGCGTTTGCATTGCCTTTCCTTGAATCAAGTTCTCAAGTTTGTAGCCATGTCTTCCTCTCTTTCCTCATCACAGACAATGTGGGATACAACCGGCTCAATCTCCACTTGCAGCTCGGTTCCTACGAAAGATGAGTAAGCTGGCGAGTTTGGTTCAGTGCTGGCTGCGAATGAAGATGAAGCTGCAAAAGAAGTTGAAGCGAACGGAGAAGCGGATGGCGAGGTTGAAGCCTTCTTCTTGGTAGGAGGGTAGACAGTGGAGCTGAAAGTCAGACGGTTCCTTTCTGGAGCTTGCCTTAGCATTCCCTCTTGACGTTTTTTATCTCTCTGGTCTAGCCGGTCTTGGCATGCCTTTACGTCCCGTGTATGCACGACCTCGTAGAAAGAGGGGTCCTTCAACATGTGGTGCTCGCCGGGCACCAAGACCTTAGAGACCAGATGAGGAAGGATGGGCAGGACATACAACTTAGGTTCCCAAACCACAACCAACAGATTCTGATCGATCAAGAGGATCTGATGGTTCCACTCGTTTGCATTAATCTCGAACAGTTTGTTGAGATGGTCAAAGGAGGCCTTCTCCACCCATTCTACGAGTCGACCTCTTCTCTTATTGCCTGTACCATGCCAACAAAAACATCAATAACGAACTTATAGTCAATAAACTACAAAGGGCACACAAAGGAAGCTGCAACACATTCTACCCGGAATCTGCAACGAGCGGTGTGGGTGAAATTCTCGATCCGAACCTTTGTATAGGCCACCATAGGGCCCATAAACAAGGACATGCCCTCTAGCCCCACCCTTGTTGGAATTTGGAAGCCTCGTCACCAACTAGAGTGAGAGAATATGAGCAGACAGGCTGAAAATCCCTTTTCGGTTCATCTTGATTGTATAAACAAAAAAGACCTCTAATAGGGAGAGGTCCACGTGGAAAAACATGTCTAGGATGTTGCACCCCATCAGCACCCTAACAACATTCGAGTAAAGGAAGGCCGGAGGGATCTTGGTGTAGTGAAGAAATTGTTTGAAAATAGAGGGTAGAGGAAAACAAAGCCCGCATTGAACTACTTTTTGCTGAAATAGGTGGCATTGTGAGACTATTTCTCACTAGGTGTAGGTTTACCGTATACCAAAAATACGAAAACACCTTTCGAGATGCAAAAGCGTTCCTGAAACTCCCGTTCAAATAAAAGTTCGGTTGGAAGCTTCGTCTAAGTTTGTTCGGCGCCTGCACATTTTCGGCCACCTTTCTGGCCTTTACTATTTGTACTAGTGGAAGCAATGCCCCCTCTTGCTAACATACCGAGAAGTTCTGGGTCGTGTGAGACCTGTACGACATAACGCCGATCATTAGATAGCAGTCACCTGACCCTTCTGCCAATAACCAAAGCCTCAGATGTGCAACAAGCAACCTATGTGGGTTTAAAACCCACACTTGGGCAAGTTACCTAACCCAGCTCGCAAAGCAAGCCCTAACCAAGGACCCCCCTTGTTGTACCACCACAACAAATACAAGCCAGAACACTTGGGTGTACCCTCTAAGGGACCAACAGAAAAGAAGCTAAGAGAGAAAGATGCAAGAAGCCCTAAATCTAGCAAGCACTATTAGTCTTTCCCTCCAACAAAAATTGTCTCCTCCAGGAAAGCACTAAAGCCCTACATTCTGGACTTTGCAGCTCACGTTTTGCTTCTATAAAGTCATAGACTCCAAAAATGACCCCAATAACAAACAATTGAATAGTGAAAAATCAATGCAAAATAAGCACAACCGGACTCCCTGAAAGAACGGAACCACCCAGTCAGTCTTCAAGGCCCATTGACCTGTGTAATCATTCATATTTGACAGGGGAATGACTGATAAGACCTCCCTCAACCCTCAAGTCGATGTCAATTAATTATCGCATACAACCCCACACCTCCAACAAGTTGAAGGGACGGGTAACTGCACGATCAAGCATCATACCATATCTTTTGACAGCACCTACCAGCCACCTAGAGTTGTAATGATTGTCCTACCACCTACAAGATTGTCATCATTACAAGAAGGTCAAAGTGCTTAGCCAGCACTACAACGACCTCCTCTTAAGCACTATAAAAACTATCCTAAAGCATAAACAAGGTAAATGCACTAAAACTAGCCCACTCATTATCTCCTTAAGGAGCGTGACCTATCTTTGCCTGACTTAAGCTTCAGAGGGGATTGCTTGGACAACCTGTTTGGACATCCTTTGTACAGGTAAGAGGCTCACCTAGTCTCCCATCACTGGGCAAGAACTCTGAGAGGCACAATGTAAGAAGAATCCGACTCCAGTTGACTTTGCATCAAATGTTTAGTTCCAAAAATTTGTTAAGAAAAAAAAATGATAAGTAAAATGAGAGGTGAAAAAGCGGGTTTCTTTATAAAAGATAAGGAAAATTGGGAGAAAATATATTTTTCGATAATTTAATTTTTTTTTTCTTTTGTTTTCTCCATGGACAACTAAATGAAAGAAATTTTATAAAAATTTTCCTCATCTTTTTCTTTATTTTTTCCCTCAAACTTTCTAACAATAAAACATAATCTAAATTTCATAAATTTGTAGTTGTAAATTTATCTTAAAATTGGCTTATAAAATTAATTAAATTTCTATCAACTTAATAATGATCAAATTTAGAGATGATAGGTAACCTTAGTCAATTTAGACTATATTTGGTTCTCAGAAAAGAGTGGAGAGAGTAAATGAAGAGGAAAAATAGAAAGAAGCATAAAAGGGTAAGTAAAAAATATCTTGGATTTTATTAGTAAAGCTCCAAGCACAAAGACTTTTAAATTTGTAAAATCTAAGAAGCATTAGGTGTAAACAAGATAATTACACAAATATGGGTAGATTAATGTGGAAATGGTAATAGTAATGGAGCTTTATTTTTCAAAACAATAAGAAATGTCGTTTTATTAAAAAATTGAATAAAACAGAATAACAAAATACCAAGAGTTCAAATTGTTAACATCTCAGATCTAGTATAGTGGAAGACAAAACAATTCAAAAATTGGATTTTTAAACTTTAAAAATCATATTTTGGCTTTAAATGTTCCCAAATCCTATTTTTCCAAGTTGGTGAAGCTCTTGAAGAGCTCTTGTGTCTTTCACCCGATGGCTCCTAATCTTGACACTTAGGGAATAATGGTTTTTTCTCTTAAGGAATATGGAGGTTAGAGTTTTTTCTAGGAGGTGTAAGAGTAAAAGTTAGTCTAATACTAAACCTTAAAAGAGTTTTATATACTAAAGATGAGCTTAAGTAATTAGGGTCCAAGACATGACTAAGGTTACTTAATATAGCCCATTAGGTCCTATTTAATTAATTAGCCCATAATATGAAACTCCAATTAATTAAATATTATAAATAAAACCTAGAAGCCAATTAATTAAGTAGTCTAAATAAACTAAAAGTAACTTATTGATATCAACCAATATAACTAAATTGAACCTATTGATAACAAGTTCACTTTAATTATATTTATTGATATCAACATGTTACTTTCATTTGTATAGAAAAGTAAAATATTTTGGCTTTTTCTATTCAACCAAAAAACAAACACTATCTTATATATGTGCTAAACCATAGTACATTTTTGTTTACTTAGTTCTAGAAGAAAATCTAGATGGAGCTAATGTAGTATATTCTTGGATTTAAGGTCATGTAGCATATTTTTGTTTACCTAAGTGCATGATGCAAGACTCCAAGAAGGGTTTGATACCCTTAGGTTCAGAGTTGTCTTTCTCTAGATTAGTGTCCTTGGACATCTGAGAAGAAAAATCATATTAAAGTAGTATCCTATGTTTCTACTATGGGTAGCCTTATATATGCGATGCTATATATGTGCTAAACCGAATATTTGTTTTGCTATACGAATGGTGAGTAGATGTTAGTCCAATCCAAGATTAGAATTTTGGGCGGATGTTAAGCATATACTCAAGTATCTTAAGAGAACAAGATGATATATGCTTGTGAGTCTTTGCGATCAATTGGTACTCATTGGGTACCAAGAATTAAACTTTTAGTCTGATAAGGATCCTCGCAAGTCTACTTTTGGGTATGTGTACACTCTTAAGTGTTTTTATTGTTTTTGAAGCAACAAAGGAAGCTGTTTAGTTGAAGGGTAGTCCAATATCTTGTTTTTTATAACAATGAATGGTGGCATAGTCTTAAAGAACCAAGGTACCACTAGTAGAGAAAATGCATAAAAAAAAAATACTACTTGCTTTGTGAGATAATTAAGAGAGATGATGTGATTGTGGAGTAGATTCTTTCTACAGTGCTCAGTCTGCTTTTGGGGCTAGTGGGAGTTTGTTAGGATCGAGCCACTAAAAGCAAGACCTGATGTAGCAAGGTTAGACTTGACTGTTCACTGTCTATCCCTTTTATGCATTGACATTGATTTGATCATTTAGCCTATATCGTTTATATTGTACATGACTTGGGTGCATTAAGAGTTGTACAGAGGATACAAGTCATGAGTTCCTTATAAGTAGATAAGTTGTTTATAGTTAGTTCATAAATTTGCACAATTTAATAGGGATTGTAATGCACCACCTCCTAATTAGAGGGATGATTTGTCTTGGCCGTTAGGATGAGTTTCCCATGGTGAGTGTATTAGTGTATGTGATGCACATGGGATAGGACCTATGATGAATCATGATGTGAGGCTATCAATTGTGATAATGCATGAAACTACTATACTACATGGGCTCTCAACCTTGAAAGGATATTGAGTTTGTGATAGAATCAATAGGAGACTTTGACCTATGGGTAAAACCTTAAAACGGTCATATACCTTAAGGATTAAGTCATTATTGATGGAAGTTGGTGGTAATAGATATTCTTAATAATAGTACCATGATATCTCATGAGATTGAGACCCTTGGGTGATCCAAATGATATGTGATCATGAAATTTATGGTCGCAATAATTCCTCTAGTGGAATTTGACATATGTTCCTTTGAGCTAAAGTATGTTAGTTGATCACATAATAAGTGAGATCTATAACTCAAGGATTTAAGAGGTAATCTTAATAGGTGATAACACTACCTTGTTAGATTACGGACACTAATTCATGGGGAGTCTGCATGTAGTGGATTGTAGGTCATAGACCCGAGCTTCGTCTTGTTGTTATTTATATAGGGTATTGAAATGTAGTTGATTCTTTATAGTGAGATGTTAAATTAACCTCAAAAATGGATTTTGAGGGAGCCAGTACTCCTATGGGTCCCAATGGTTCCTGTTCTAAGCTCATCTACTATGATGACATGATTTATGAGGGTTAGATTGACTTCAAGTTCACTTTTTTGCATAAGAGCGTTTTGGTATCTACTATGATGACATGATTTATGAGGGTTAGATTGACTTCAAGTTCACTTTTTTGCATAAGAGCGTTTTGGTAATACACAAAGTTGCATAAGGAATAATGAATAAGTTCTCTAGAATAGGTTAATTGATTAATTAAATTACCTTGCATGGTTAATTAATTAATTAGAACCCATTTTAGGCTTGATTAAGTGACCCAAGCCCATATGGGCTCAAGTCACTTAAGCCTAGTAGGGGAACCTTATAAATACCCTCTTAGGGGAGTTTTGAGTTAGTCGTCTTCCACCTCTAGAAAAAGAGATAGATAGAGAGAGAGAGAGAAAAAAGTCATACCTTCCTCCTTACCAAAGCCCACATTTTGGAGTGTCAAGATCGTAATCAGAGTCATTGGGCGGAAGACTTTAGGTGTATGAGACCTTTATAAACTGTAGGCTTCATTTTTATTGAATGGATTTTGATCTATGAACATCCAAATCACATGTATGAGTACTATATCTCTAGATATATAGTTAATAATGATTTTTATTGTCATTTTATTCCACTATTATAGATTTAGAGATGCCTAGGAATATATGCATGCACCTTATAAGATCCATGGATAGATAACAGAGTAATCTAGGGTTCCCAACATATTTAAACCATTAGCATACTTAACCATGATTTGTTATCATCAAAACATACTTAGGAGAACCCTTGGGTTAAGAATACTTAAAGAGATTCCCATTAGTTATATACATGATATAAGGAAGATGATGTCAAAATAATCTTGTATTTAACAATTCATCTATCTTATGTTTTAGATGACCCTTGACATAATGAGGAATGATAAAAATTCCAAATCATGAATTGTGCAAGAATGTTGATGTAGAAAAAAATGACCAAAATGGAAGATGCAATACAAACAAGCTAGA
Source organism: Vitis vinifera (assembly GCF_030704535.1). Taxonomy (NCBI): domain Eukaryota; kingdom Viridiplantae; phylum Streptophyta; class Magnoliopsida; order Vitales; family Vitaceae; genus Vitis; species Vitis vinifera. The sequence goes on from NC_081813.1 coordinate 6,752,781, forward strand.
CTTGGTGACAAAATTAATGACAAGTATTTAGACATGTAATCTAGGCACTAGAAGACGTTGAGTCTATTAAATATAAATGGACTTGAAGTCTAACGTATGAAGATGAGAAAATTGTCTAATACTAATGAGTCATTATACAAAGTGTATTTAAGATAAAACAATAAATAAATAAATCAATTATAGCATAAGGTTTCTTGCAAAAATCTTGTATTAACTCTTATAATAACTCAATCATATTCCCAACTGTCAAAATTGATTGTCCTTGAAGGACTTAATATGTACTAGATAATGCATATGGATTGATGGATATGTTATAATATTTGAAGGATTCAAATGTGAAGGAACCAAGTCCTAGAAGGATTTAAAACGTTGAAGCAAATAAATCCTTAAAGAATGTAAAATGCCTGAAGTACATAATCTCAAACCTTGTAGCATGTATCCAATAAGCTACAAAGATCTTTATATGTTAAGCAATCTAAATGCATGTGGTACAATTGTCTCAGTGAGTATTTATTAAGGGAATGATATGTGTATAATCTTATTACCCATGCATATTCATTAGGAAATCAACAATTGAATTTGCATTTGTTATAATATAGGTAGACGATTTGAATCTCGTTGGAACTCTTGAAGAGCGTACAAAAATAGTTGACTATTTAAAAATGAAAGTTGAAATGAAAGATATAGGAAAACAAAATTTTGTCTTAACCTATAGATCGAGCACTTTCTAAATGAATTATTAGTCTATTAGTCAACATATACAGAGAAAGTCTTGAAGCGCTTTGATATGGACAAATTAGGTTCTCCCATGGAAGTTTGTTCATTTGAAATGAAAAATGACCCTTCAATTCTAAAGATGATAACAAAGAACTACTTGGTCTGAAAGTACCATATCTCAATGCTATTAGTGATGGGATAAACGCAAACAATGCACAACCAGATTTTATCCCCTCTTGTGAGAACCTAATAGGAATCAATTTAATAGAGTAACAACAATTCACCCAATGCAACAAGAATATGAACACCAACAATTTTTAGCGTGGAAAACCTTCCCAAATGTGAGAAGTAAAAACCACGGGACCCTTAGGCCACTTAAACCCTCCACTAATATAATCAATGGGTTACACAATTCTCTCTAGATGAAACTAGAGGTTTACATCAGCCATATCTCAAGACAATTAGTCTTGGCAAATACAAAACAACTTGCATAAAACAATAGAGAGATCTCACCAAAACAGAGTCACTGTTCCTGGACACAAATCACCACTGTTCCAAACTCCAAATCCAATTTCCACCGTTCAAAATGAAGATCAATGAGTTAAGAACGTGCTAGCCAAAAATAATCTCGATCAGACCACGGATTAATCTCGATCAAGGCTGAATATCAGAACTGCCCGGGTGAGAAGAAATCAGCGACAAAGATGCACTGTTCACGAACTGAAACAACAACCTTCCGGAACTCCAAATCCAATCTCCACCGTTCAGATTAGAGATCAATGAGTTGAGAATCTCTCCTTCAAATTTCAGGTCGATCGGACCACACACGAAGCGGGATCGGTCGTTTGATGAAATCTGGACAGTAAAGAGAAGAAAAGAAATCAACGTTTTTCTTCTCTCTAACTTCAAAAATTCAATGGCTCTGGTCCTTTTTCTCTCCAACTTTCTCTTCCTTTTTCTTCTTACTCTCCTCCTAGGGCTGCAAAGATGAAGAAGAAGAAGAGAAAATGGTTTCTTCTTCCCTTTTTATACATTAAGGCCTAAGAAGCCTTAAATGTTTGGGCTTTGAGCTTTCCTCCACAAGAAGGAAATAACCCAACCCAACAAATCTCCCCCTTTCCGACTATGTGGAGGGACTCACCATCCCAGCGATGGAACAACAAACTCCAAGCTTCTCCCTTGGTAGTGTCTTTGTCAACATATCCGAGCCATTGTTATCTGTATGTATCTTCTCAATTTCAAACAAGTTATCATTGAGAGCATCTCTCATCCAATGATACCTCACATCAATGTGTTTTGATCTTGCATGATAGGTAGAATTCTTACTGAGGTGAATAGCACTTTGGTTATCACAGTATACCACATAGCGCTGTTGTTTAAACCCGAGCTCTTGCATGAAACACTTCAACCACAACAACTCTTTACATGCTTCTGCTGCTGCAATGTACTCTGCCTCTGTTGTAGAAAGTGCAACACATTTCTGTAGTCTCGATTGCCAAGACACAGCACCTCCTGAGAATGTCATCAAATAGCCTGAAGTAGACCTTCTATTATCCACATCCCCTGCCATGTCTGAATCAGTGTATCCAACAAGTATTGGTTTCCCACTTCCAAAAGTGAGTTTCAACTTGGAAGTGCCTCGTAAATATCTCATAATCCACTTGACTGCTTCCCAATAATGTCTTCCTGGATTCGATAAAAACCGGCTAACAACACCAACTGCATAAGCTATGTCTGGTCTAGTACATACCATGGCATACATCAAACTTCCTACTGCTGAGGCATACGGAACTCTTCTCATGTCTTCCTTCTCCTTATCTGTAGAAGGGCTATGTCTGCTGCTTAGCTTAAAGTGACTAGCTAGAGGAGAACTAACCACTTTGGCTTTGCCCATGTTAAACCTCGCAAGCACTTTTTCGATATATTGCTCTTGTAACATACATAGCTTCTTGGATGCTCTATCCCGCTCAATTCTGATGCCAAGAATTCTCTTTACTGGCCCTAAATCCTTCATGGCAAAGGATTTGCTTAACTGCTTCTTCAAGTTATCAATTCTTGAAACATTCCTGCCAACAATCAAGATATCATCAACATAGAGCAACAATATAACAAAATCATCATCAGAGAATTTCTGCACAAATACACAATGGTCAGAAGTAGTTTTTCGGTAGCCTTGCTCCCCCATAACTGACTCAAACTTCTTATACCACTGCCTCGGTGCTTGCTTCAAGCCATAAAGACTTTTCTTCAGCTTACACACATAATCAAGACTAGCTGCCAAGCCCAAAACCACACGAATATATGACATCTTAACAACAGGAGAAAAAATCTCATCAAAATCAATACCTTTCTTTTGATTGAACCCTTTGACGACCAATCTAGCTTTGTAACGAGGTTGTGAAGTGTGTTCTTCTTGCTTCACTCTGTAAACCCACCTGTTCTTCAAAGCTCTTTTTCCTTTTGGCAACTTGACAAGCTCAAAAGAATGGTTCTCATGCAATGACTCCATCTCATCTCGCATAGCATCAACCCACTTCATCTTATTTTCATCTTTCATGGCTTCCACATAACTTTCAGGTTCTCCCCCGTCAGTTAGTAATACATAGTCATCAACAGAATACCGTGTGGAAGGATGTCGGTCTCTGGTAGACCTTCTAAGTGGAATATCTGATAGAGCCTCTGCTGCTGGTGACTGCTCATGAACATCATCATCCACCTCAACTTGTATGGGTATTTCAACATCACCCATGTCATGTTGGTCATCATGTGCTTCATCTTCAACTTGTGTGGGTGTTTCAACATCACCCATGTCATGTTGGTCATCATGTGCTTCATCTTCAACTTGTGTAGGAAGATTTGCCAAAGGGACTGGATCTAAATCAATCAAATCACTACTATGTTGAGACTCCATTGGATTAGTCTTCTCAATATCCTGTATAGTATGGTCTTCCATAAACACAACATCTCAACTTCTTACAAGTTTTTTCTGCACCGGATCATAAAACCTGTAACCAAGCTCATCCTGACCATAGCCAATAAATACACAAGGTCTTGTCTTAGCATCAAGCTTAGATCTCTCATCTTTAGGAATATGCACAAAAGCCTTGCATCCAAAGACACGCAAGTGATCATAAGAGATTTCATTATTTGACCAAATCCTATCCGGAACATCAAATTCTAAAGGAACACATGGTGTAAGATTGAGAACATGTACAACAGTATTCAAAGCCTCACCCCAAAAAGATATTGGCAACTGTGACTGCGAAAGTAAGCATCTTACTCTTTCAACCAGTGTCCTATTCATTCTCTCAGCCAACCCATTCAACTGAGGAGTCTTAGGAGGTGTCTTTTGATGTCGAATACCATGTTGTCTACAATACTCATCAAAAGGACCAGAATACTCACCCCCATTATCAGTTCGGATACATTTCAACTTTTCACCAGATTGTCTTTCAACAAGCGCATGAAACTGCTTAAACACGTCTAACACTTGGTTTTTTGTTTTCAAAGTATAAACCCAAATCTTTCTTGAATGATCATCTATAAAAGTCACAAAATATAGAGATCCACCAAGTGTTTTTGTTTTCATAGGGCCACACACATCAGAATACACTAAATCAAGCATACCTGGCTTCCTTGTATGGTGAAGTGTTTTGAATGCAACTCTGGTCTGCTTTCCTGCTAAGCAATGAGCACACCTCTTCAAAGATCCCTTCTTCATACCAGAAAGAAGATTCTTTTTAGCCAAAATCATCAAGCCCTTTTCACTCATGTGACCAAGCCTGTTGTGCCAAAGCTCAAATGTACTATCATCATCCACTGCATTGATACTGGAATCAATTACCCTTGCCTGCATCAAATACAATGAGGAACTCTTATTTCCTTTTGCTATCACCATAGAACCTCTAGTGAGCTTCCACTGACTATCACGGAAGGTGTTGCAGAACCCTTCATCATCAAGCTTTCCTGTGGAGATTAAATTCATGCGAATATCCGGAATGTGTTTAACATTCTTCAAAGTCAACATAGTACCATTACTAGTCTCCAAACGTACATCTCTCATACCAATGGCTTTAGCTGAGCCATCATTACCCATCCTAATATTTCCAAAATCACCGGATGTGTAGGATGTAAAGAAATCCTTCCGAGGTGTAGCATGGATGGAGGCACCACTGTCAATCACCCAACTGGTTTCCTGGCAAGCAAAATTAACAACATCACTATCATAAACAATAAGGAAATCTGAAGTGGTAGTAGCAACTTGATCATCTTCACCACCATTGTCATTCTTCTTTTCCTTCACTTTCCCTTGTTTCATATCTCTCTTCAATTGGTGACAATATTTTTTTATATGCCCTTTCAAATGGCAGTAGTGGCACTCAACATTGGCAAACTTGTTAGTTTTGCTTTTGCTTCTATCTCTGTTCTTCGGACCTCTACTCTTACTCCTCCCTCTCTTCTCAATAACTAGGACACTTGACTGTGAAGAAGAGCCCTGTGACTTTCTTCTCATTTCTTCATTTAGAACACAACTCTTAACTAAGTCCATATTCATAATACCATATGGGGCTGAGTTAGACAAAGAAGTTCTAAACGTCTCCCACGAGTCCGGCAATGTACCAAGAAGCCACAACCCTTGCACCTCCTCCTCAAACTTGATATTCATTCCAGCCAACTGATTAATAATACCTTGGAATGTATTCAAATGATCTGTCATAGGAGTTCCATCTTGATACTTCAAACTCATCATCTTCTTGATTAGAAACAATTTATTATTGCCAGTCTTTCGAGCATATAACTGTTCGATCTTATTCCATAGACTCCTTGCATGTTTCTCTTCACTAACATGATTGAGAACATTATCATCTACCCACTGTCTGATATAACCGCAAACCTGTCGATGAAGTAAATTCCATTCTGCATCAGTTTTATTTTCTGGCCTTTCAGAAGCAAACACAGGCAAATAATAATCCTTCACATAAAATAAGTCTTCCATTTTTCCTTTCCAAACATGATAATTGGAACCATTCAGAGTGATCATTCTACTTGTATTGCTTTCCATTGTTCTACACAAGGCACAAATTATTTTGAACCTGGCTCTGATACCACTTTGATGGGATAAACGTAAACAATGCACAACCAGATTTTATCCCCTCTTGTGAGAACCTAATAGGAATCAATTTAATAGAGTAACAACAATTCACCCAATGCAACAAGAATATGAACACCAACAATTTTTAGCGTGGAAAACCTTCCCAAATGTGAGAAGTAAAAACCACGGGACCCTTAGGCCACTTAAACCCTCCACTAATATAATCAATGGGTTACACAATTCTCTCTAGATGAAACTAGAGGTTTACATCAGCCATATCTCAAGACAATTAGTCTTGGCAAATACAAAACAACTTGCATAAAACAATAGAGAGATCTCACCAAAACAGAGTCACTGTTCCTAGACACAAATCACCACTGTTCCAAACTCCAAATCCAATCTCCACCGTTCAAAATGAAGATCAATGAGTTAAGAACGTGCTAGCCAAAAATCATCTCGATCAGACCACGGATTAATCTCGATCAAGGCTGAATATCATAACTGCCTAGGTGAGAAGAAATCAGCGACAAAGACGCACTGTTCACGGACTGAAACAACAACCTTCCGGAACTCCAAATCCGATCTCCACCGTTCAGATTAGAGATCAATGAGTTGAGAATCTCTCCTTCAAATTTCAGGTCGATCGGACCACACACGAAGCGGGATCGGTCGTTTGATGAAATCTGGACAGTAAAGAGAAGAAAAGAAATCAACGTTTTTCTTCTCTCTAACTTCAAAAATTCAATGGCTCTGGTCCTTTTTCTCTCCAACTTTCTCTTCCTTTTTCTTCTTACTCTCCTCCTAGGGCTGCAAAGATGAAGAAGAAGAAGAGAAAATGGTTTCTTCTTCCCTTTTTATACATTAAGGCCTAAGAAGCCTTAAATGTTTGAGCTTTGGGCTTTCCTCCACAAGAAGGAAATAACCCAACCCAACAATTAGTGCACTAATATATCTTGCAAATTGTACACGACCAGATATTACATTCTCTATTAACTTGCTTGCAAGATATAGTTCCATTGGAATAGAGTTAAACATGTACCAGATATCTTCATGGAACAACCTACATGGGTCTATTAATTTTATTCAAAAGGACCAAAATCTCAATTACTTAGATATGCTGATGATGGTCATCTTTCAAACCTTCACAAAGTTTTATCTCAAATGGAGTATGTATTTACCTGTGGTAGTATGTCGATATCATGGAGATTAAAGCAAACAATAGAAGTCACATCTTTAAATCATTTAGAGATTCTTGCAATTCATGAAGCAAGTCTTGAATATTTATAACTAAAGTCAATGATTCAACATATTCGAGAATCATGTGGATTACTCTCCATCAAGATACTGTTACCAAGTTGCATGAAAATAATATTGTTTATGTTGCAAAAATTAAAGGAGAATTTATAAAAAGTGATAGAACTTAACATATCTCCCTCAAATTCTTCTGTACTCACGAGCTCTAAGAGATTGATGTTTAGCAAATTCGGTCATATGATGATCTAACTGATCTATTCACAAAGACATTACCTTCAACTATATTGAAAAAAGTTAAGATACAACATCAAAATGTGAAGATTGAGAGATCTACTAGTTGAAGTGTTGAAAAAGTATAATCATATGAGAGAGAATATTGATAAGGATATACTTACTCTTTTTTTCTTAGTTTAGGTTTGTTTCACTGGGTTTTACTAATAATGTTTTTAATGAGACAATTCTAAATGGTAAAAACATTTAAAAGATATTGTACTCTTTTTCCTCCACTTAGGTTTTTCCCATTGGGTTTTTCTAAGTAAGGTTTTAATGAGACATATTATTATGATAATCCAAAGATGAGTGTTATAAAATATGAGAATTTGTCACATTGTGGGAACTTGTCGATAATCATCCATATTACTGTAAATATTTTTGTGACTCCCTATAAAAGGGGGAGACCACAAATGAAATATTGATTCCGTTTATTTCTTAACATTCTATTTTCTCCTTGGTTTCTTCTCTTTATGCTTTATTCTACAACATAAAAGACAGTATTATATTATTAAAATATATTACAATTTATTATCTATTATCACAATATATTTGATATATTTATTTATAAATACTATTTATGGATGAATATTGAATTTTTAACTAAATTATTGATATATTATGCTATTTTATGTATTATTTTAATTATTTAAAGGAAATAATTTATCACTAAATTATTCTTTTTGTAATAATGAATTTATATTAAAAAAATCCGAAATTTAATTTAAATTATCCTATGCGAAAAAATAATTCATAAAATTTTTTAAAATTTAAAATAATAATTAAAATAAAACCTTCATAATCATTCATTATCTATTTGAAGTGTTATCTTCTCCGATACAATGGACTTTATCTATGTGACCTTTAAAATTCATATTGGAAAAATCATTTCTTGGGAATGACAGGAATACGAAAAGTGATATGATACATCATTACTAAGTATTAAAAATTAATTTTACAATATGAAGGGATATTATACAAATCATTGCTATTTATTAAAAATTAATAACTAAAATTAATTTAAAAAAAATTAAATTATTGATATTCAACATCTCAATCTAGAATTATCATAATAATTTCGATTTAAGTTCTTTAAATGGAATAGTGATAAAACTAAAAGTTTAGATGATTTAAAAAAATATGAACTAGACATAAAAACTAAGTTAATCGCTTAATTATAAAAAAAAACATAAATAATTTAAAGAATTGTAAAAGATAGTCTTATATTATTATAATATATTATTTGATTTATCTATTTTCAATATTATTTATTAATTAATATCATGTATTTAATTTGTCATTTTATATTAAAGCAAATAATTTATTGTTAAACTACTATTTTTTAATAATGAATATATCACCACAACAAAGCACATGGTCATGATGAAATGTTTCTGTCTCCAACAATATGCCTTTTGTAGCCAAAAGGCTTTCTTAATGAAAAATTTAGTCTCGATCATTGTCTCTACAATTGTGTCATCCTATGTTTTTGGGGATGAATAATTAACGTTTGTTATGAAAACATATTTATGACAAAACAAAATATTGTGGCCGACACTATTTGGCAACGAGTATTTTTTGTGGCCTAAAATAAAATGTTTCATTTAGAATTAGATTTTCAAATATTTAGTAAACCATTTGGCAACAAAATATTTCATTTGGCAATAGACATTTTTTGTCACTACATGTTATTTCGTACATTAGGAGACGAAATATTTTCATCTCCATTGTGTTGACACATGGTTTCTACAACAAAATAATTTTATCTTCATATATTTCCACTTACATTTAAGGAGGAAATATTTTCGTCTCGAAATGTTGACAAATAGTTTGGGTAACAAACAAATTTTGTGTCTAAATGTTACTTCATATATTAGGAGACACAATTTTTTCATCTCCACTCCTCTTTAATGATTGACATATTTCTTAATGGTAAGAAATGCATAAGTTTGAGTAGCAATAAACAAAAATGAAACAAAATTAAAAAAAATATTGAAAAAAATATAAACGGAAGGGATAAAATAAATGTTACCAAAGATAAAAGGAAAAATCTATGGATGCTTGATTAGTCCAGCTTTGCTAGTCTTACATTGTTAGAATCAAAATTCTCTTTAATTAGTTGATGAATCAATGGGTGATGCAAATTATAAAAAAAAAAAAAAGAGGCTTGAATGTCTCTTCTACTTTTTTTCTCATATAGAAATCCTTGGTTAGATAGAAATTCATCACCCAAAATATCATTTCTTAGTTGAATAAAAAAATTTCACCCTAAATATTATTCCTTAGTTGATCGAGTAGAAATTCTTCACCCTAAATCCTTGGTCAAGGCATTGTCTTTATCTTCTTCTTAATTTCATTTTTTTTTAATTGGTCTCATCCTACGGTCAATAAATACCCTTATTTGAAAGGAAAGTCTTGGTCACCTCGTCATTATGCTTTTTGTCTATTACTAAATTTTGTCGTGCTATTTTATTCTTGCAATTTCTTTAGACTAACATAAGACTCTTCATGGCACTACTCCACCACCATAACTCTAGCTAAAATTTTCTTAATAATCAAGTTGTATAAGATTTTCACCTTTTTTCTCTTTATAGTTTACTTTTATTAATATTCCAAACTTAAATGAATAGTGCTTACTACTTTTGCTTTTAATTTTTCTTAATATTCATCCTTCATGTTTTACTTATTTATTTTTTAATGCTTTAAGAAGTCTTTATTGTACCAAAATATCTTTAAAAATATTCTATTAGATACTAAAATTACTCTTTCCCCAAGTGTTTAATGTCAAATTTTGTGCCAAATATTACCTTTAATTTTTTTTTCCCATGATTGTCATGACATGACTTTGATATCATTTGTTGGAAATATTTTAATACCAAAACATTGTAGAAAATAAAATAAAATGAAACATAGAAGACATATTCAAACTCTCTTCACTTCTTTCTACCCAAAACCCAATGCACTATTTGTAATTTCCTCTTAAGTCTTCTTATGACTCTAACACTTAGGATAGCTCAATTTTTAACTCTCACTATAAATCCAATACAAAACAACATATTTATGGAGTCCTAAGGGCTAACCCTAAATAGTAAGATTCTTAATCCTAGTCAAACTCAAAAATAGTAATTTACCTAAATTTAAACTTTATAAATATTGACTTCCAAAAAATAAACATAAATAATTTGATTTTAAAATTACCAACACTTCCTATAGTTGGAAGTTTGGAAAAAAATGGAAAAAATGTTACAAGCGGCAATGACAGGCACATTGATGTTCCTATTTTTAATAAAACAACATATGTATAATAAAATTTGTAAAATTAGACAATAATATAATTTGTATTGATAAGAAATATAAATTTTGAAAGTTTACAATTCAATTAGAATTCAATATTAATGACAAACATGAGCTTAAAAAGTAAATAAAAAATACTAATATCTAAAACATATTATTAAATTTCACAATTTAAAAACATATTATATTTTAATATCTAAAACACATCACAATTATATATATAAGGCTCTTCAATCGAGGACCCACCACTCCCTCTTCATTGCAAATGCCCATGCTTTGATTTGAAATTCGGCCAAAGGCAAAAAAATCCAACTTTCCTTGGTAGGGAAAACAACATCAATTTCATTAAGAAGTTTCAAGGAAATTGTTCTCCGTATTAGAAGAATAGGTTTCATCGACATGAGGTTGGACCCACAACCCTCTTGATTCTAAAAATAGAAGTAACAAATGGAATCCTAAGAATGAGAACAACTCCCTCTGATTTCATCCACCCGGAATGAAGTAATTAAAGGGTACGTAAGTTCCTTCCCCATTTGTACGGAGGCTCAAGATTCTGAACATCAACCCAAGGCAACCACATAAAATGTCACTTAACATCAATGGTTTTTCTTCATTTTTCCACAATGCCCCCTTTCTCAAGGGACTTAGGGGTCGAGATAGTAAAGTCATGGACGTTTTCTCAACTAAAAAATGTCAAAGAAGCATTATTGTGTAGGAGAAATAAAGCTTCCATGTCGCATTTTGAACAATGGAGTCTTGTTAATAAATCAAAGTCGACTCCCCTATGAGAAGAAAATGAGAGCTTAATGATCCAGAAGGTTTCAAAACATCCCAAAATTCCACAAGGTTGTTGAGAAATTTGAAAGGCTAGAAACTTTCCAATCAAGTAGGAGAATAGAGAATTTTCTCTGATCAAATTTTCCTCTTCTTTTGTCCAAGACTAATAAATAGTTTCACATGGAGGTTGCTTATTATTTGCCCATACTCATACGTTAACCCTACATCTTCTGACTGTCAATGGTGGAATCCATCTCAGATCTTTATCACAATTATGACCAAACAATTTCAGTGAATTTGATTAAATTTCATAACACAATTTAGTTGCCAAAATACTTTACAAAAATAAAGAAATAAGGCACAAAATTAAAATTGGCCAAGTCAACTGTACGTCTATTAATTTTTTCATTTTTTCTCTTTCCTTTTTTTTGCTGATATTCAGTTATGGTTGGTGGGTTTCTTTTGTGTATGAAGCCTGACTTGGCCCAAGGGCCAAGCTCCCTCCCCCTGCTTCCAAGAAGCTCATTGAAAAGTCTGTCTTCTTCCCGTTGTTGGTAAAGTAAGGGCACTATGGCATGAAAGTTGAAATATTTGATAAAATTTTGGAGAACTCTTCTGAAAAATAATGAATTTGACTGATATAACCTCATAAAATCTCAGCACCACATGGTTAATTAGCATCCAGCTATGCTCTTAATTAAGAAGACATAGTTGTAGCAAAGTCATACATAGTTGCACCATCTAAAATGAACCTCTCATTTTGAACCCCAAATTAATTATAAATCACAAGATAATCTGCCTCTACTTCTATGTTTGCATTCCAAGTCATTAAGTCTATCAAATCTTCATGGCCGTGGAGACACTTGAGGCCGCGTCAGCCAAGTCAAACACCAATTGAGTGGTTTACATGGAAGTGGACTCTCACCCCAATAAAGAAAAAAGATCAGAAAAACGTACAAGAAATTGTCTACATGGTGGCTTTTCCACTTTGGCGTAGGCCCTGCGTCAATATAAACAAGGACCGGCACCGAAACTCACCGTTTACGTCAACTCGAGGGTGACCCAGTCCCAATTCGTAACCACAAATAAGCCTTCTCAAGTCCTCACATCTATGCTCTCCCATAGCCTCTTTTTTCCTATAAATGACACTGCCCTGAAACACCTTTTCATCCATCCCCTTTTCTGCAGATACTTTTCTTAGAGAGAACATTAATTAGTTACTACTTGTAATTAACTACTTTTCATTCATCAGCACCTACACATTTTAGAAAGAAAGATGGCTAGGCTCATATCCATGGCTGTTATAGTTGCTGTTCTGGCAGCTATGCTGCATTACTCAGCAGCCCAGACGGTGCATGTGGTGGGAGACAACACTGGGTGGACGGTGCCACAAGGTGGTGCAGCCACGTACACCTCCTGGGCTTCTGGTAAGCAGTTCGTGGTTGGTGATACTCTAGGTAACAAGCTCTATGCTCTTTCCTTTCTTCTTTTTCATTTTCATCCACCCTTCCTAAGAACTTGAAATATACGCAATCTTATTTAAAATTTGTTTTGGCCAAATTGAGATTAAATCAGTCTTTCATAAGTACTGTTTGGATTTTGGAAAATGAATCAAGCATTTATCTGTGTTTTTCAGTTTTCAATTTCGCCACCAACGTTCATGACGTCGCAGAACTATCAAAAGAATCATTTGATGCATGCGACTTTTCCAGTACCATTGGAAGTATCATCACAACTGGTCCAGCCAACATCACTCTCGCCACCGCCGGCAACCACTACTACGTCTGCACCATTGGCAGCCACTGCACCTCCGGCCAGAAGCTAGCCATCTCAGTATCAGCCACTCCCGGCGCCTCCCCTCCTTCTTCATCTACTGCAACCCCACCACCAACCACACAGGGTGGTGATTCTTCATCATCAACTGTTTTTGCTAGTGTGTTTGTCTCCTTGGTGTCTCTTGTCATCAGTTTCTTTCTTTAGGTAGCAGAGAAGATTCATATTGGACGACATTTTTTTGTGGGGTGTTCTTCAATAAGTTTGAGATTGATTTTTATGTTGTTGAGTTTTGTGTGACAACATTTATGTATTGTTTTTTAGCATATGATCAATAAAATTATGCTGGTTTAGCTTAATTTCGTTGTACTTTCTATTGTTACACTTCCATTTTCTCATCAATGACTTGGACAACCTTAAAATTAAGGAGATGAAGTCTTTCTTTCAGCTATATAGAAAGAGATTTACTAAGAAATAAATAAATAAAAGAACTTAAACTTAAGTCTTTCTTTTCTTTTCAAATTAAAGATAATCATTTTAAGGTTAAGGGAAGGAGTCCAAAGAAGGATATTGTAAAGGGGATAACCAAGTTAAGCACATAAGTCTTAGATAAAAAGAACTAGACAAAATAGATCTTAAGAGTACAAAAGGGGATGCTAAACAAGGATGTATGCATATGTATAAGAGGATAAAGTGAGAAAACTAGGAGATTACCTACCTTGTGCCATTTTTCTAAATTCTAGAAAATGGATCACTTGAGTAGCTTATGTAATGAGAGAATTATATTGAGTTACTTTGCCTTCATGAATTGCATTAAAAAATATTTTATTCTCTTATTCTTTTTCTATGGATTAGCACAGTGTAGGTTAAAGGGGGTGATTGGATCCTAAATATGTGCTTTTAAGGCTCATAGTGACATAATTTATATGGACTTAAAGCTCAAATCATTCAACTTAACTCAAATGAGAGGTTTAAGCCTGTGAGGGTGACAAACCAAAAGTAATAGAACCAAGACACAAGCAAGAGAGAGAAGCAAAGCACCTTTTTGGAGGAGATGAAGAGTCATCTAATCAAGTTAAGACATAAGATGTTAAGACAAACTAAGGAAGGGAGAATTGATACAAAATTTACCTTGGAAGATGAAAGGAGTACTTTACTATTTCTCATATACAACTATATTTTTTGAATTTTGTTACTAGGTAAATAACTTATAAATTAAGTAAGAGATAATTAGTAATTTAAATTATTTAATAAATCTTTTAATTTTTAAAAATAATTTGGAATTCAAAAAACTAATCCAATTAATTGCCCATCAAATCAAACCATTCTAGAATATTTTATTCAAAATTGAGTACTAAATGTGTGCCTGTAATAAAAAAATTTGTCTCATTTATATGTTAAAAAATTGTTAAACTTGGTTCATTATTCATTTTAAATAAAATGTTATTAACAATTATTATTTTTAAGTTATTATTATTCATTATAAAAGGAAATTAAGAATATGTTATTATCCTTATGTTTCTAACATATACTAGTATATTTTTATTAAAAAAATACAATTTATGATTTTATTAATTATAATATTATTATTTATGTTTTAGTAAAATCTATTTATTTTAATTTATTAATTTGTAATTGCAAAACTATTTTCATTTTTAATGAGACTTGCATTAAATTTAACTAATATTATATAGATTGGATTTACAATACTTTTACAAAAGCAAAACAAAAAATTATTTTTAAAATAAGTTTTTAGTTTTTTATTTTTAAAAACTATTGTTGAAAACAACTTTTCAAACACCCTTATTTTTATAAAACATCAAAATCTGTTTTTGTTTCTTCAACTTAAAAATATATTTTAAAAACAAGTATTAAAAAACATGGCCCTAAATGATTTTTGAAACCAACTTTTATTTATAGTAATTGATTTTTTAAACAAGTATTAAAAAACATGCATGGCTAAACATGGCTAATCACTCGTTATGAACGAGATGCCTTTTACTGTTTAGCATTAAAATAATATCTTATATACATATATTTTTATAAATTAAGAAACTACTTTCTAGCAAGTCATTTTGAACTCCAAATTAAATCAAAACCTAATTATAAATCACCAAATAGTAACTGGTGTATGATTTGCCTCTAGCTACTTCTACATTTGTCTTTCAAATCATTTGAAGCCTGTCCTATCGCCATGGACTTGGCCCTTGGAGGCCTACGTCAGCCAAGTCAAGATCAATTGAGTGGTTTGCGTGGAAGCTGAGTCGCAGGCCAATGTAGCAAAAGTCCACAAAAACATACAAAGAATGGTCTACATTGTGACTTTTCCAGTTTCGCATTGGCCTTGTGTGAATATAAAACAATGACCGGCACCGAAACTCACCGTCTAAGGGAGTTGAAAGCAGACCCAGTCTCCATTATCAAAGCCAAATAAGCCTCCAAGTCCTCGCATCTATGCCCTCTCATACCCTTTTTTTCCTATAAATAACACTGCCCTCAAACACATTTTCATCCATCCCCTTTTCAGCAGATACTTTTCTTGTAATTAACTGCTTTCCAACCATCAGCTCCTACACGTTTTAGAAAGAAAGATGGCTAGGCTCATGTCCATGGCTGTTATAGTTGTTGTTCTGGCAGCTATGCTGCATTATTCAGCAGCCCAGACGGTGCATGTGGTGGGAGACAACACTGGGTGGACGGTACCACAAGGTGGAGCAGCCACATACACCTCCTGGGCTTCTGGTAGGCAGTTCGTTGTTGGTGATACTCTAGGTAATAAGCTCTATGCCCTTTCCTTTCTTCTTTTTCATTTTCATGTACTTTTCCTAAGAACTTCAAATATACGCACTCTTATTTAAAATTTGTTTTGGCCAAAATGAGATTAAATCAGTCTTTCATAAGTACTGTTTGGATTTTGGGAAATGAATTAACTACTTATCTGTGTTTTTCAGTTTTCAATTTCGCCACCAACGTTCATGACGTAGCAGAACTATCAAAAGAATCATTTGATGCATGCGACTTTTCCAGTACCATCGGAAACATTATCACAACTGGTCCAGCCAACATCACTCTCGCCACCGCGGGCAACCACTACTACGTCTGCACCATTGGCAGCCACTGCACCTCCGGCCAGAAGCTAGCCATCTCAGTATCAGCCACTCCCGGCGCCTCCCCTCCTTCTTCATCTACTGCACCCCCACCACCAACCACCACCAACACACCTCCATCAACACCATCTCCAACTGCTGAAGTTTGCCCTCCAACCACAGCACCGAGTCCTAAGATGAACACTCCCTCTCCTACAACTGCAACTCCACCATCCTCACAGGGCGGTGATTCTTCATCATCAACTGTTTTTGCCAGTGTGTTTGTCTCCTTGGTGTCTCTTGTCATGAGTTTCTTCCTTTAGGTAGAAGAGAAGATTCACATTGGACTGTCTTTCTGTGGGGTCTTATTCAATAAGTTTGAGAGTGATTATTGTGTAGTTCAGTTCTGTGCAACAACATTCATGTATTGTTTTTGAGCATATGACCAATAAAATTTTGCTGGTTTGGTTTAATTTCTTGCAAAAGGGGGGAATTAATTTCCTTGAACTGGTTCTAGCAATCTTGGAGGTTCTCTTCAATGACTTGGGACAATCTGAAAATTCAGTTCACAAACTACCCCTTAAATAACATTAAAAAAAAGTTTAAATTTATTAGTAAATATAGAAAAATTAATTAATAATATTTTTATTAATTTTATTGTTTTTCACTCTTCACAATCACACTACATCCGGTTCCATCAGCCACATACAAAAATTGCCCTAGCTGCTGCCTCAAATTGAGCTTGAAACCAGCCACAAGAGCAGCTCAAACATTGATGTGGGTTTCCAAAACAACATTCCCATGGGCTAAAATAATTTACAATCTGCATCTTAGGCTATAATTTAAACCTAAATGCCCTACTTTGTAAATAAGATGTAATGCATATTTTATGGGAAAAAATTAGGACACTGTTTGGTCAGTTTTCTTTTCTCCTGAACAAAAAAATAGGAAGCATATTTGATAATTAAAAAACAAAAAGTAGTTTTTTTAAAAAATAAATAAAAAAGATGTTATTTCCAAAAAAAACATCTTTTAGCTTTTTTTTAATTATTTTAAATTAATTTCTAATTATTATTTTAAAAAATAATACACAAATATAAAAAATAATTAAAAATAAAACACTGGATATGAAAGTTATTTTTCAAATATATTTAAAAATATTAAAAATATTTAAAGTTTCTAAAGAAATTCTTGTTCTATTAAATATTATAAACAGTTTTTTAAAAAATTTGTCGCTTTTAAATAGAAAAGACTATTTCTTTACGCAAATCCTATCAATAATTCAAGTTAATAAACTTGAAATTAGAGTTAGTTTTTCTTCAACCCTAGTAATGCTCTTTGACTTACCTCCTTAATTGACACCAACCCTCTTACAATCCTCTATCCATATAGTCCACAAAATTATTTCCAATTCCTAATGAAATTATAATAATACATAAATTAATCACAAAATACAATAATAAGACGGCATTATAAGAAAATGTCTTAAAATGCATTTGATAGTATTTTTACTTAAAATATTTTTAATAAAAATATTTTATTTAAAAATGTTTTTAATAAAAATATTTTATTTAAAAATGTTTTTAGGAGATTAGTGATTTTTCCACATCATAAGTATATTTTCATATTTCTAAAAGTGGTTCCAAATTCCAAGATTCAAGAATCACAGTTAAAACCTACTCTTAATTCCCATATTTTATACCCGTTCAAAAGAAGCCCGATCTCTCATCAACTGCCCAAGAAATTGCAACGGCTTTCTAGAACAAGTGTACTGTACTTACCCCATGGAATCAAAAGAAGAGTTGGAAAAACATGGAATAGTCTGTTGCAAGCTTTCTACTTTGGGTTATAGGGTTCCCATTGGGAGCCAAGTCTAGCATGAGCGTAGAAAATACCAAACCTTACCGTCTACGTCCATTTGCAGGGTCAAAACTCCAATATTTCCTCGTCAAGGCAGCGTCCAAGACCCTCCTCAAGGGAGCCTCACTCTTCACCTCCACGCCTCTCCAAAAGCCTCTTTTCAAGATGCTATAAATACACTACCTCTTACTCCTTCCCAGCCATCACCTTCTGAACATCTCTAGGGAGATCTAGAGACAGTACCACCTGTAATAATACCTTCTGGTTCATCAGCTACTAAACATTTTTATAGACACAAATGATGGCCAGGTTCATGTGCATGGTGGGTGTTATGATTGTTGTTGCTGCGACATTAACGGTGAATTTCGCAGCTGCCCAGACTGTGCATGTGGTGGGAGACAGCTTGGGTTGGACGGTGCCTCCAAATGGGGCTGCTGCATACACTAGCTGGGCTTCTAATAAGCAATTCATGGTTGGTGATATTCTAGGTAACAAACTCTCTTCTCTTTGATCTCTATCTTATTACTATGAATCGTTTGCTTGTGATGATAATCATGGTGTTTGACGTTGTTTTACAGTGTTCAATTTCGCCACCAACGAGCATGATGTGGTAGAACTATCAAAAGAATCGTTTGATGCGTGCAATTATTCGAATCCAATTGGAAGCATCATCACAACTGGTCCTGCAAACATCACTCTCAACGCCACCGGCAACCACTACTACATCTGCACTATTGGCCGGCACTGCACCTCTGGTCAGAAGCTAGCCATTACTGTCTCAGCCAATCCCGGCTCGAATCCCCCTTCTGCATCTCCAGCATCCCCACCGCCAACCACCATTGCCACACCTTCTCCGACTGCTACTCCTGATGATCGCACTCCCACTCCATCACCGAGTCTCATGACCGACGCCCCTCATGCTGCAACTCCAACTCAAACTCCGGCAGCCCCACCACCAACAGCCACTATACCACCTCCAGGGGCACCTTCTCCGACTGCCACTCCTGATGATTGCGCTCCCACTCCATCACCTAGTCTCATGACCGACGCACCTCCTGATGCAACTCCAACTCAAACTCCGGCAGCCCCATCTCCAACAGCCACTAAACTACCCCCAAGGACACCTTCTCCGACTGCTACTCCTGATGATTGCGCTCCCACTCCGTCACCGAGTCTCATGACCGACGCACCTCCTGCTGCAACCCCAACTCAAACTCCGGCAGCCCCACCACCAACAGCCACTAAACCACCTCCAGGGACACCTTCTCCCACTGGTAATCCTGATGATTGTGCTCCCACACCATCACCCAATCCCATGACTGGTTCACCAGCTCCTGCAACCCATCTCTAGATGCTTCCCTTTGCCTCCTTGGTGTCCGTGGCCATGAGTTTCTTTCTCTAGATAGAAGAGTAGACTCATATTTGACACTGTTTGAGGTCTGTGGTACAATATTACATTTGAGGTTGGAGTCTTGTACTAGACTACTACGTGTTGTTTAAGCATATGACATTCAATAAAACCTGACCTTGTTTGATCTATATATATGCACCAGAGTGCATCCCTGATGAATTATGAATATTTTTCATAACAAAATATATTTTATCAGAAATTTTATTTCACGGACCCTCATCATTCATATATATATATATATATGTATTTAATTTTTCAAATTTTACTTTTACTGTCCTTCTTTACAATATATCTATTTGTACTTAGTAACAATTTTTGTATCATAAAATCAATAAAAAAAAAATTATAATTTTTTAGCCCATTTAGATTTCTCTAAACGAAATAGATATAAGTTGATCTTTAATTCCATATTTTTCTTCGACCATATCATAAAAGGTCCCATAGAAAGTTTAATATTAATGAAAGTGTTGTTAAAGATAAATTTTTGAGGTTCGGAGTTTCAAGGATTTAGTCATCAACAAAAGTCATACGCCAAGGCTTTAATCAGGCGTAACTTAAGGAAAGTCAGAGACCCATTGAGTAGGTTGTAGGACAATTCTTGGAAGAAAACATGGAATAGTGCTTACTAGTCAACTTTCCCCTTAAGTTCTAACCCAGCTGGGGCAGGTCCTCTTGAATATATAGAAGAGAGGACCAGCACCACCGTTTACCGTGTTATAATCATCTTAAGAAGTATCTATCAAAAAAGGAATATATGAATATTTCAGTGTGCCCATGCATGTATTTTTATTAAGATATCAAAAATTGCATTGCATTTGTAATAGTTGCAATATACGTGATGATTTGAATCTTATGGTAACTTTTGAAGAACTCACAAAAAATGCTAATTATTTGAAAAAATAAATTTCAAATGAAAGATTATAGGGAAAAAAAATCATCTCGGCTTACGGACCAAACAATTTCCAAATAAAATTATAGTCTTATCAAAAGTCTTAAACCACTTTCATACCAGCAAATCAATCTACCATGAGTTCTTTAGTGGTGGGTCATTCAAGTGAAAAATGACTCATTTTGTCCTAAAGAAAAAGTACTTGATATAGAAGTACCTCATCTCAATGTTATTGTTACATTGACATATCTAGTAAATTGTACACGACCAAATATAATATCACATGTTAACTTACATGATATAATTTTGCACCAATTTGAAAACATTAGAATGAGGTCAAACATATACTACGGTACTTTTATGGAACAACCAGCATAGATTTATTTTATTTGAAATGATCAAAATTTAAGTTGCTTGATATGTGAATGTTAGTTATATTTCATGTCCTTGCAAAGTTTTATGATCTTAAATAGAGTACGTATTTACTTGTGATAGTATAACAATGTATAGAGATCAATTAAGTAAACAATAGTAGTCACTTCTTTAAATCATTTCGAGATACTCACATCAATTCATAAAATAAGCTATAAATGGACACAGTTAAGGTCAATGATCTAACATATTGGTGATTCAAAAATAAGGTACCCTTAGAATGGGATATCTAATCATAGTAAGTCCTCAAAAAGGGAAGATGTTAGGTAGTGTTTGTTTTTTGGCTGATTGGCTTTTTCTATTCAGTCAAAAGTAATATGTTGACATTATCCAACATAACTAAACTGAACCTATTGATAACAAATTCATTTTAGCTATGTTGGATGATGTTAACAAGTTGCTTTTAGCTGAATAGAAAAATCCAAAATACAAACACCGCCTTAGTCTGGTAGGAGGTATCTTCCAGACTAACTACCTCCGGATCAAGCCAAGCTAGCCCATGACCTGGCCACTAGCGGTGTCACCCTAACAAACCGTGTTGCCACTTAGCAAAAAGCCTGCAAATAGCCTACAAAAGCCTGCAAAAAAGTCAACCTCTTTACAAGGATAACCTGCTCCTTTACATGAAGGGTGGCTATAAAAATATACAGAAGGGGGACTCCTTCTCCTAAGGAAAACCACACTTTATAAGAAATTGCACAAAAAAAAATGTATCTTTGTATCCAAAAAATTGTTAAATAAACTCTTCCACTTTTTCATTTTATTTTGCATGAAGATTTTACGCATCTTCACATATAAATTCGAAAATCATGTCAACTATACTCCATCAAAGATAACTTATCGAGTTAAAGAAAAATTTATAAAAAAAGAGTTATAAAACTAAGCATATCCCCTAAGTTTTTTTATATTCATAAGCTTCAAGATAATGATAAAATTGATCTTCAATATATTCGATCATATAATAACCTAATAAATCTATTCATAAAGAATATTGAAGATAAAAAAATTGATGTTCAATTGAAGTCCAACATTAGAATATGGAGATTGAGAGAGATACAAATTGAAGCATTGAAAATAACATAATTATGTCTATACTAGAGAGAGAATACTAATGGAGATATATTGTACTCCTTATTTCTTCATACTTGGTTTGTCCAAGTAGTTTCTACTAATAAGGTTTTTAATAATACAATCTTAATAGTCAAATCACACTACAAGGAAAAAAAAAAAGGAATCAATGACACTTTTTAAGTGTCAATAAAGGTATAAAATAACGCTTCACTAAAATGTTATCTCCTTGCATATCATTATATGTTATAGTCAATAAGATCATTTAAAAAGCATTTTACTTTTTGTTCCTTTAATAGAGTTTTTTTCACTAAGGCCAAAATGATAGTTCGATAGGGTTGGAACATCCCGACCATCATTATATTTACAAAAAAAAAAAAATTCCTTTCATTCAAATCTGCACAAGATCAAAGGATTTGGTAAAGGTGTGTTTCATACTGTGGACCCCGCATTTTCGTGCTCAATGCATTTCCCACTCAAATGGCGAGCTCGATTTTTATTTTTAAAAAATTGATTTTTATTTGATTAAGAAAACTGACTTGGAGTCGCCACTTATTTTTGTTTTATTTTTAAAGGGTAAACAAAATAAGAAAGAAAACTCTAAGTGCGACTCCTGATTTTTGGAAAAGATGATCTGTGAAAAACCGGGTTGGGTTCAGGGGTCAGGTTACTTATCGGGAAGGTATGGTATGGGCCGTAGCACCCCTCTAAGTCCCTAAAATCGGGTCTCTACTAATAGAATGAAATTAACGTGGCAATCCATATGAAAGTCAATGGATACTCAAGTCAATCATGCACATATGAGAATCAGAAAACGTATAGGGAATGTTCAAAATGAGTAAATACATACTTTTGCCATGAGCCACAGTGCGCTATCATGGAATAGGGTTAGTGAATAAACACATAGGGATTATATGCATATCATAGAATAGAACAAATCAATCATGCATGGAAAGCAAATCAATCAGTCAATCGATTAGTCATGAAATCTTATATGTAGGGCCTCCACTAAAGCCCGATTTAATTTTGCATGAATCAATTCCATAAATCCCATCACCTGAGAATTACGAAATTTGATTCTTGGCTTACTTTAAGACGTTTTAAAATCAGGGAAGTTATGAAAATTGCATACCGAAGAGAGATGACAGCAAATTTTATTAAAAACAGAATTTTGGAACCTAAAAAAATCTGAAAGATGGAAAATATATAAATTATTTGAAAACCAATATTTAAAAAGTTATTTGCAAGAACGGTGTCAGAAAATTATTTTTTAAGCCAAAAGATTGATGGAATGGGAGGTGACACGCGGCATAGGAGTGACTAAGCAAGCCATGCAGACTAGAAGCATAAACTTGGGGCACCTTGGGCACTGAATGCATAATATTCCACCTCTGCCTGTGAAGAGGATCTCTTGTAATTTCCTGTATGTCCCTAACACCCTTTCCCAAACATGAACACATGAATAACTCGATCTGCTGCGAATATTGCTGGAGAACTGTGGCGACCATCCTTCCTTTGCATCAACATCTCAGCCATGTAGAGGTAGAATGGTGTTCTCTTCACTCAGCTTCTTCAATATCGAGAAAATCATCATCATCATCGCTATCATCTTCACTCTCTGCATCCGGATGTCTAGCAGGTTTTAGGTCTTTCTTAATGACACGCAACATCCGAAGCAGTCCATCATCCGTGACATCATCACAGAAATATTAAAAAAAAAAACCTGCTCAATGGCGGATCGCATTGGAGCTGATGACTCTGGCAACAATGAGAGTAATGTATCTACAAGGACATCCATTAACTTATGTGTTTCATCACCATATAACTCGTCTTCACCAGAGGATTCAAGGAGATCCGAAGGAGAGAAGGCTTTCTTACAACATAGAATAAGTTCAGAGGCAGCTTCAGAGAATTCCCCAGGTCGAAGGAGTATTTGCAGCAGCAACTGGATGAGCAAGTATGTCACGACCCAAATTCCGGGCGACCCAAAATTTGACCCGTGACCCCAGGTCAAAGGTTTGACCCTAAGGGTTCCTCCTATTCCATGTTGGCAGTCAACCAAAACACTCTGGATTTTTTTTTTTTTTATACATCTCACTAGAATTCTCATAAATTACAATATCCCAAAACTACTCAAAACAACAAGATTAAATAAATATTCATTATAGTCCACAATAAAAGTTCACAATTAACAACTTAATCAAATAAAGCTTCATAGCAAATCCATGAGTCATAATTGCTAAAACAAATCCCCAAAATCCAAAAAGGAACACAATAACAAATAAATGTCACGCTCCACTAGGCCGCTCCAGGAGCATCCTGAAGTCCTCCCTGTCCCACCTGTGGATCCTCAGGAGAGATATTTGCATCTAAAAATGTGTAACAAGGAAGGGGTGAACATTTCCACATTGCTCAGTAGGGTGCCTAACACCCAAGGGGTTAAAGGGATTACTAAGTTCAAAGAATACGAAAAGAACACTTCAACACCACAGGAACAATTCAACAGTGTCAATCAAACCACATAGTTTAATATATATAATTTTATACCCAATTTCACAATATTCAACAATTACATGAATGCACATGAACGTGTGGCACACAGTCATACAATGCACTATTGTTCTCGGGCTTTCACCGAAGGATACGCGTCCGCACCCAAATACACTCCCCATTCGGAGTCTTCCCGGGGTAAACTTTTGGGTCTTTCACCCTAGGGATCTCTCTCCCTTCTTAATTCGCCTCACACGGGCTTCCACTTCTCATCTCTATTTCATTTTTTCCATTTCATACACTTTTCACAATCTTCATGATTTTATTTATTTATTTATTTATTCACATAACCATGATGCAATGAATGCCACAATTCCAATATTCCTCAATAATTCAACAATCTCAACATTCCCCAATAATCCAATCAAACAATTTCACACATTACAATTTCCGATAATATCCCAAATAAATATTAAAAAAATTGCATATCAACAATCTTGAGATTTTACCACACTTACAAAATTTTTCAACCATTATAATAATTTCTAATATCCAAAATTAACTAACTATTTACCCTAAAAT
The DNA here is from genome assembly GCF_030704535.1 of Vitis vinifera. NCBI lineage: Eukaryota > Viridiplantae > Streptophyta > Magnoliopsida > Vitales > Vitaceae > Vitis > Vitis vinifera. The sequence continues at coordinate 6,777,776 of NC_081813.1, forward strand.
TTTCGAAAATATTCTAACCAATGCCTAAAAATTCACAAATCATTATATTTAAAATTTAACCCAAATTTTGGAATTTTCCAACCCATCTAATAATTTTTAACCTTTCAAAACAATTAATTATCAATCAAAATCAATTTCCCGAAATTCCAAAAATTCCAAACAAACTCCAAATATTCTAGAAAAATTCACACAACATCCATAATTCCTAATTAACTCATAGTGACAATATTTACAATTTTTTTTTCAAGGGAAAAACATAAAAATTTGAGTTTTAGGGTTAGGGTCCCCTACCTCAGATCTGAAAATTTGACCGTTAAAAACAAAATCAGCCACCGCAGGCTTGTTCGTCTAGTCGAATAGAGTATTTCCTCCGAATTTGGGCCAAAACGGAGATCGTTTGGCCGTCCAAACGTCCGATCAAAATTCCGGCAAGTGCCCTAATTTGCACAGTGCCCTTTTCTGTTTCTCTCTCCCGCGTGCGTGCTACCGCCAGTTCTCTCCCTTTTCCCCCCCTTTTTTTTTTTTTTTTTTACTAACAGCCCAGCCCACTTCACATGGCTTTTTTAAAAAAAAAACCCACCATTCCACTTGCTCCAAGCCCAACTCAAAAACTAAGCCCAATCCATTATTATTGTTATTATTTCTTTTCTTTTATTTTATTTTCTTTTCTTTATTCTAATTGTTTTATTTAATTTCCAATTCATTTTTCATTCATTTTTTTTTCATTTTAACACACAATTTTATTTATTAACACCAAATAAAAACTAATTTTCTCAATATTATTATTCATCAATTTAATTTAATTAATTAATTAATTTTTCTTAATTAATTCTAATTAATCTTAATTTATTTATTTTTCATTTTTCGTTTTCGTAAATTTCCAATTTCTAAAATCCTAAGAATTTTCTATCCTAAGGCTGACATGGCATAAAGTTTCAACTCGTTTAATTGACCGACGCAATAAAACGAAATTAACCAATCCGAAATTGACACGTGTTCTCCAAACGCTTTTCTTTTTTACTTTTCAACCATCACATAAATTAAGACTTTTCAAACTAAAATTTCTAACGTGGCATAAAATACCCGGTCATTACAAAGTACCTGAGAGCATGCAGTTTATTTGCTGTTGCTCTGAGCCTAAAGTTTCTTTCCTGAAGACAGTTTATTTCCTCTCTACAGAACCTACTTTCCATAGCTTGCAATTTAGTGAATGCCTTCTCATTACCATTGCCTTGAGTTGGAACGAAGTAGGGTAAAGTCTATAACAATTGACTTGTAGCTTCAAATGTTGTGAGTGGCTCCTTGATGCTTGCATGTGACTTCCAGGCTCGAGTTGTTCCCTACTGGTCTTATATGAACACCCTCTCATCTCTCTTTCTAACAGTGAGTATTAGACCCCTGCATGCATGAGAATCAAGGTGCGGGTATGGATGATTGGCCTAAGAGAGCCTGGTGAGTAGAGGTGTAAGTGATGGGTATATATTGGAGGCATGTATGATTAAGGATTGAATGAAGTGGAGCAAAATGATGGGGAATAGGCTTAAAATACACTTAGGAAATGGGTATGAGGGTTAGAGAGAGAAAAGGTGGTGAAGAAATGGGTGTGAAGAGTGGAAACATGAGCGTGATGAGATATTTCCACTCCTGAACGTGGTCCATGTTATAATCAGAATCAAAACACTTCCTTCTCAACCTTTGAACCCTTTTGGAGTCGCCAAACCTTGTAGGGTTGACAAATAGCGTCATCAATTCCAACTTTATTTGCAATTCCCACATTTGTACCCACAAACTGCCTGTAACCTCTCCTCTCTAATATCATCCTTCTACAATGACTGCAAGGCTGAATTAAAGTTCTCAAGGCCATATGGGGAAGCAGCCTCAGCTAAAGCAGCCAGTGACAGAGCAATGAGAATTCTCACCTTGCAATTCTCATCATTGAACCCATGCTGCACAATCTAATCGGCACCTCTCTTTGCCAAAAGATATTTCAGGTAAATGAATATAACAACAGCAATTTCATGGCTTCTTACATTATGGCTGTGGAGGATGAGTCGCACCAAGTTGGCCAATGGAGTGAACAAGGCTATCAGGGATTCATCCATGCATCAGACCGCTACTGGAAATTCTATGTGGAAGCAACGTATTTGAAATGAATGGTCATCACGGACAGAATACACGAGAGAGAAACAAGTATATGGACGCACTTAGCTCCACGACTTAATTGCTCTTACTGCAGCTGCAATAGATAAATTGCAGCCACCAGCTCCCATAAAAGCCAGATTATATAATAATGGGCAGCACTGCATTGAATCTCGTCATGTCATCACATTAGCAGAGAAGCAGAAAGAACCTCTCTGAATCCTACCCATACTCATCCCAGCACAGATAATGATAAAATATCTTCGTGCAATGGGTCATTTGACCAAGTCTTTAATAAATTGTTTTATGTTGAGTCTTATATTTGTTATGTTGTCTTGGTCTATAGGAAATTGTTTATTGAGTCTCTTTATTATCTCCTGATTTTTGGTGATGGTGGTAGCAGATTTATTGAAACATGGTTTCATGGTCCTATTTTTATGCCTTTGTTGTTATGGCTTTGTCAAGCCAGTTGATTGTATTGCCTATTTATTGGTTGTCTCAGTACAAATAAAGTGTGGAATTGTTTTCTCTGTTCTGGTTTTACTTTTGCTCAGTTTATTTTATCAGTGGTATCAGAGCCCGGTTAACGTTAGAAAAGTGGGTTAAAACCAGAAAGTGAGAATTGAGAGTGCCAAAACAGAGACAGAGAGTTTGTGAGACAGAGAGTCATATAGCAGCATCTTTGTTTATTTTCTTTCAGTAGTAGAAAAAAAAACAATGGCCTCTGAAAATTTTGTGCAACCTGCAATTCCACGTTTTGATGGTCACTATGACTATTGGAGCATGTTGATGGAGAATTTCTTACGATCTAAAGAGTACTAGCAAGTAGTCTCTGGAGGGATAGCAGAACCAGCAACGAACTCACCAATGATGGATGCGCAGAAAACAGAGATTGAAGGACAAAGATTAAAAGATCTAAAGGCAAAGAATTATTTGTTCCAAGCTATTGATCGCTCAATCTTGGAAACTATTCTGTGCAAGGACACCTCCCAGCAGATTTGGGACTCCATGAAGAAGAAGTACCAGGGATCAACGAGGACTAAGAGGCAGCAGCTTCAAGCACTTCGATCTGAGTTCGAAACACTTCGAATGAAACCGGGGGAATCAGTTTCTGATTACTTCTCAAGAACAATGGCAATCATCAACAAAATGCGAATTCATGGCGAGAAGATGGAGGACGTGATTGTTATTGAGAAAATTCTTCGGTCAATGACGCCAAAATTTAACTATGTTGTTTGTTCTATTGAGGAATCGAAAGACCTTGATGAACTATCAATTGACGAGTTGCAAGGATCTTTGTTAGTTCATGAGCAGAAAATCATCCAGGAGGACAAGGAGGAGCAAGCTTTAAAGGCTTCAACTAACAACAACGCTTTGACAATGAATAGATCAGCAGATCGAGGTAGAGGCAAAGGAAGAGGAGTTCAAGGAGTTAGAGATGGAGGTAGAGGAAGAGGTGGACGAGGCAATTTTAGAGTTGATGAAGATCAACCAGATTTCCAAAATAGAGGCAGAGGCCGAAATCAACAATTTGACAAATCCAAGGTAGAGTGTTTTAGATGTCATAAATTTGGCCATTACCGTTCTGAATGTTATACTAAATTACCTAACGACAAAGAAAAATGAGAGAAATCTAATTATGCAGAAAAGAAAGAAGTTGAAACCTTGTTGATGGCTGCTCAAGTCAATGAACAACCTCAGGCAGAAGTGTGGTATGTGGACACAGGCTGCAGCAACCACATGTGTGGTAGTAAGTCTTCTTTTTGTTTTCTAAATGAAGGTTTTCGTTCTTCAGTGAGCTTTGGTGATTGTTCTACTGTGAATGTAATGGGAAAGGGTGATATTAATATTAGAACCAAGAATGGTTTTGTAGAAACAATTTCCAATGTTTTTTATGTACCAGACTTGAAAAGTAATTTGTTAAGTGCTGGTCAATTGCAAGAAAAGGGTTACATAATAACAATTCAGAAGGGTGCTTGTGAGATATATGATCCTTCGAGATGTGCTATTGTTGTTGTTCAAATGGCTTCAAACAGGTTGTTTCCATTGAAGATTGATAGTGTCCAGTCTTTCTTAATGGCTGAAGTGAAAGATTTTTCATGGCTTTGGCATTTACGCTATGGCCATTTGAATTTTGGTGGATTAAAAACTCTCCAACAGAAACATATGGTGACAGGTTTTCCTCAAATTTCCATTCCTTCTCAAGTTTGTGAAGAATGTGTTGTTGGCAAACAACATCGTTCTCAATTCCCTCAAGGAAAGTCGCGAAGAGCAAAGAATGTCTTGGAACTGGTTCACTCTGACATTTGTGGTCCAATTAATCCAACTTCTAATGGGGGTAAAAAATATCTAATTATCTTTATTGATGATTATAGTCGAAAAACGTGGGTTTCTTTTTTGCAGGAAAAATCAGAAGCTTTTAGTGCATTTAAAAGCTTCAAGGCACGCGTTGAAAAAGAAACAGGAAGATCCATCAAAATTCTCCGTACTGATCGTGGTGGAGAATATTGTTCAAATGAATTTGAACATTTTTGTGATGATCAAGGCATACGAAGAGAACTCACGGCTGCTTATACACCGCAACAGAATGGTGTATCGGAGAGAAAAAATAGAACCATCCTCAACATGGTGAGGAGCTTGCTTGTAAGGGGCAAAATTCCAAAGAGTTTTTGGCCGGAGGCAGTGAATAGAAGTATCCATGTGTTGAACAGAAGTCCTACATTTTCTGTTCAAAACATGACACCGGAGGAGGCTTGGAGTGGATGGAAACCAGCTGTAGATCACTTCAAAATTTTCGGTTGCATCGCCTATGCACATGTCCCAGATGAGAAAAGGAAGAAACTTGATGATAAGGGTGAAAAATGTGTTTTTTCTTGGCATAAGTGAAGCATCCAAAGGATATAAATTGTTCAATCCACTCACGAAGAAGATTGTGACCAGTAGAGATGTTATTTTTTATGAGGAGAGCACCTGGAATTGGAATGGGCAGCAGCCTACTCAAGTCATTTTTGACAATGATGCTGAAGAAGAAAGGCAGCAGCTTCTACAACAACAAATTCCTACGGTTTCTATACCTGAAAGTCCACCAAATGATGCTCCAACAGCCGCTGAAACTTCATCAACAGCAACAGAGAGTAATGTAGTTGCTGAATCACAACTTCGCCGTGTTCGAAAAAGGCCCGCATGGATGCAAGATTTTGAGGTAACTGGAGTTCAATCTGATAACTATGATACAATTGCTGATTATGCTTTGTTATCAGATTGTGATCCCATTACATTCCAAGAAGCTATCAAGGATTTAAAGTGGCATAAGGCTATGAATGAGGAGATCGGGTCTATAGAGAAAAATAATAGTTGGGAGCTAGTTGAACTTCCAAAAGGGCAGAAATCCATTGGTGTTAAATGGGTTTATAAAACGAAGTTGAACAAAGATGGTGGAGTTGATAAGTACAAAGCTCGGCTTGTTGCAAAGGGGTACAAGCAAGAATTCGGAGTGGATTACAAAGAGGTGTTTGCTCCATTAGCAAAGCTTGACACTTTTCGCTTGGTGTTATCCATGGCTGCCCAAAACTCATGGTCTATCCATCAGTTAGATGTGAAGTCAGCATTTTTGCATGGAGAGTTGGAAGAAGAAGTTTATATTGATCAACCCCCTGGGTATGTGAAGCAAGGTTATGAGAATCAGGTATATAAGTTAAAGAAAGCACTATACGGACTGAAACAAGCACCAAGAGCTTGGTACAGTCGTATAGATGCTTATTTTACTGAGGAAGGTTTTATTAAATGTCCATATGAGCACACTCTTTACACTAAATATGGTGTTGATAAGAAGATTTTAATTGTGTGTTTATATGTTGATGATCTCATTTATACTAGTAATAATAAAACCATGCTTGCTGATTTTAAGAAGTCTATGATGAAAGAATTTGATATGATTGATATGGGATTAATGCACTATTTTCTTGGCATTGAGGTAGTGCAATCATCTGCTGGTGTTTTCATTTCTCAAAAGAAATATGCTCTAGAGATTTTGGACAAGTTTATGTTGAAGGATTGTAATTCAGTCATCACCCCAAGTGAAGTTGGTCTGAAACTCTCAAAGAGTGGAGCAGGAAAGAGGGTGGATAGTACTCTTTACAAGCAGATCGTTGGAAGTCTTATGTATCTGACATCTACAAGACCAGACATTATGCACGCAGTCAATTTAATCAGTAGATACATGGAGAATCCAATTGAAGTTCATCTTTTGGCTGCAAAAAGAATTTTTCGCTATTTGAAAGGTACTGTAGACTTTGGGATTCTATACAAAAGGGGTGAAAGATCAAGTTTGATTGGTTTTTCAGATAGTGATTATGCTGGAGATCTTGATGATAGAAAGAGCACTTCTGGAGCAGTGTTTATGTTGAATTCTGGAGCTATTACTTGGTCATCAAAGAAGCAATAGATTGTGACTTTGTCAACTACGGAAGCTGAGTTCGTTGCTGCAGCATCAAGCTCATGTCAAGCTATTTGGCTGAGAAGGTTACTTGAAGTTTTGTACAACCAGCAACAAGGTCCAACAGTGATTTACTGTGATAACCTCTCTGCAATAAAACTCTCAAAGAATCTAGTCTTACATGGGAGAAGCAAACACATTGATGTGAGGTACCACTTCTTGCGTGATTTATGTATAGATGGAGTTATTGATTTGGTGTTTTGCAAAAGTGAAGATCAAATTGCAGATATCTTGACTAAGCCCCTCAAGCCTGCTGTTTTTATGAAACTTCGAAGTATGCTTGGAGTTTGTTCTTCAAAGGAGGTTGTGGCTGCTTCAGGAAAGGTTTTGCAAATTGATTCCTAAACTGATTTCTGCAGATATCAGTTTAAGGAAGGGTGATAAAATATCTTCGTGCAATGGGTCATTTGACCAAGTCTTTAATAAATTGTTTTATGTTGAGTCTTATATTTGTTATGTTGTCCTGGTCTATAGGAAATTGTTTATTGAGTCTCTTTATTATCTCCTGATTTTTGGTGATGGTGGTAGCAGATTTAATGAAACATGGTTTCATGGTCCTATTTTTATGCCTTTGTTGTTATGGCTTTGTCAAGCCAGTTGATTGTATTGCCTATTTATTGGTTGTCTCAGTACAAATAAAGTGTGGAATTGTTTTCTCTGTTCTGGTTTTACTTTTGCTCAGTTTATTTTATCAGATAAGCCATTTCCAGAATATTTCAAGCTACCTTTCTAGGTGATTGAGGTTTCAGTTCAGTAACGAGATCAAAACCCCCTCAATTAACATTTGGAGTTTATATAAATGAATTATCACGCCAACTTCCCTCTTGCCATGCAGCTCTGCCTTCGTGTCACTTGTATCATGATTTCCTCTTTGAAATCTGATACATGTCACGGATGGGTACTAGGAACAGGGAAGGGTGAAGAAACAGAGCATAAAATGGAAAGAATAAATAAAGAAAGCTTTAGAAAATTCACTTCATGGGTCATCAGTGAACCTTTAGAGCAGGTGAGCAAGACACATCAAATGCATGCATGATTCTTGAGCATTTCATAACCACAATAGGAGCAGAGAAAATTAAAAACGGGCAAATCCACACAAATGCAGGCATATATATCAACAAACGGATCAGTGGCCTTCAACATCCACCCCAAACAGCATTATGTTAAGGAAAATCAATGAATAATGAGAGACGAAAGAAAAATTGTGCACATACCGGATTCCTTAAGCAACGAGAATCAAATTTTAGCTCTCTTAGTGAACTTTCCCTGTTTCCTCTCCTCTCTGAGAATATCCCTCTCTGCAGCCACCAGCCTCCAAAATGCACCTCTCCTTCTGAAACTCAGAACTCTCTGAAAAACCCCGCTAGGAACCCTCACTCTCTGCAGCTGAAAAAAAAAAAAAAAAAAACCCCTCTCCCTCCTCTCTCACTCTCCTCCAGCAATGGAAAACTCCTCCCCTCACCTAGCTTCTCTCTCTCTCTACAGCTTCTCCAATATCTCGTCTCCCATACAGCAATGGAAAACTCCTCCCCTCACCTAGCTTCTCTCTCTCTAAATATCTCTAACGGCCTCCTCCCAGACCATCCTCCAGCAGCCCAGGCACCTCACCCAGCTGGCAGCCTCCACTACTCCACTCAAAAAGCATCCCCTTAACAGAAAAAAATCCTCTCAAAATATCTCTCAGCCGGCAGAAAAAGCACCCCTCTCCTACGCTCCTCTCAACAGCCAAATATTCTTCTGATTCACTTTTTCCAGGTGTCAATCTCTGATTGGCCTTCAAAAACACTATTCTGATTCCATGATGGCCAATCAGGGATTGACACATGGCTGTCTAGGGACGCGACACTTGGCTGAAAAATTAGATGCAAGAATGTTTAAAATTCATCCCAATTTGGGGGTCTACACATACATTCATATAAAATTTCCATAAAATAAAATTTTAAATTTATAAAATACAAATTTCAAATATTCATCTAAAAATAATTAATATTTCATTTTTATTTTTTTTGTCAAAAGTATTGCATTTGATCATCTAAGTGATACTTTTAACCAGTAAATCGATGAAACTTAAATTATTTTTAGATGATTAGTATTTTATAATTTATGACTGAGGAATAGAAAAATAATGTGGACACATTTCCCCTTTCGGTGGATAAGACCAAAAGTAGCAAAAAAAATTCCCACTATATTGGCAAAACCCAACATCAAAATCTTTAAAGTTGATCCAAACATTTTTGAGGCTCCAAATTGTCTAGGCCCACTCTAAAAATCTCTTGTCACTACTTTATAATAAATAAATAAATCCCTGAGACATCACTTTCTATCAAATTTAGGCATATGCGTCACCGGCCATTTATAACAACTTAGCAACTTTTTATTTTTATGATGAGACTTTTTTTTTAATTTATATAACCTTTGACCTTTTCATATAATATAATTTAATTTTTATGGGGGGTTGAAAACAAGAAATAAATAACACTTGATAATTAAAATATCAATCATATTTATTATTTACATAATATATGAATAATATTTGTAATAGTTTTAAAAACTAATTTAAAAATGTTAAAATATTAAAAAAATTACTATATCCAATTTTAGTACCGTTTAATCATATTTTCTTAAACTTGTTTTTAAAAACCATTTTTTATTTTTTAACTTAAAAACTGTTTTTAAAAATAAATTTCAAAATATATAGTCAAATAGACTCATATTTTCCTTTTATTTTTAAAAATTAATGAAAATAACTACTACTTATTTTCTAAAATTTATTTTCTATTTTATTTTATTTTTAAAATTTATTTTCCTAGAACAACGACCAAACAGTGTTCAAAAATTTTAAAAACAGTTTTTTGTTTTTAAAAATAAAAAACTATTTTTATAGCACACTCGGTCAGATTCTAAATTTTTAAAAATATATAAAGTAAATTTATATCCTAAATTTTTATATGTAATTTATTGTTATATTCTAAAACGGGCACTACTTTTAGGAGGATTAAAAATTTGAGCACAAAGAAAAAGAGAAGATCTTGAATTGAATTTTGAAGTATGATTTCCATAGAGAATATAATCATAGAGAATTTCAAGGTAGGATTATGGATATCCTGAAAATTCGATTCCTGTCTCATCTTCAAGCTCGAAGATGCTTGCTTTCTAAACAATATTATTATATGCTAATTTAATGGTCCACATTGATCTCTGCGAAACTAATGATGACAAGTGGCATTATTGAACTTTAATGGTCCTTCTAAAACAAACACATCTGGACATATAGACATAGAGACTCTGGCAGACAAATACATACCTACCTTATCACCATTATTCACCTTTATTTGGACTATACAAATATATATATATATATATATATCACTACTAGTAATTTATTTTGATAATTAATCACTTTGCAAAAAGTGATATCAACATGATGTCACATTTTTGGAAAAAAAAAATTTAAACAAGATGCGAGAATTTAAAAGTGGGGAAAAGTTTTGGACTTTTATTTACATTTAATTTTGAATTTGGATTGGAGATTTAATTTTAAACAAGTTGGTGCTTATTTGGAATATTAATTTTCTTAAAGAATAGAATTGATGTTTTATAAAAATTAAGGATTTGTTTGACAATGATTTTGTTAGATTGTGAATTCGTTTAGAATGTCAAGAGTTGAGTTGCCCAATCAGCTCATAGGGTTGAAAAAGCAGTGTCCTTCGAGAAAAAAATTTATATGATCATTGACGAGTTTATTTCTATTATATATTTAACAATTTTATTTTTAAGGTTTTATTTTTTAGAGAGTGTGATCACAATTAAGAGGTTTTTTTTTTCTATCTTTATTTTCTTTTCTTCCTTTTTGCAATCCTTCTTTTTTTTATTTTATATATTTGTATCAGCCTCCCAAAAACTCAATCTGCTGAAGGAAACCCACTTTCCTTTCTTTTATTTCCCCTCCTTTTCGAAAAATCAGAATGATTCTCTTTCTATGTAGGGTCTCCTCATTCTATATGTATGCAACAATTTTAATCATTTTTTCCCTCCAAAAATATTTTTCTTACCTTCTTTGAGTGCATGTGCCTTAGTGAGAGTTGAACAGCAACCCACATTCTCTTGTCAAACAATAATAACAAAAATAAAAAGAATAAAACCAAAAAAGAGTTGGCAATGTTATAAAAGAATGAAATAAAATAAAATAAATAAATAAAGTAAAACATAAGATTTTGTAAATGTTCTCTAATTTTACCAAGGAATTTATTGACAGTTCAAGGAGTTGGCTAAATCTCCTTGTGTGATTTCTAAAGGAAAATTCTATCATCATTTCTATCTTGGTGTGTCAGTCCATTCTATTAATAAAAGACCACGCTTTCCTTTTTGTTTGTAGTTGTTCTCCTTAACCAAGTCCATTTGTTCTTTTCATAAGCATATGGGTCATTGACCTTATAATAAAGGAATTCAATAACAAATGCCCGACTATGGGTTGTGAACTCAAGACACTAGATGATATGAACAATTGAGGGCTATAATTGATATGAAAAACTCCAACCCATGATCTCAAGGCTTAAGTTTCATGATTATAACTCTTCTCGTTCATTCTAATAAGTGGATTCATAAATCTTCATGAATATAAGGATCACAATGATTTTCGAATAATGTTAAAAATCTTATATTTTTTCTTATTTTTTATGTGTATACTTAGTTTGATTGAGGGATTTTAGAAAGCAATTTTACTTTAAAAAGTATTTGAAAACACAAAATTAAGTAATTGACGAAATTTATGAAATACTTTTAAATGTTTGAAAAATTAATAATTTTTATAAAAATTATAATAAGTAAATCCAATCAAGACTGACATAAATTTTCAAATTCTATTATCAATTTTGTATCTTATTTAAAATTATTATTATTAAAATCCAAACCCACGTAAATTTTATGAAATTCTATTATTTTCACTTTAACATATATTGGCTTTTTCTTTTTTCTTTTTCCACGTTTATAAAATTACAATAAAACAAAAGTCGGAGGCAAGAAAAGATGCCGGCGGCCATTACCACAAGAAAAAGAAATGTCATGGTCCGAACAAAACGCAAAATCAAGGTACAGGACTTAAAGACTTAAATCGTTTGCGGCGGGGTCCACCTGAAGCCCATCATCCTCATAATCATCACTGATCTGATCAAGAACGAGCACTAATCCCATGGCAAAAGCCCCACCGAAGCCAGGCTTGAGGCACAGGGTGAAAACGTCCTTCCCAAGCATCACATGCGTTGAAGCATCCACTTTGCGTCTGATCTCAGCCACTGACTCCTTGGCTGCATTAAAAATCGTGCAACATCGATGGCTGAAGGAGCCCTCTATCTGGTAGTCCTCACCTGGATTGCTGTACATCTCCACCGTCACGCCCGACCGTCCGATTATCGATGATCTCTTCACGCTGAAGATCGGCTTCTTCCCGTCGATTCCCTCCCCAAGGAACCCTTCCCACCGTTGATGTAGACTCGGCCTCTAACTCACATCACAGAGTCGGTCAAACACACAAAATCAGGAAACTCGCTGAGTTGACTCGGTTATTTAATAGCACACATGCGTAAACCGATGCACAATCGATTGGGACTATAGCTATAATAAATTAATTATATAAAAAACTAATCTTTTAAAATTTGAAAATAATGAAGCTTAAAACACTGCGGGTTGACTCGGACTGTGCAAGCGAACGGGTCACGAGTTTTGTTGCAGTGAACTGTAAAAAATTGGTAACCCATTAATTAAAATCAGAATAAACGGCAACCCAGTTCGGCAAAATTAAGGTTGCTTGATTCTTTACATTTCTCTGAATTGGTAACCCAACGGGTTAACTCGGAAACAACAAGAGGGACGAGTCACCACGATTAGATTAGTCAAAATGGAATCGGATTGGTACCCTTTGATCAAAATGAGGAACAGAGGCAAAACCCTTTTCAGAAAATTCCGATTCTTGCTTTATCTGTACGTATGTACTTAGATACTAACTTGACTCACTGAGTTAACTCGGAGGGAGGAGAGTAAAGGAGCGGAGTGTAAAAATACCTTTCGGCGGACGGTGAGGAGACAGCGGCCGGAGGCGTCCATGAGAATGAGCTCGCCCTTGTCACGCGCGTCAGGCTCGTAGGAGTCGACTCGGAAGACAAGCGTGCCCTTGGGGTCGTAGACAGTGAAGCCATCGCCAGTGAAGAAGAGGGAGGTCTTGAAAACAGTGAGTTGGATCTCTTCCTCGTAGATGAACCCCTCTTCAACCACTGCTCCTGCTTTCATCTCCTTCTTCTGGAAGAATATGATTCAGAATTGAGATTTCGGAGGTTTCAATGTGATATCTTCACTGTTTGGGAGATGGGAAAGTTCAAATGCGAGGATGAGAATTTCTAGACGTTGAAGAAAATAAATAGGGAGAAAAGAGAGGTGGGTCTATCTGGTAATGGACATGTGGCTCCTATTAAGCTATTACTTCCCACAGCCTCAGCCCCTCTCTCGCCCCGTAAAACACGGTGCTTCTCCGTTTACAGCACACCCTTTTTCTCTACTGTCTTGTCTCTTCAACGTGGAAATTTTCAGCCATCCTTAAAACAAAAACAAAAAGTAAAAAAACAAACAATAAGGAAAAAACAAAAAACATTTCGAATTCCTTGTATTCGAATGTCTGTTTTATACGGATTTACATGGTGTCGGAAAAATAGAGCTGAAAATTTATGTAAATTTCTTACCGATATAAATTATTTTTGTTATATTTTGTTTTCTAATTATTTTAATATATTCTGTCTTTTGGGAAAAAATTGTAGCCTCCAACTAAAACATATATTTTTTAATTATTAAGAGCTTTACTTTATGTTAGAGTTTAGTAATCAAAATTCTATTTAATCCAATCCAAAAAGTTATTGATGCGATATATATGATGAAGAAAAATTATAAGATTTTTTTAGGATGTGTGATTATCAAAGTTCTGATAATTACCTTAACACATTAATAAATTAAAAATATAAAAACTTTTATAACTCTAATCCTAATCCTAGGCATTTTAGTAATTTTTTTTCCAAAAGTAAGTAAAATCATTAATATGATGGTTTGACTAAAAGGACACGTAAGACATGTTTATTAAGAAAAAATTACCGACAAAAATAGTGAAAAACGATATATACCTAATTGACACATGAAAAAAAAGGAAAAATCCAATCTTTTTTGTTTTTTTTCCAAAAAAAAGCCCAAATCTAAGGAAAGAAGTTTCCCACGGATAAAAGCTATAAATACCAAATGACATAGGAGAAAAGCCAAGTCTCTCTTCACAATACAAACAATAAAAAGAGTAAAGAGAAAGGCAAGTCATGTCCCCCTCCTTTAAAGCTTCCTTGTGGTAACCAAATTTAAGCATTCTCTTATATCTTTTACTATATATTTTGACTAAAAAGATATTTAGGTATGATCATTTTCTTCCCTTTACTCTCATTTTGCCTACCAAATGACCTATGGAGAATTTTAGTATATTTAAAACTCATTTAATAACCAAGTTATGTCTTATTTAAGTCAATGCAATTAACACCTTAATCTAATAAGTTTTATGATTCAATTGATATGTATTTTTAAAATCAAATTTTAAATGAGTCAAATTAATATGAGTTAAATGAATTATGATAATAATCAGGTTAATCGATGTAATTATTAAATAAGTTATTTTAGGTCAAAGTTGCATTATACAACTTAACCCAAAAACAAATTCTTTATTAAACAGATTATATAAGTTGATACCAGTTTAACCCAAATATAATTATATTAAACTGAAACTTGTAAAAATATATATATCAAATTTGAGTCAAATAAGTCAATCCTTTCAATTTAGTGCGATGTTGAGTTGTTCACACCAACTCATTGCTTCAAATTTCGCTTAGAGGACCAATTATGGACATAATATACCAAAGTTCTTCAATGTATTAAAACACAAAATCATGACACTTGAACAAAAAGATACCATTAAGTATTGCATAGTGATATTAAATAATTAAATAATATGTACATCAATTTGTGGGGAATTATTATCTAAAAAAAATAAACAAATTTTTGTAGCATATGATAATTTTCCTTGCCATCTTTATAAAATATGCTATTATTCAAATAAAACGTGAACCATTTTTCATTTTAAAAAATCAAATAATGTAACGCCATGCAAATAAAACGTGGACCATTATTCATTTAAAAGTACAAATCATGTATGCCAACCACAGGATTTGTCAAGTTGTATATGGATACTTTATGGGTCCATTGTCTATTTTTTGAAATTATTCTTAGGGCTTTTCATAAAGCAAGGTATGGAGGAAGATTGGATCTTGGGGCATGTGACCGGCCACAAAGTGTAACCTTGAAGACACTAAAAGCAATGTCATCTTCCTTACATCTGAAACAAGATATTATTGTATATTACTCCTTACATTTGAAGCAAGATATAATATACAATCCATTCACCTCTCACTAAATACGTTTAACCACTATTAATATGAAATTTCGTAAAATACTTTTTTTTTATAGTGAAAAATGACAAATAAGTAGGATAGAAACGATATTTGACAAAATCTCAAATTGGTTATTGAAATGGGAAAATATGTATGGACATATTCCTGTGTTCTCATGAACACGAGTTCATCCGTGTTTTCGCGAATACAACACTTTAGTGTTCTTGAGAATACAAGCGTAGTTCCCTTCAGTTATAATTAAATATATTGAACTCAAATATGATAAGGGTAAAATTAATCCAATATATAATGGTATTTATTGTTAGAAATTATTATATTAAAATTAATTTTTTTTGTTTTAGAAGTGATGGTAAATTAGTTTTTATTTTCTTTATTAAGTAAATTCTAATGGTATTGTATCTATTTTAAAGAGAATTCATGATAATAATCTTTTTTTTTTCTCTCTCTTTTTATCTTTGAATCCTTTTTGGATTTTAATGTGTTATCAAAGCTTGATTTGATAAGAGGTCATGGGTTCAAACCCTCCCTCCACATCATTAATGGCACTTTTGATTTGTGATTTTATGGAAAAAAGTTTAATTTCATTCATCACTTTCGTATTTGTTTGATCATGGGATATCGTAATGGGTGATCTTGGTATTTGATTTCATATTTGTTTGTTGGATATGAATCTAGATTTTGACTATCTTTGTTTATTGAATATAGATCCAAAATTTTATCGATTTCTATCTGTTGGATATGAATCCAAATTTTGTTTGTTTCTCTTTTTTCTATAGTTTTGTATCTACTTATTCTTCTTCTTCTTTGAGCATATATTTTTTCTATCCTTATTGAGTTTTATAGTATCTCTATGTCTGAACTTGTTTGCATTGATTCCTTTCTTAAGTAATACAGATAGTTTCCATGCAAATATTGGTATTTGATACTTTGATTAAACAATACAAAACTCAATTGGTTATTAAGGGATTTCTCAACAACACGAGTGTAAAGTTGTTTACCAAATCACACCCACTTTCACGTTTTTTATTTTCAATTGACAAACTTTGGATGTTTCTTGCGGTCCCATGGGTAGTTTGTGGAGATGTTAGAAGTTATTAATATATTTAGTTACTATATTAGAATTATATATTTATTATTTAATTAATATATTATTTATTTATTTAATTATTATATTAAAATTATTATTATTATTTTATAAGTAAGGATAAATTAGTCTTTATATTTTTATTAAACCTATTTAAATTCTAATATTATATCTATTTTAAATAGAATTCATAATGAGAAATCCTAAATTTTTTTTCTTCTCTCTCTTGTCCTCTTTGAGTCTGTTTTGGATTACAATATTTATATCATAACCCTATTCATTTATATCATTTTTATAATAATGTGGTCATTTTAACTTTATGGATTTATTATTTTTAATTTTTATAACCCATAAAAATTTATTAATTTTACATATATTTAAACTTATAAATTTTACTTTTTATAAATTTATAAAATTTTGATGTTTCTTTTACCTTCTAACCATTCTAGGGTTAAAAAATTAGATAACTAATAATTAAAGAAAAAATAAATACATTTGCAATATTATAATTATAAGAAAGTTTAAATTGATAATATACTTTATCTTGCATTTTATAATTATAACAACCAAAATAATAATTTCTTGAAATTTTTGTACATTTAAAGTTTAAATGGATTATAATCATGGTAATAAATCTAACAAGTTATAATCAAGTCAATTGATTGTTTGTCTCCATCATACTCCAACTTGTTTATTAAACAAATCATATAAATCTTGCTATGTTGTTCATGTAATCAATGTCTCATGTTTGGAATTTAGTCGATTGATTGTCACAATTTATATATCATCCTATAATAAAAGTACATTTCTAGTTTTAAATAAACATTTTTAATAAAAAAAATTAATTGGCTAAAAAGGATAAAATAATCCTTATATTATGAATTTAGCATCTTCCATATTTTTGCTTAAAAAGTAACTTTTTTTTTTTTACATAAATGACCGCGACTATTTCAATTATTTACGTGTAAGTTTTAAAACAAAAATATTATTTTTACAGAATGTGACCAAAAAAATGATGAAGAATTAGATTTTCAAAATTGAGTTTCCAATTACCCTTTTAATCAAATAGCCATAAAAATAATTAATTTCAGACTCGTAGGACACCTTACTAAAGAAATATCACTTCTTAGGAAGCACCAAAAGTAGCCAAATGTGGGCTTATAGAAGGGGTTGCATTCAATTTCCTAATACAAAAATTTTTGTGCCAAATTTGCTTATTTGAGGATTGAGGTTTGGCAAGATGATGACACTTAATCGAGTTGCATTCAATTTCTTAACACGAAAATTTTTGTGCCAAATTTGCTTATTTGGGTATCATAGATTTGGCAAGATGATGACACTTAATCACAAGATAAGAGAGAACATTCATGAATCACACCATAACCATAAGTTCCTTCAAAGACAATTGCTTAATAAATAAGAAGTTTATCATGTTGCTTTAAAGAATACAATTAAGTTGGTGAAAACGCAAAAGAGACTAATTTTTTTCCCTTACTCCATCAATCTACTTGTGTCTTCAAAAGCCTAATTATGACTAAATTATTGACCTATTGTGATTTTGTTAACCTAACACAACAAACATAAGGTCATTCTTAGGACTTGATATTTAAGGTTTTAAAATAACAATTGTTTATAATATTTATAATTGAATGGATTCAACTACAAACAATGAAACCAATTTGTACATGAGACGACTTGGGTGTAAGGGCATTCAACCCTAATTTTGCACGTGATACTAATGTGACATTAGTGGATTGATGAAAATATCTATCACCATAGGGCCTAATTAGAAGTAAAATTGGAATGGGTAAATCTAGGAAGAAAGTGCATCGTTCACACGCAATGCTGGCTAGGGCCACATGAAATGAGTTGTTGAAATTGATCCACCGGCCGTCTGGCAACACCCAAATGCTAGCTCCTTCATTGTCACATCAAACCAGCCCACAGCTGACAATTTGCATGGAAACCCATGCTGGACTTTTGAATTTTTCCTCCCAAACAAACACTAACCTACACCTACATGCATTTCCCCAAGAAGACATGAACCGACGAGGTTCCCTTGGTCAAATGGGCAAGGTCCGAAGTGTAAATGTGGAAGGAATTTGAGGTGAGACTCGGACATGGGCTCATAACTTCCACCCACGTCAACATCCGAACCCATAGGACCCTTCAAAATGATTCAAATTTCAAACATAAAGAAATAATGGTTGGTGCCTGTTACAAAAAATATCAAAATAATGGTCAAACCATGCACCGGCACAATACGTAACTCTTTTTGACCACCCAAAAAGGATCCGTTGTGCTACAAAAAAACCCGTGTATGAGGACTTTTGAGACATAAACTAACTATCCACCTCTCGTTGGCACCAACTTGACTATTGGGTTCATATACTTGCTCAGAATCACTCTTAATGAGTGGATCTAAGCCCTCTTTGACTTTCTTCCCCTTAAATATCATGTCACAAAATTTAATACGATTTGTTAATACAATTCAAAATTCAATAGTAGATTTAGATTGATAGATTATAATCGTGTCCGGGTTTATAATTTTAATCTATCATCAACTAAATTTATATTATTTATTTTATAAAAAATTAAAACACATGACATTATACTTTTCTAATGATTTACAAGAGTGGTATTTCAAAATGTGAATCATGTCGGCCCCGACAACCGACATGATTTACCATGCAAATTTACGCGCAAATGTGTCTAAATTAATTGCCATGTGGATCGAGATCGTGACCTCTCGAAAGTGAGAAATGGGCCTAGGTGTTGGGCTTTTTATCGACCAACTTATCTTTGTCTAACTCACACGCGGTCCAGCTTTTTCCTGAGCCACTCTCTGCAGTCAATTTTTTGGCCTCATTATTTCTTCTTCCCTTCCATGATATCTCTCCAAGATTCTTGAACGAACTCTTAGTTGCATCACCTGCTAGTGATCCAGGAAGATGACTGTGGAATATGGTTGGGAGAAGCTCTAACATGACTCATCAATACGAATTGCGACATGTACATTTAAATGCTTCGGATTACATTTCTTTGGGCCTACTTTAACCGCCACAAAAGAGGCCGAGTGTTTATTTTTTACCGTTATGCCATGGTCGTAGGCCCAACGCACTGGATTGGGCCAAAGTCCAACTAAATTCAAGGTCTTCAACTCAAGCCAGGTTTATTTAACAACATACTAGATGAATAAAATATGACATTAAATTAAAAAGAATTTCATGTTTTATTTTTTTCTTAATTTTTTTAATTAGTAATATAATTTCATTTTCCCAGGATATGAAAACAACATTATGCTATAAATTTATATAAAAATGATTCAAATTTAAAAAAAAAAATATATATATATATATATATATATATATATATATATATATATATATATATATATTTAAAAGTAATTTTTGCCATAAACATGCTTTTGTATCATTTTTAAAATTTTTCCTCAAAATTGAAGGGCTTGTTTGAAACTATTTTTAAAAATAGTTTTCTATTATTTACAACTAAAAACACTTTTGACAACCAAAAACTATTTTCTATTTTATATTTTTAAGAATAGAAAATATGATGTTTTCAGATAAAATCTTTTAGTTGTTTTCTAAGAGTTATTTTTAGAAATAATTATATAAATATATAGAATAATTAAAAATAAAATATTATATATAAAATTTATTTTCAAAATATATTTAAAAATATTAAAAATAGATTAAAAATATTTTAGGTTTCCAAGCATGTTTTTGTTTTATAAAAATTAAAAAATAACTTTCAAAAACTAATTTCAAAAGCTATTTTTTAAAATTATTTTTGAAGACAATTACCAAACAGGTCCAAACATATTAAACATCATATCATGATTGAATTATCAAAATTATGCATTTGGAAAAAGTATTAAAGTTAGTAAAATAGATTGAAATATTGACCTTTAGTAATTTTTGAATAATTTTTTCTACAAAAATGAAGGCAACTTGCTTTTTTTTTTAAAAAAGGTTTAGGGTGGCCCAAAAACAAATTTAGATGACTTGAGGATAAATATAGAAATATTGACACATTGGGCTGCGGGCCTCCTTGTGGCAGGGTGGTTGGTTGCGCATGTTACCAAACCCTTGATCAAAGGTTCAAGGCCTGCAGTGAGGGGAAGAAAAGAAGATGAAAGGTATTCTAAAATACCTCTTTTTATTTTTATTTTGTTCTTTTATGCCATTCTTAATCAGTATTATTAAAATTAATATAATTATATATTTATTATAATTAATAATTAATTTTATAAAATAAAATAAAATTATAATTATAAATATAATTTTTTAGTTAAAATATATATTTTTTATAAAATAAATAATATAAAAATTTGATGAAAATAATAAATTTATAATACATATTTTATTTTACTTATAATTGAATCTTGTATGCCTTTGATAGATTTTTAATTTTTTGCTCGCCGATTGCCTCTTATTTCCATCAATTCCACTGGGGCGAGGAAACCTCTTGTCTCTATCAACTCAGCTTAGGATATTATGAAGGTTAAGTTTCTGATTGAGAATTATTTTTGAAAACATATTTTTTGTTCTTGAGAACCAAAAAAAAAAAAAAAAATGGAAACACATTTGATAATAAAAATCCGATTTAGATTTTTTGTTCTTAAGAACATAATACAAGGTGTTTGCAGAGAACATATATTGGTTGTTTTTTATTATTTTCAATTGTTTTTTATAATTATTTTAAAAAATAATTATATATGTTTGTAGAATGATTAAGATAAAACATTAAATATAAAAATTATTTTTAAAAATATTAAAAATAAGTTAAAAATATTTTAGATTTCTAAACGAACTTTTGTTCTACAAAAACCAGAAAGCAAGTTTTTAAAACTGTTCTAAAAAACTATTTTTTAGAATTATTTTTAAAAAATAATTACCAAACAGACACTAAGGGTCTGTGGGAGTTTTATGAATTTTTAATAATAATTTTCAAAAATAGTTTTACAATGTTTCTTAAAACAAAGTCTGCTTGAAAACTTAGAATATTTTCAATCTATTTCTAAGTTTTCAAATATTTTTTAAGAATAAATTTTATAGGTGGTACTTTATTTTCAATTATTCTTTTGTATTAGTCTTATTATTTTTAAAATAACCCTTAAAAATAAGTGAAAACACTGAAAATATATTTTCAAAAACACCCTTTTTTGTGTTTAAAATTTTTTAAAAAATGTTTTATATTTTTGCTGTCAAATAATTTTTTTTTATAAAAAAAACAAAGCAATTAATAAACAGACCTTAAAAAATCCAATTTAGGTATACACACGAGACGGAGTGAATTGGGTTTTTACCAACTTTTAACTTTTGCGTTTGTATTTTAGACTTCACATGGGCCATGAAAGTGTGGGCTTCCTGAAAGTTTGTGGGCCTGGCCTTAAACTTCATTTCTGAAGAAACTTGACAGATTTTCAAGCCCAGGTCAGACCTTTTATGCCCCTGTTCTTTGTCATTTAAACGGCTGGGATTGCATTTCTTTTGGCCTATTTTAACCCCACAAAAAAATGCTAGGTGTTTATTTTTCACGGTTAATAAGGTGTTTTGATAAAATATATTTTAATTATTTTTTTTAAAATAATTATATAGATATGAAAAATGATTGAACAAAAAATACGAGATATAAAAGTTATTTAGAAAAAAAAATTAAAAACATCCAAAACAGTTTAGATATTTTAAATTCCGAAACAAATATTTGTTCTAAAAAATATTATATTACTATTCTAAAAATTGTTTTTTTTAAGAACCATTTTCGAAAATGTTTCCAAATAAGCCTTTTGAAAGAAACAATATCTTGATAACTTGTTTTAAAATCAAGATGATTTTTATCGTAATTAATTGTTTTCACTTATTTTTTAAGAATTATTTAAAAATAAAAAATAATTAAAAATAAAATAATATATTTTTATTTTATAAAACATATCGGCTACTAACAGTTTTACACATCAAAGCACAATGGAAGTCTCAAATTATACAATTTTTTTTTATATATATAAAAAAGTATAAAGTTAATAAAATAAATTGAAATATCAACATTTAGTATTTTTAAAATAATTTTTTCTTAAATTATGCCAAATTTAGGTGACTTCTTTAAATCTGCAGCCTAGAATTAAAACTCTTTGAAAATGTGTATATGAAGAATTTGAGAATGGGTATACGTAAATATTGAACCGTTGAGCCGCTGGTTACTATGTCAAATGACTTTCCGTAGACTTTTCATTCTAATAAGGTTTGTGGTCTCGTAGATTCAATTTTATATGATTCGTCCAAAGTTGAAACTGCTGGCCTCTTTGTAGCTTGGTGGTTGGGGTGTGTGCATCCGAACTCCACGTCAAAGGTTCAAGGCCGGCACAGAGAGGAAGAAGAGAGAAGAGAAAATGAGGTATTCTAAAATACCTCTTTTTCTTTTGATTGCATTTGTTTTTTCAATTTAGTTTCATTTTTATTTTTATTTTTATTTTTTTGGGTTTGAAATTTGAGATTATCATCACATTTATTAAATTCAATCAAGGTTAATTGAAACTAATATGATAAGAAAAATGTTAATTATACTATTATTTTTACTATCTTGTTAAATTACATTAAAATTTTTTTGCATTTAGTAATTAAAGATCAATTATCATTGTATTTTATTAGTATTCGAAAATAAAGTGGAGGTACCAAAATAGGTACCAAAGTTTGACTCACCCCAAACACGCCACCTATCATGCGTAACGCCAACACAAGTCTTTCCATAATTGGCACCCGATTAATGGTGCGTTTAATAGTAATTTTCAAAAGTATTTTAGTCTTTCTAATATTTTAAAGATAAAAAATTTAAAATATTAATAAAATTAAAAAAAAAATTGAATTACTATCAAATATACTCTGACCAAAGTTGGCTGATACCGACGAAGTCAATAAAACATTCTGTATTTATGTAAAGGCTAAAATCCACTCACAACCCCAACCACGAGGACACGCCCATCACTTGTATATAAACCAAGTCATGCAAATATGGAAGACACAGGAAACTTCGTAAAGAGATAGTAAATGATCCTAAAAGTGATGTTTTATATGATACCATCCTTATTATTATTATTATAAGAAAATCATTGATTATATTGTCTAATTGTAGATGTTTGATGGAATTAATAGAAGATTAAGATAAGTGAACCTTCAATGTTTAAAGAATCTAGTCATTGAGCATTGTTTAGTTAAATTACCCACTTTGTATACTTGTGGTTCGGTGCACATGGAGATTATGAAAGAAAAAAAATACCATTTTTTTAGAAATATTTTTTTTAAATATGATAGTTTCAAAACTATTTTTAAATCTATCGTACTTTTAAGGTATCAATTTAAAATTGTCTTCTAGATTTAAGGCTAATCAATTAAGGAAAATCACTTAAGAGGTAGGGTGAATTGAGTTTTTTAATTTTTTTTAAACACAACAAATTAAAGAACAAAAATAAAGAGATAAAGTTAGAGAAATTAAACATAAATGATTTATGGTAATTCGACATTCCTTACCTATGTCCATTCTCCTCAAGGTCCAATCAAGTAAAGGTTTCACCATCCTTGAAATATCAACTAAGTTTCCAATCCTTTATATTTGGATTCTGCCTTCAACGGATGCTACAATATCTCTTTAAGTATACCTCACCTTGAAAATTTAATCACTCAATCTTAACTCATTTGTTTTTATTTATTTATTTATTTATTTTAACCTTGAAATAGCAAGTTAAAAGATCTCCATGATTATCAATTATTTTTAAGGTTGACATCAAGCTAACCAACATGTCACATTATTTTTCTTTTTTCTTCATTTTACCTAGAAAATAATGCTTCTTTTTTAAAAATTTCATTTTTGTTCACTCATTCACATTTTCATATTTATTCATTTTAATTATTTAAAAACATTTTAAAAATATAATAATGATAATAATAATAATAATAATAATACATTTATCATATTATTTTATCGTTTATATTTATACTTTTATTTTTAAAAATTCATGTAAAAATCAAAATCAATTATAATAATTTTTAACTTTTTTCTTAGTTAAAATGTTTAATATTTTTAATTAAAAAAATAAAAACTTGACTGTGATTCTAACGTTTTGATTTGTTAAAATTTTTAATTTTTAATTTATATAAAATAAAAATAAAATACATTTTTCATAAAATTGTATTTAATTATTTATGTTAATTTTCTTTTAATTGTATTAAAAATTGAAATATTTGTATATTGAAATTGCATATCGATCAACACAACCATCGAAAAACAGGTACCATTCTTTTATGAAAAAAGTAACACTAAAGTATATTAAAAGTAACATATTTTTGCAGTATTTTTAACACACTTTAGTGTTATCTTTTTCATAAGAGACTGATACATTTTTTTTCTTCAAAAGTTATGTTTATAAATGTGCAACTTTAGTATGCAAATATTTTAATTTTTAATAAAATTAAGAAAAATTAATATAAATGATTAAAATAATTTTTTTATTATAAAAATATATATTTTATTTTTATTTTATATAAATATAAAATTAAAAATTTTAATAAAACAAAATGTTAGAACCACAACCGAGTTTTTGTCTTTTTTAATTAACAATATTAAACATTTTAGCTAAGAACAAAAATTAAAATCATGGTCAAGTTAAATTCATAAGCAAAAAACTAAAACTATAATCATCAATTGTGATTTTCCTAAAGAGATTTTTAAAATATATAAACAATAAGTAATATGAAAATATAATAAGATTTTATTCATCATGTATTTAAAATTTTAAAAAAATATTTTATTTAGTAGAAATATAGAAAACCTTATGTCCTAAATCTTCAAATTTGTTCATCATGGATTTATTTTTATATTAAATTATTCTCATTAGTTATTTATTATATATTATTATTTTATGTTTAAAATGTTCATAAATAATTAAAATCAATAAATATAAAAAGACGAAATATTAAAAAGTTTGAAATTAAAAAGATTTCATCAAACCAACATATTTAAAAAAACAAAAACAAAACAAAACATAAAATAAAATAAAAATAAGATGAAGATATTATAGAGGAGGAGAAAAAGAAAAGGAAAAAAAAAGTCATGTGATATGGTGATTGTGTGTCAAAGTTTTTTTTTTTTTTTTTAAATAAACAATAATAATGATGGGCTCATTTATCTTGTCAAAGCAATAAAAAAGAAAAAGACAAAAAGCTAAAAAATAAAAAATAAAAAAGTGGTATTTGACGGTAAGCGAGGGGAGGGTTTGAAGGTAAGTTTGGAATGCTGATTACTTTTACCATTTGAGTGCATGTTTGGAGGATTATTTTTCCCAAAATACATATCATTTAAAAATCAAAAGTCAAAGTATAATTAATATATATATTGCATCTATTAATTTGTTCCAAATAGGGACCTTTATTCTAGATAGCTAAATATGAGACATAAGAAAATGCTAATGAAATAATCTATTTGCATCAAAAGTAGAATTAAAACAATATGATTATTTATATATATATATATATATATATATATATATATATTTGGAAATATTAATTATTTGCATCTATTGATTTGTTCCTAAAAGAGACGTTTGTTAACTAGATGGCTAAATGTGAGGATTTCACATTTTTTTTTAAAACATATTTGAAATATGATTTATTTAATAAAACTTGTGTAAGAAGAGAGTTCAAAAATGATTAGGAGTTTAAATTGAAATTAAAGAGATTCATGTTATTGAATGATATTATATATTTTAAAATGTAAGATAAAAAGTCATTATTATAAATATGTTGAGTTAAATTGAATTACAATAGACAAATAAAAGTACATGCTTTAAAAAACATTAAAAAAGGGTACAACAATTTATTTTCTTCAAATTTTGCTTTTAAATACTTAAGAAAATAATAATGAAATAATCTATTTGCATTGAAAGTAGAATTAAAAGAATATGTATATATATATATATATATATATATATATATATATATATATATATATATATATATATATATATATATATATATATATATATATATAATGCAATATTAATTATTTGCATCTATTGATTTGTTTTGGATAGCGAGCTTTGTTCTTGATAGCTAAATGTGAGGACTCCACTCTTTTTTCTTCTTTTTTTCTTTTTAATATATTTGGAATATGATTTATTTAATAATATTTGTGTAAGGAGAGAGTTCAAAAACGATTGAGAGAAGTGTAGATTGAAATTAAAAAAAAAAAAAAAAAAATCACATTATTGATTTTAAAATGTAAGATAAAAACCATTGTTATAAATATGTTGAGTTTAATTGAATTATAATAGACAAATAAAAGTACATGGTTTTAAAAAATGACAAAAAAGCATAACAATTTATTTTCATCAAATTTGTAAGAAAATGCTAATGAAATAATCTATTTGCATCAAAAGTAGAATTTTAAAAAAATGATTATATATGATTAACTCATATATACATATATATGGCATCATCTAAAGTCCACCTATTTTTAAATTAATATATTTGGAATATGGTATGATGTAACACCTCGTTGTGCACTGGTCTCAACATCCGTTGATAGACAAAGTTACCAATGACAAAAATGCTCCTTATCCGCCTCTTTGAGGTAATTACCAATCTTAGTTATACCTGTAGGAATGTGATCTTTGCCTAATCCGGATTTATCTATATTGTCTCATCTCGTGCAAAGCGGTAACTATCTGAAGGAAGGGTACGAGTTGATCCTCGCATCGAACTCTAAGCACTAGTTGAACCTTATTCGGTCTCTTTCAGTGGCGGCTCTCTTAAAGATGGTATTCATTGCGCTTTCCTATTTTAGAAGCATAGTCCTTACATGTACTCTAGTTACCAAAGAAAGAGACTTTTTGCGATTCTCACGATCTACTAAAGGGCAAGTAGTGTCGATATTGGATCAAATCCAATTCATGAGATGGCAATGATCTTTAGATAGACATGGACATAATGTGCTATTTTCCTTGGTTTCATTGGAACCTTCTTTTTTCAGAGCCCCAAGAAAAGTAATGTTTAAATAGTTTCAAGTCCGTGAGTCAAGCAAGGTCTTCCTTCTCTTCCAATCCGATCACAGTGACCTTTGTTCTAGATAGTTAAATATGAGGACACCACATTTTAAAAAAAAATATATGTATATTTGAAATAAAAAAGTTTCATATTTGAATGAATTTGATCGGTTGTTGGCTCTAACGAGATTTATTTGGTAGTATTCCATTTCCTTAGAAGGTGAAATTAAATATTTATAGGGACATGTATGGGAGGACTACACCTATTTTCTTAGTATATTCAAAATATAATATATGTAAATATTATTTCCAAGTGAGAGTTTTAGAAATATATCGAAGGAGAGTAAATTTAAATTGAAGAGTCTAATGTTTGACTAGAAAGACAATAAATTTGATTGATAATAGGTTTTAGTGAAAATGGTTGATACTTCATTTCTTTTGATCGATGAATTTAATAATTTAGATCTATTTCTAACGTTGGAATCGAGAATAAAAAAAATCAATTCTAATTCTGCTCGTTAATATGTTTGAATTATTTTTTAAAATAACAAATAAATAAAAAATTCCTTGTTTTAATTCATCTCTTTTCCACAAAATTATAGTTCACCGTCGGACCGTCCTCTATGGTATTTCTACTCAAGTTCCCATGTAATGATTGCACCCTCTTAATATTGTTTAGCAACGTGGAAGGGCCCTCCTATTTTGGGAATGTGTTTGGAATATGATCTGTGGATACTATTTTGGCATGGTAGAAAAATGAAAAAGGACTGTAAGGAGAGTATAGACGAGAGAATTTTTTTTTTTTGGAAAATGGCTAAAAAAGGATTGGAAAGAGAGTATAAATGATGAGGTGAGGGAGACACAATGAACTGGATGAGTTGTTGCTTGTGCCCGGGGACAAACTCAATACCAGAAGAGCTGAGGAGACCATCACTGATTTCGAGCGTTTTCAGCTCCAGAGTTTGAAACTTTGAGTTTCTTTACCTGAACTTTTAGGAAAGGTTTCTGGGTTTTGGTGGGTTCTGGTTGGTTTTGCAGGGGGGGTTCTCCGTTTCGTTCTGCAATGGCATCTGCAGAAATTACTAGAACTCGTGCTAGTTTAAGGAGAACGGGTTCTAGGTTCTGGACGAGCTCGGGTAGGGAGGTTTTCTCCCGATCAGCAAGGGATGAGGATGATGAGGAAGCTTTGAAATGGGCCGTAATCCAGAAACTTCCCACCTACAATAGGTTGAAGAAAGGTTTGCTGAAGGGATCAGAGGGCGACTTCAGTGAAGTTGATATACAGAACCTTGGGTCTCGGGAAAAGAAGAATTTATTGGAGCGATTGGTGAAAACTGCTGTCTTAAAAGTTCACCAAGATTTTCTACACAACCAAACAGCTTTCTATGACTTTTTGATTATGGGTTTTCGTGTTGCTTCCATCTTTTTCAGAGTTGGAATTGTTCTTCCCGAAGTTGAAGTTAGATTTGAGCATCTCACCGTCGGATGCTTGGATACTTGCTCCTCCATTCTTTATTGAATTTTTTTTTTGTAATCTCATATCCAATTCTAAAACTGAAATTAATTTCTTCTTTAGGTTACTGGAAAGGTGACATACAATGGTCATGGCATGGAGGAATTCGTACCCCAGAGAACTGCCGCCTATATCGGCCAGCATGATAACCATATAGGAGAAATGACAGTAAGGGAAACCTTGGCCTTTTCTGCAATATGCCAAGGTGTTGGATTTCGATATGGTTAGTCTAAATCATTGCCTCGGCTTTTACTTTCCTTGTCTTGAAGGTTATGAATGTAGGTATATATGACATTTCCATAGCTTATGAAATTCACTATTGTTTTGGCCATCTGCAGAAATGTTAGCAGAGCTGGCAAGAAGAGAGAAGGAAGCAAATATTAAGCCTGATCCTGATATTGATGTGTTCATGAAGGTGAGACAGAAGCTACTTTTAGTGAAATCTTAAGCAGTTCTGCAGCATTTGACCTATTTATTTTGAGTGGAGAGCATTAATACTATTGCTCTGTTTTTAAAAACAATCCCGAAAAATAGTTTTTGATAAAAGCCGAGGCATACAGATTTCTGAGAAAACCCTGATATTCTAACTCATGATTGGTTTATTTTTCTTGATATTTTAATTTACAGATTCTGGGACTAGATGTTTGTGCAGATACAATGGTAGGAAATGCAATGCTAAGAGGTATCTCTGGTGGACAAAAGAAACGTGTCACAACAGGTAGGATAATTTAAAATAATCATGTAAAACAATTGAAAACAATTAAAAGATGTTCTGGTCCGTCCGGGTTTTTATTTCAAGGAACAAAAAACTGTTTTTGAAAATGGTTAACCCTACATATTTTTTTGCCATTATTTGAATTGAATTGAATTATGTGAAATGTATGAATGGTAGGTGAGATGCTGGTCGGACCAGCAACGGCGCTGTTCATGGACGAGATCTCTACTGGTTTGGACAGCTCCACAACTTCATAGCAGAGCGTCAACATTCTCAAAGGGACTGCTTTCATCTCTCTCCTAGAGCCAACCCCAGAGACTTACGACCTTTTTTATGAGATCATTCTACTGTCTGATAGCATGATTGTTTATCAGGGTCCTCGTGAAAACGTGCTTGGATTCTTCTAATCCATGGGCTTCAGATGTCCTGAAAGGAAGGGTGTGGCAGACTACCTGCACGAAGTGAGAGCAAATCAAGCTTAATTTACAGCTTCTGGGTTTTTTTTTTTTTCCTTATTTTCAATAGAAAAAATAAAGCTCGAAGATGGACTTAATTTAGATTTGAAGAAGACTCACAATTAGTCTTGGTGAAAAATAAATTGATTGCAGGTAACATCTAGGAAAGATAGGAGCAGTATTGGGCACGTAAAGACCAACCTTACAGATTTGTTAAAGCCAAAGAATTCGCGAGGCATTCCTGTCATTCCACGTTGGGCTAAAACTAGCAGAAGAGCTTGCAATTCCATTCAACAAGACCAAAAGCCATCCAGCTGCTTTGACAACCAAAAAGTATGGTGTTTCAAATAAGGAACTGATGAGTGCTTGCACCGCAAGAGAGGCCTTGCTGATGAGGAGGAACTCATTTATCTATCTTTTCAAGCTCTTTCAGGTGAGTCCTGTTTATAACTAACTATGGCTCTGAATTAATTTTGTGTGTGTATATATATATATTTGAATGTAATTTATGATTTTTACTTCTGTTTGTAGCTCCTACTCATGGCATTTGTCGGACTCACACTGTTCCTAAGAGTTCAGATGCACAGGACAGTAGAAGATGGAAACGTTTATGCGAGTGATTTGTTCTTCACTGTGATCGCAATCATGTTTAATGGAATGGTAGAAATTGTCTTGATCATTGAAAAACTTGGTGTCTTTTACAAGCAAAGAGACCTACTCTTCTATCCTCCATGGCCATTTGCTCTTCCCACATGGATCCTCAAGATCCCCATCACAGTTGTTGAAGTTGCTCTTTGGGTAGCCATGACTTATAATCCCACTGGACTTGATCCAAATGCGGGAAGGTAAAAAGTTATCAAGTCGCAGGAACTTGCTCAGACTTGTTTCACATGATTTTTTTCTCAGTTCCAAAATGACCAATGCTCATGAATAAACGAAATCTTCTTATGCCAGGTTCTTTAGACAGCTTTTTCTCCCTCATGCTTCTCAATCAGATGTCATCTGCAATGTTCAGAGTGATTGCATCATTTTGTAGAAACTTGACCGTAGCCACCACAATGGGGTCATTTATTATACTTATTCTTTTCGCATTGGGTGGTTTTGTCTTGTCATGAGGTATAATAAGGAAACATTTTTTTTTTACCCTAACAATGGCTTTCTGATTCCTTTTTGTATTTGGTCAATGCTGCAGATAGTATCAAACCCTGGTGGATACGGGGTTACTATTGTTCCCCTTTGATGTATGCGCAGAATGCATTAATGGTAAATGAATTCCTCTCACATAGTTGGAGACACGTAAGTTGTTGAATTTGCCATGTGAACATTTGTGTTTGTTTATGTGTGCCCATAAAAAATTGGCTATTGATTAATATATTTCCCTTTTCAGAAAGATTTTCCAAATGCAACACTACCCCTTGGAGTCAAACTATTGGAGTCTCGTGGGTTCTTCACACGAGGACACTGGTACTAGATAGGATTTCGGGCAATGATTGGATTCTCAATATTATTCAACGTCGTGTACACTTTAGCTCTCATGTTCCTAAATCGTGGGTATCTTTATCTTTACTTCTCTGCTTTGGAACTCCTAAACATTGGAGCTTAGGTGTATTGAGATTTGTGCAAATTTTGCAGCATATGAGAAGCCTCAAGCTATGTTAACAGACGAGTCCGAGAATGACCAACCTCCTTCCAACACTCTCCGGACTGCATCCGCAGGTGTGATGAAACCCATACGTGGTGTATGCATGCCTTTGTGTGCCTGTGCTCTTCTCATTTTACTACATGTTCTATATGGCTAATTATTAGGTTTGAACTTTTGACATGCAGATGCAGAGAGACCGAACAGAAATGAGGGAACCACCTCATCTGGGAGGACAGAAGCCATCACTGAGGAGGGTAGCCAGGACAAGAAAAAAGGGATGGTTCTTCCATTCGAACCATATTTTATCACCTTTGAGGAAATCAGATACTCTCGGTTGACATGCCAGCGGTAACTTAATTCATATCTATGCTAATTGATAATGTATATGGGTTTCATAATGTACCATAAACGAAAATCAGAACTAAGTTGTGAGAATGGAACTTGCAGGAAATGAAAAGCCAGGGTGTTCCTGGGGACAAATTGGAGCTTCTGAAGGGGGTGAGTGGTGCTTTCAGGCCTGGTGTTCTTACAGCTCTGATGGGTGTTAGTGGTGCTGGTAAAACCACTCTCATGGATGTACTGGCTGGTCGGAAATCTGGTGGGTATATTAAGGGTAACATCTCCATTTCCGGCTACCCAAAGAAGCAAGAGACTTTTGCTCGGATTTCTGGATACTGTGAGCAGAATGACATCCACTCTCCTCATGTTACCGTCTATGAGTCCTTGCTCTACTCAGCTTGGCTGCGGTTGCCTCCTGATGTGAATTCTAAAACCAGAAAGGTGGGAATCTCCAGAATTTTTTTCTGGACTGTTTCTTAAACAAATATGTAATCATTGCTAATGGTTACAGATGTTCAATATGGAAGTCATGGATCTGGTGGAATTGACCCCATTGAAGAATGCACTAGTTGGGCTGCCAGGAGTAAATCTCTCAACCGAGCAGCGCAAGAGGCTGACCATTGCAGTTGAGCCTGTGGCAAATCCCTCCATTATATTCATGGACGAGCCAACTTCAGGGCCAGATGCAAGAGCTGCTGCTATTGTTATGAGAACAATGAGGAACGCAGTGGACACAGGAAGAACAGTGGTGTGCGCCATCCATCAGCCAAGTATTGACATTTTTGAAGCCTTTGATGAGGTGGGAAATGTTAATAGATAGAAAAGAGTTTTTGACTTCTCTCTTTCTTTCTCTCTCTCTCTCTCTCTCTTTCTCTCTCTCTCTCTCTATATATATATATATATATATATATATTCTTCTGCAATTACTGAAATAGTATTTGAAAATGGGTTAATATGTGGGACCAGTGGGTAGACATTCTTGCCATCTGATAGCCTACTTTGAGGTAAGATGCGGTGACGAAATAAAAGCTTTGGGCAGCAAATAGTTCGATTTGAGTTCATTCATATCAAGCACTTACTAACACATGTACATATAATCACTTGCTTTCATAAAGGGAATTGAAGGAGTCGGTAAAATCGAGGACGGTTATAACCCTGCAACTTGGATGTCGAAGTTTCCACTGCGGCACAAGAAGTGACCATGGGGGTCGATTTCAATGAATTATACAAAAATTCAACCTATGCAGGTAATTCAACTATAGGTTATCTGAATGCATTATGAGATTGAAATGTCATATCTATATCTATATGTATATACCAGTCATCTCAATGTTCATCATGAAAGCTTAAAATTGTTGTTGAAGCCTTTTGTACCATGTGCCATCTTTTCAGGAGAAACATAGATATAATTAAGGAACTGAGCCAACCTCCCCCTGATTCAAAGGAGCTCTATTTCTCTAGTCGATACTCCCAGCCCTTCTTGATTCAATGTATGGCATGCTTATGGAAACAACGCCAGTCATACTGGCGCAACACATCGTACACTGGAGTGAGATTTACCTTCACACTTGTCATATCCTTGATGTTTGGGACAATGCTCTGGAAGCTGGGCAACAAATGGTAATTTGAAATCAGTCCAAAAACTTTGAGAATTACTCAGTATATATGTTGTTTCTCTACATACATCAACTTCAATTTATAATTCACAAGGTAAAACAAGGCAGGCCAACGCCAACAAAACTGTCTAATGCGATGGGTTCTATGTATGCTGCTGTTATCTTCATTGGCCTTCAAAATTCCGCATCAGTGCAGCCAGTCGTGGATGTTGAACGAACAGTCTTTTACAGAGAACTAGCTGCCGGAATGTATTCAGCACTGGCCTATGCCTTCTCACAGGTAACTAGATCTCTCATGCTATATATATGTAGACTTTTTTACATTTGTAATGTTTTTTTATGTCCTTTGTTAGTAAAATTTCTTCTCCTATTACAGGCTATTGTTGAGATCCCATACATTTTTTCACAAACTGTGTTATATGGGGTTCTGGTTTATGCAATGATTTCGTTTCAATGGACAGCCGCCAAGATCTTCTGGTATCTCTTCTTCATGTTCTTCACCTACTCCGGCATGATAGCTGTTTCTTTAACACCGAATCAAAATTTTTCTATGATTTTGCCGGAGTATTTTCCGCATCATGGAACCTCTTTTCGGGTTTTGTAGTCCCCCGAACCGTAAGTACTCTCAACCCATAACTCTTTAAAACACAAGCTTGCCTTATCAATATCAGCATACATGGTTATGTCAATGACTCATTCTGTTGCTTTTCTTCCGTGATGAATATTAACAGAGGATTCCCGGGTGGTGAATTTGGTATTACTGGCTCTGTCCAGTTGCATGGACCTTGTATGGAATGGTTGTATCACAATTCGGAGATATAGACGATCCCCTATCTGGAAAAGGTCAAACAGTGAGGTAATTCCTGGAGGATTATTATAGATTGAAGCATGATTTCCTGGGAGCAACTGTAGCTGTGGTAATCGGCTTTACATTGTTGTTCTTATTCGTCTTCGTTGTTGCCATCAAGTTATTTGACTTCCAAAAGCGATAAAAGGTGTTTGGAGATGGTAGCTTAATGTGTATGGGTGTAACCCTTTCAGTTCGACACATTTGATTCTAACCCTGCAATGAGCAGGTTCAGTAAAGCAATAAAGATGTTATATTCTGGCATTTTGTTAATCCCCTAGCAATTTTATGGGGTTTGAAATTCAAATTCACGAGAACAACAAAAGTTTATGCATGCAATTCTTTGATCCTTGATTACTTTCTAAATTACATGTATGTAAGGTACACCTAATTTTGGATGGTTTGCTGTTGATGCTGCCCAAGCTACTGGCTGTTCATGTAAATGAAGGCTTGCATATCTCTAGAGAAAGAATCAAGAAAAACAGAGCAAAGCAAAACAGGGCACACTCACAGGCATAGCAAAAAAAAAAAAAAAAGTAAGTTTGCTCAACACATTTCTTTCTTTCTATCCAAGCTCTCTATCTCTCAAGATTACAGCCATGACTATAGTTGTAGTATTAAGAACAAATTGCAGTACATTAACTCATACATCAACATTCTCCCCTTTTAATGTACTGCTCTTGAACTCCCAAAGCAATCCTTAGGATTTGAAACTTTGCTGTTGGAAGTGCCTTTATCAAGATATTTGCCATTTGATCTTTAGATCTTCAGTAATTGAGTTGTATCTCATTTTGTTCAATTGCTTCTCTTATGAAGTGATACTTGATGGTAATGTGTCTAGTCTAACTGTGAGAACATGAATTCTTTGCCATGGAGATGTTGATTTGTTGTCACAAAAAACCTCTATTGATGCTTGTTGTTTTTCTTCAATGTCTTCCGAAATTCTTCTAAGCCATATAGCTTGAGAAGTTGCAATGGAGGCTGACATGTACTCTAGTTGAAGGTTGAGCAACTAATTGTTGCTTCTTTGACATCCATGAAAATATACCTGTGCCAAGAGAAAAAAACATAACCCAATGTGCTTTTCATATCATCTGCACATCCTCCCCAATCATTTAGGATTTCTGTCAAATCTAATTCCATAACTCCTTGTACTTTGAATATACCTCAAGACACTTTTTCCAAGACCAAAATGAAACTGACTTGGATTGTACATGAATCTCGATAGCAGGCTGGAAGCAAACATGATGTCCGGCCTTCTTGTTGTAAAGATATGACAGGTTCCCAACCAAACTCCTATAAAGGGTTTCATCCACCTTCTTTACACCATCTTCTTTCATCATTTTTTCATTGCTAACAAGAGCAGTCCCTGATTTGCAACCAAACATTCCAAACTTCTTTAAAATCTTCTCAGCATAATTTTTTTTTTTTTTTTTTGAGAAATAAAAACTCCTCCATCATCTTGGTGAATGTCCATGCCAAGAAAATGATGTAACAACCCCTTATCACTCATTTCATATTTCTTTATCACTTTATTTTTTAATTCATCCATCATTTTTTTGTTATTTCTAGCAAATACCAAGTCATCAAAATAAAGAGCAATAATGAGGATGTCATACTTACCTTGTTTCTTCACATATATAAGGTTGGCTCACTCTTGCTTTTACGAAAACCTTTTTCAAGGAAGTAGCCATATCAATCTCCTTATGCCAAGTTCTTGACACTTGTTTGAGTCCCTGCAAAGCTTTTTTAGCTTGTTGATTTTATTTTCTTCTCCTTTGACAATGAATCTTGTTCAACATAAACTTTAGGGTAAAGCGGTCAAGTAAATTTGTATAACTTGATTTTGTATAGTAAATTTGTATAACTTGATTTTGTATAGTAAATTTAAATTAGTAGGTTTTAAACCTTGTGATTTTTTATCTCCATCGTTAGTGTGGAGATTTTCCACGTAAAAAATCTTGTGTCTTATTATTCATATCTTTTATATTTGATATTCTATTTGAATTGCTCAAAATTAATATAATTGGCTATCCCTAACATCTCATAGAGTAAAAAAAATTAGGTATAACATATAAATATTTATTGAAAATTTTTAAAATCACCTATTTACCCTTTTAGGAGTTCCCTATTGGACTTTCGGTTTTTAAAAAATAATGGATAAAATCAAATTAAAAATGGAATGAATGAAGGGTTGAGGCATAATAGATGAAAACAAAGATATTCTCTAATGTTAGTTTGAATTAAAGGATGGTATAGTAGTTCATTCCTTGATATTAAGAATTCTTGGTAATTCTTAATCCCTAGATATATAAGGTTTTGCTATTGTTATCTAATAAAATATTAAAAGTTAGGATACATATGCAATCTTGAGTTATGGAACTCAAGTTAGTCTCATTTGGCCCCACATCTTGAATACCCTAAAAGTAATTAAAATTGATACTCTTGTTTTCCCTAAGGTCCTAAACATAAAGTAGGATTGTGGAACCCCTAATATTGAATCATTTAAATTAGAAATCAATAATTCTTTTATAATTTATTTAGGTTTATTTTATTAAATTCAATTTTATTCAAATCAATTTTTTTTTTCAATTCAAGAAATTATTTAGACCTAATTTGACAACTTCCATAAAAGCCATAGTGACTCTTTCTCTAGTTTTTTTTTTGTCAAAGTTGGTATGTAAAAAAAAACTTAGTATTTTGGCTAATAAAGAATCTAAACAAAAAGTATATCGATAAAAATCTTTTCAAATCTTTTTAAGAGTTAAATTTCCAAAATTGTTTTGAAATCTTTCCAAATCTTTTTAAGATTATTAAGTTTTCTAAATTGTTTTTTTAGTGAAATATGATTTCTTAATTGATTCTAAGTCTATTAGATTTTCTCTAATATATGCCTATTGAGAGAGTTTTCTCAAAAACTCACATACCTTTTAAATCGTTATTCTTTGTGTTTAACCTGAAACTCTCAAAGGAGTTTATTTTTATTATTGAGTTTGTGAGAGAGATGTGCATCCCTTTAAGGCGTAAAGGAGTCCACTAAGGAGCACGATAATGTTATGTTGCAAACGCGACATCAGATATAGACAATGATGACAATATTGATAAATACAGATATATCGATACTTCGATTTTACGGATATAGTGGAGAAATATTGACAAATATCATTAATTTAAAATTAACTTATTGCAAATCTACTAATTATGTGAATTAGATATATAACTATACTAAAGTTAATTTACTTAAATCTATTGAAAATGTACTAATTAATTATATTTGAATATCAAAATAAAATAAAATTATTAATTTAAAGTTAACTTATTACAAATCTACTAATCATATGAATCAAATGTATAATTATACTAAGTTAATTTACTTACATCTATTGAAAACATACTAATTTATTAAAAAATTAATATTAAACTATTATTAAACTTAAACAAATAACTTAAATTCAATTGATTAAATAAATTAAATTTAGTATAAAAATAATTAAAATTTTAAAAAGAACATACTTTACAATAATTGAGCAATCTTGGTTTAGAGTTAATCCAAAAACTTGACTCATAAATTCCCAAATTTATAAGATTTTGAGAACAAAAAAAAAAAAAAAAAAAGCAATAGGAGATAAATACACTTTGAAATGAAATGTGGATGAAATGGATTAAGAGTTAACTATTTATAGAAAAAAATTTGGCTAAAATAGCTGTTGAAAAATGATTTTAATGTTAAAAATCATTTATGGCCGTTGAATCAAAATTTGATCATTAGATCATCAAATAGCCATTGGGATCACTTCCCAACCATTAGATCATCTCCCATATTAAATTTGGAACTTGGGTCACCTTTTTTACCGTTGCATCATCTTTAAAATGTAGGCATGATCTGAGTTGTTGGATCAACACGAGCATGTTTTAGGTCATCAAATCAACCCAATAGTGGAGCAGATGATCGTTGCATACATGGACGTGATCTGGGTCATTCAATCAACGCTAGCATAATCTAGGTTGTCAGATCACCCACATAGTGGAGCATTTGACCATTGCATACATGAGCATGATCTAGATTATTTGATCAACGCGA
This sequence comes from Vitis vinifera, assembly GCF_030704535.1. NCBI lineage: Eukaryota > Viridiplantae > Streptophyta > Magnoliopsida > Vitales > Vitaceae > Vitis > Vitis vinifera. Next base: position 6,816,238 of record NC_081813.1, read on the forward strand.
GTGTGAATTGGCCCGTTAAATCACACGCACAGTGGAGCGGATATTTCTATGACAAATCGACTATTTTTCGCTAATATATTACTAAAATTCAACGATTTTTTGCATCCATGGCCGATTTATTCCACATCTCGTTGATATATCGGTATTTACCCATATTTTGTCAATATATCAACAATTTTTGGTGATTTTTTGCAATATTTCCATGCCTCGATATATCACACCTATATATCATTTACATGTCCATTGATACGCAATATATCAGTGATATATCAATAATATATCACGATATTTTCATCCTTGGGTATAAGTTTTAGGATGAAAGTCTCATAGAGTAGCAATTGTCATGTAAATCTATACATTTTTTTTTCATATTTAGTAGATCATATTTTAGTTATCTCTAACCCCATGGTTTTACATCCACAAAGTTTTGAGAAGCTTTCATGGGCAGTTTTCCATATAAATCATTGTTCCCTTGTATAATTGAATTTCTCTACTATATCTCTAATTCTTTAAGAGAAATTTTAAAAGTAAAAAATTAGGCTATAAAGATTGCAAACTTTCAATAAAGTTATTCATTGCTTGTTTTTCTTGCATGTTTTAAAAGTGTCATTGTTTCTGGTTTTCCTTGTAGGAACAAAAACTTCATGGTACCAATTCACCACCAACCACTTTAGTAAAAATAATAGCAAAAGTGGTAGAATGACCCACATTTTTCTTATTGTGAAACCAATGTTTTTGATTTTGATGATAACAAAATAATATTTCAAGTTTTAGGATACAAGTCTCATAGAGTAGCAATTGTCATGTAAATCTATACATTTTTTTTTTCATATTTAGTAGATCATATTTTAGTTATCCCTAACCCCATGGTTTTACATCCACAAAGTTTTGAGAAGCTTTCATGGGAAGTTTTCCATATAAATCATTGTCTCCTTATATAATTGAATTTCTCTACTAAATCTCTAATTCTTTAAGAGAAATTTTAAAAGTAAAAAAATCAGGCTATAAAGATTGCAAACTTTCTATAAAGTTATTCACTGCTTGTTTTTCTTGATGTTTTAAAAGTGTCACTGTTTCCGGTTTTCCTTGTAGGGACAAAAACTTCTTGGTACCAATTCACCACCAACCACTTTAGTAAAAATAATAGCAAAAGTAGTAGAATGACCCACATTTTTCTTATTATGAAACCAATATTTGATTAATCTTAATTTTGATGATAACAAAATAATATTTTGAACTAATAATTATATTTCAAGTTTTAGGATGCAAGTCTCATAGAGTAGCAATTGTCATGTAAATCTATACATTTTTTTTTTCATATTTAGTAGATCATATTTTAGTTATCTCTAACCCCATGGTTTTACATCCACAAAGTTCTGAGAAGCTTTCATGGGCAGTTTTCCTTATAAATCATTGTTTCCTTATATAATTGAATTTCTCTACTAAATATCTAATTCTTTAAAAGAAATTTTAAAAGTAAAAAAATTGGGCTATAAAGATTGCAAACTTTCAATAAAGTTATTCATTGCTTGTTTTTCTTGATGTTTTAAAAGTGTCATTGTTTTTTGTTTTCCTTGTAGGGACAAAAACTTCTTGGTACCAATTCACTACCAACCACTTCAATAAGAATAATAGCCAAAGTGGTAGAATGACCCATATTTTTTTTATTGTGAAACCAAGGTTTGGTTAATTTTGATTTTGATGATAACAAAATAAGGTTTGAAACTAATGATTATATTTCAAGTGTGATTAGGCAAGACGATTTTCAAAGTGACAATCATAAAGACAAAATCAAGTCAAAGAGAAATCAATAAAAAGAAGAAGACCTCAAAGAGAAGTGTTTTTTAAGGCTTAAGTTTCATAGAATCTCTTTGTAAGATTGTTGGTACACTAGGTTTTTCATGCATTATATTATTAATTTATGCACCAAAATAATTCAAAAGTAATTTTGTTTTAAATCCTTTAAAATTGGATGATTTCATGTTTTCAACCAAAACCCTGTGTCAAATGTTTTCCAAACTTGTTTAAAAGGCTTTAAATTGAAAATGATGGTTGTCGAGCCAAAAATGGCTCAACCAATTGAACCAGATGAAGAATCGATCAACCAGTTCAGCTCAACTAGTCGAAGAGTGCAAAAACTTTCTCTTTCTTCCAGAACGTTAGTTCAACTAATTGAGGTCTGGTCAAGGGGCTATCGAGGTCCAACGATCACCTGCCAAGTATTAAATACTAACGACTAGTCAATCGATCAACCCCCCAACTGGACTGGTCAAACCCCTAATAACTAGTTTGACATTTTTCTTCTATAAAAAAGCTTCAATCTTCATTGTTTCAATAGTTTAACATTCCTAAATATTTTTTTTGAATATATTTGAGCCTTAGAAGAGTGTTTTTTAATATATCATTGTTCTAAAACTTATATATCTTTAGTACACCATTCAATCCTAGTTTTTCTTGTATATTTGAGCCTAAAGTTTTGTATTAGGATTTTGTGAGAATATTTTCTATCTTTATTTGTAAATCTTTGAGAAGAAAAGTCTAAGTGTAAGGTATCACTTAAGGAGTCTCAAGTGTGGGGTATCACTTGAGGGGTTGTTCAAGAGTGAGGTATCTCTTGGAAATTGCAAAGGGTGCTTGGAGCCAAAAGTCCAATAGACTTGATTGGAACCATAATCCAATTGTATTGCTTAAAGGTTTGAGTTGGAAGTCTTGAATTAGTGGAACTTCAAGTTGGGATTGAAGCTAGAGGAGAGTGGACATAAATCGGGTTGCACCGAACCACTATAAAAATCTTGTGTTTGCATTCTCTGTTCCCTACTTTCTTACTTTATATGTAATTATTTTTATATTGTTTTATAATTGTCTTTTGCATTCATATAATTTAAATTTGTAAAAAAAAATCATTACTCTATTAACCCCACCTCTAGGGTGATTACCTTAAGTTGAATTAGCTTAATTTTTTTAACACTTATTTTATCCGATCATTCGCTCGTAATATAAGCTAATAAAGGTGGCTATAAATACACTGTAGTACAACATACCATCATCTTTATTAAATCAGCACCCTTCAATATTAATTTTAATTCAGGCCTAAATCATGCTCTGAGTATTTCCAATCAACTCTTTGTCACATCGAAGAACTACTTTGTCAAAAAATGTTACCAGACTAGAAAACTTTTAGATGAAAAAATATGAGCAGGGTACTGTCCTTGCTTCAAGGTTCAAACTAATGGTCCCATAAGGGAAAGCAGTAAACCAAAATTAAATCCCCAGGCCTGAAACTTTAATTTAATCAGATCCAAAAATGCAACAAGGTGTTCTTTTGTGTAAACATTGAAAGAGGCTATGATTAATGTTTAGTTTGTATCAATTTCTTGTTTTTAAAAGTTTATGGTTAACGTTTAAAACCATGAAATAACTTTAATGTAAAATACAAAATTATTTGAGACTTATCTTAAAAAGATTATAATTAATTTTTAAGAATTATTTAAAAAAAAAATAAAAGAATGAAAAAAAAAATTACTAACTCAAATTCTAAAAAATTTAAAAATAATTTTTAAAAACATAATGTTAATTCATACTTTTAATATAAGAGATATTATATTTTATATATAGTTATTATTATTTTTTATTTATAAGAATAGAAAATAGTATTTCAAACACTAAATTTGGTAATGTTTGGTATGTATTAAAACGCGAATAAACATACAAGTTGAAATTATTAAATAATAGATCTATAATAAGAGTGTTTAATAAAATTTAATACTATTATTTAATTATTTAAGTTAACTTAAAGTTAAATTATACTTAAATTATTAGCTTAAAATTTATTACTTAATTTTTACTTTTAAGTATTGAGGCTGTTTAATAATTAAAATTAATTTAAAATGCATTTCAAAATTATCAAATTGACATATTTATCCTTGTAAATTATAAATATATTAAAGGAGGTCGAGTAACAAAGAAGATCATAGAATAATAAAAAGAAAAAATTTGTGGAGATATTTAAGACAAATAAGAGTAAAAAGATAAAATGAAGATGTGGACTTAAAATAAATTGATTATTTTTACTTATTACTTGAAGTTATTTTTTACTTTAAATCATATCATTAAGCATTTTTTCAAACATATTTAATTTATTTAATATCTTAAATTAAGCTACTAAGTTACTTTAAGTTATTAAATTAGTTTAACTAACGGTTACTACATGTTGAACTTAGTGAGGCTTTAGCCCTAATATGCACACTACTTTAAAAACTTTCTTTTTGGTAGAGAGGATATGGATCATATGTTGGCTTAATAAATTAATAAAAATAAATATCTACAAGATTTAATTAATTTGAATTCATAGCCTTTCCTAAATCAAAACTGTGCTGCAATGTTGATAAAGTTAAAATATGAGCTAAAAACTCATAAGAAATTTAAATTAATTAATAGTTACAATAACTTATTTACTTAATTGGAACTAAAGCCATGGGACACCTCTCACTTTAGTGACTAGTTGACTACCGTGACATGATTGGTGATGTTGGTGGGAGGTGCGGTTGGTTGCCTGTGGGTGTTCATTCAGTGGGCTCCCCCACAAGTCACCCCTAGTCTATGGTCTTGGACGATTGTAGAGCTTGGAGTCCAAAATGATTGCCGTAGAAAGGGACAACAGAAGTCACATCCTTAAATGTTTCTGAAACCACTGGAATGAAGCAATTCAGTCATTGTTTGATTCCTAGATCCAAAGACATGCCGACCCTTCTAAATCATTCTTAAGCTTTGTTAATTATTTGGAACAAATCTCTGAACAGATACAGTAAATGGATGGTTTAAGTTTGTGTAAAGCCTTAAAACATGACACAAACTTAATCAATGAAGTGGGTTGAAAAAGCTCATCAGAGAGATGATTCCAGTGATGATGAACGCGATACATGCATGGGTGAATTCGTGTTAGCATTGAATAAGTGCTGAAAGGAGTAGACAAAGCACTAAAGCGAGGCTTGAAATTAATATCACACATCAGAAAAACAGCTACAACAAAGGATTCATTTGTGAGCTAGCATTCATAGCAACAAACAGACGTACATAAAAAAGAATTGTAACTCTACAATAAACGCTGCTGACAGTGGCAGTGGAATCAACCCCTTTCTTCCCCATTCTGCTACACCCATTTTACTATAAAATCTGAACCAAGATTGTGGGGGCCCAACAAAACCCTAATTGTATGTATATAGCTTTATCTTCGCTCAGTTCTGTATCGGGTACCTAACTCCAGCTGCCAGTACTCGCTGCTGCTCTAGCTGCACAATCATCAAATAATGTCAGCGCTTAGCAAAGACCAACCCACTAAAATCTGAGAGATAAAGCAGGAGTTTGGGGTTTTTGGTTTTGGGTTTTTGTTATTTACTTGGAAGAGTTCATGCAATTTGTTCTTGAGGTAACAGTACTCGTGTTCGACAAGCTCCAAAGCCCTCAAGCACCTGAAGGAATAAATGTTAAATAGATGTCGCATATGCTTTTGATTTTGGGAAAATATATATATGGAAAGTAAATTAAATCCATAAATCGATCATTTTTTCTTGTTGTGGTGGGGACAACTGTGAGGATGAACAGTTGTTTTGTTGTCTTTGAAAAGTGAAAAATGAAAACAAAGCTCGGATTTTGAGAAGGGGAAACAGCGAGCTCACCCGGCCCTGTTGTTCTGCTCGGAAGCCGCGCGAAAAGCAACGCATACATTTCTGACTCTTTTAGCACCTATGCTAGAACTGCTTCCCATGAACTGATTCAGATGGATTCCCATTTTCTTGTAGTCCGAGAACTCCCTATCCATCCTGTCACATCATCATCACCCCTTGTCAGTAAACAACCCTATTAAGCAAAACCCAAGTAGTCGGTCAAATTAAACGAAACCCATAAAGCAAAACTAAGGAATTGCCTAGTTTCAAATGAACAAAGAGGAAAGAGAAAAGAAAGGGAAAGTGAGCAAACACAAACCCCATGAGCGAAACAAAGTAATAGTCACGTATGTTCAAATGTGGGGTGGGTTTCCCTTTCAAGAAAAAGGAGATGAGAAAGCCACAAAACATGAGCTCCATTGATAAATCCGAGTGCCCACAAATTCAAAGTGAGTTTTCCCACAAAACAATTTCAAGTTTGGAGAGAGAGAGAGAGGGAGCGAAAATAAATAAAATCCCAAGTGTCCTTTCCCAGAGATGAAGACAAATGGCTGTCTTTGACGGGGCAAACACCAACCCCAGAAAGCGAAACCAAAGTAATCACCAAAATTCGAAGCGGGTTTTCCCAAGAAAAATATTCATGTTTATGCGCGACAGAAAATTACAGTAGTCCTCGGAGATTCCTCAAAAGCTTCTCAGACTCGTGGAAGTAGATGTTGACAACCTCGGAAACGAAGTTGGGAGAAGTTTCATCTTGAAGCTGCTGTAGCTGCAAGAACTGCTCATCCAGTACTCCCTACAAAAACAACATTTCAAAATTAATCTCACCACCACCACAGATTCATCTACAATCCCCAAAACACCAACAATTACAAAACCAAAAAGAAAAATGGAAGAGCTTGACATTGAACCTGGTGGAAGAGCAATGCGAGCAGGCGATTCATGTCGGCTCGCAAGCGGTCCGCACCCAACCCGAGCATCCACAGAGGTAGACCCGTCTTGGCTGACGACTACTTGCAATCCAAAAACAGAAAAGTCAGTGAGAGGCTCAACCCACTTCGTTTTTTTCTGGGTTTGTTGTGTTTTTTAGGGTTTAAGAGGGAGTTTTGGTGTGATCTCCAATAGCGGGAATGAGAGTTGGAGTTGGAAGAATTTAAAGACGGCGGTGGAGTGGACCCTACTCTTTTGAAAAATCACAATATCTCCCCACGTCACAAGTCTAGCCTACGCGCCACCTCTAAAACAAGAGAGTTGATTACAAGATGGAAGTGTACTTTTTTGGATATTTATCGAAATCACGTATATATATATTTGATAGTTTTAATATTATTTTTCATATATCCTATTTCAATATCATAACATTTGGCCCATATCTTTAATTTTTTTTAAATATTATATTTTCCCATGGAAAAAAAAACAATTACATAAATTATCAATTTTAATTATTCTCCGAACAAGATCACTTCACTTTGTCAATTTGATAGTGAAATTGAACGGTGAGGAATAGAAAGGGTAAAGTGAGAGTGGGAATGGGAATGGGAATGGTGATGGGAATGGAAGTTTTGGAGAGTGTGGGGCATGGACCAAATCGAGGTGAATGTGGGGTATCTCCCAGACCAGCCTACAAAAACCCAGAGTCTAACACTCTAGTAGAGAGAGAGAGAGAGAGATGGTGACCTGCTGTCCCCGTACTCCGTCACCTCGCGTGCTGTCTCTTCTGCCACCTGCGGCTCTAAGCCCTCGCCCCTACCCGACAACTGCCTGCAGCCGGTAATGTCAGCACCCCATGTAAAAAATGTTCCACCTTTTATCTTCTTTTTATTTCCTCTCCCTGCCAAACACGCCCTCTATAACTTGCCTTTTCTTCCACTTTCTCTCTGACTTTCTCGAGAAAATATGTCTGTCTTTTCTCTCTCCATCTCCCTCTCTCTTTCTTTTTTTAACAGGTGAGCATTGGAGTTTGGGCAGGGGGGTGACCGCCCGTTAAACAAGGCTAGGTAAACAGGTGGTAGTGAGAAGTAAGGTGAACACGTGGCGAAATGGGTACTGATTGTTTGTCTCTTCTATCATGAGACTTTTCAAAGAGGTTTGTGATAGAAGGGGTGTTGGGCAGTGGGGAGCCAGGGCATGGAGCACAAAATCATGGGTCATATACTTGTTTGGGCTCTCTGTTTTATGGGACATTTCATTTCACTTCTGATTCTCATACTTGTAAGATACTCCTCTTTTTTTCTGAACTCTTACCTCTCTCTCCTTTTTTTTTTTTTTTTTTTGGCCATTATGGGGAACACCTTAAATTATCATAAATTTTAAATTATATTTCATATTTTATTATTAATATGTTGGGCCCTCAAAAGTATTTTTCTCTATTTTTTATCATTTGAAAATATTAATACTTTATAGGAACATTATATTTAATTTTTTTTAACATTTATAATATTTTATAATTTTAATCTTGGACAAGTCTTATTGCCCACATATGTCATGTGTAACCTTTAATGAAATCATTTATATACATATTTCGACAAGAACATTTAAGCCTCAAAAAATCCATCAAGTTGAGACTATTTATAATCATATTAGCGAAAAAACAAATGGGGAACTCCACATGTTGAACATTATTAAATTCAACATCTTCCGTAAAATTATATATAAATTTCAACATTTTCTCAAATAATCTCCTAATTTTCTATCGATTTTCATCTATAATCTAATATGAAAATGAAAAGGAACTAAAAACTCATCAATTAGAATTATGAATGACAATAGGATAGATGTTTTCGAGTACTAACCTCATATCTTAATGGAACAGATTTGAAATTTAAATAAATAAGTTATTAGTGAGTTTGATTTTTCTTTTTTTTTAAAAAAAAATTGATATGAATATGGAGTAAGTTTAGATATTGTCTTGTCTTACTTTATCCCTTTTGATTATATATAAAATTACATACTCACTTTATCTCACTCCATTTAAATTTTTTTAATGAAACAGAAATGAGAATCAATTTTAATAAGTAGGGTAAGGTTAGGATGGGGTGTTCTGTCCTCAACCCGGCGCGGAGAATGCGTCCTAAAATTCATGCTTCACTTATTTCCACATGATAAGAGCTAAAACATCTTTTGATTAAGACAATGTTACTCATCGAAACCTTTTGAACATAGAGAATGGTGTCTTCTTTATCTTTTCATGAAATTCAAAGCAAAATGAATGTGTGAAAGAATCGAGGAAGCATAAACCAATTATTAAAACATAATCTTTGTACCATATGCTTGTATTCTAATATGAACCGTGCAAAGTCTGCACACAACCCTAATCTATAGTTGGGGGATGGGTAAAGCTATAGTTTTAGTTTTGTTTGAGAAGCATGTTATTTATTTAAGAAACCTCGACTTCCCCACTTGAAAAGCATGCTTTGTATTGACGTAAGCAACACCACCCTCTCATTTTCATATCATAATTCTATTCATCACTTAGTTTAATCAAATGGGCCATCAAGTTGTTTTCCTTTTGTCTTCATCTACGACATCTCTCCCTCTTGAGTAATGTGTAACATTTTCCTTTTATTAGTTTTAAAAATAATTTAGCTTCATTTAAGGATTTTGGATTACTTTTTAAAATATCCAAGAATCGATTAATTGTTTTATTAACCAATTTTTTCACTTTAAGTTATAAATAAAACTACAGAATTATTTTGTTTTTTCATAATACAAGAGTTTTGACCTTCGTTTTTATTGAGAAAGACAAAAAAAAGTTCGAGAAATTATATTTTGTTTTTCCATAAAGAAGAATGTATTTTTTTTATTTTAAAATGGACAAAGATGACAAAACGTATTTTTTCTCACTCTAATTTGCAAAAGAGAGAGAGTTCTCACAAAGAGATAAAAAAACCTTTTTTTTTTTAATAGTAATAGTCTTTGGATAGTTTTAAAACTCCTAAAAATTGGTCTCTTTATTTCTCTCATTTATTGAGTCGGATCGGGGTCAATTCACTTGAGCACCCAAATCCAATTCCAATAGTCTCAAATTTTAAATATTTGATCTAATCTAAAATAATAAAAAAATTATTTTTTATTTGAAATATAATTCTTGAAGAACGCTTTTGCCATCAATTTCTACTCAAATTTCACTTAAATTTAAATAGCTCGATTACATCAAACAAGAAGCTTATATAAAACTTTTATAGTAAAAGGCCAAAGTGCAAAGCATGGGAAAAACCCCAATAAAAAAGGCAAAACATGGAGCCCAATTGAAAGCATGCTTTGGATTGACGTAAGCATGGTGTTGGGAGACTAACCCAACAACACTTTTGAAGGCATCATACCCATGTAATTAAACAAAAAATAATAATATTTCAACATAGACTTCATAATCATGCTTTGTTCTCCCGTGCTTACTTGCCATAGGCATTATATATATGTATCCTTTCAAAATCAACTTTTTTCCTTTCTTTTGTTTTTAGCTTTGGAATTCCAAATGTTGGGAAGAGTTTTCCACCCCTCTTTCCTAGTCTAAATTTTCTAGTGTTTTTAATTCAGTTGGAAAAGCTATAAGTTGATTAGGGCATGGTTGTTTTATTAACTATAATAGAGGACGACTCATAGCTCGAGATACTCTTTTTGTCTCTTATTCGAAGTATTGAGTGTTTATCGACATTTAAATTCTTAATTAGCTAGGTTAATAAATAGCTTCTTTTATATTTATTATAATGAAATGTATTATGAGATCATCTTGTATTTTTTTTTTTTTTTGAAGAATTATTAAGATCATGATCAGAAGGGTTTTAGAGGTTTTCTTATATTTTTTTCTTCCAAGCATAGAAAGATTTTCTTGCGCTATTTTGGTATTCAGTTTGAGTAAGTATGGAAAATTGTTTTATCATCCTTTTTATAAAAATTTAATTTAAGGAATATGATTTTAATTGTTGACCTAAAAATGGTGTTACATAGAATTCATCATTTTGATTAATTTTATTGTAATTGCGTCTAGGGGTGCAACTATTGGATTATAAAGACTGAATCAATTTTGTTGTGTTTTATAGGGGGTGTCAGGGGTTGAACTCCTCGCTTAACTCGCAAGGATCGAGTTGCTTGATCAAGAGTTGAAAGGGGCAGCGTCTCCTAGAAAATTTTCCTTTTATTTATTTGATAATTGACAAATTTGACCCCATGTACATTTAACCCTTTTATAATTTAAGGTTTTATGTTTTTTTAGAGCATATGGCCACAATTAAGAAAAGAGAGAGTTTCACCATTGTACTTTTTTTTTTTTCATTTTGATCAATGGATTCTTGAGTGTTGGCACATTCTATGGATATAAGGATCATATTGATAATTTGGGTTGAGCTAAAGTTCGGATAGTTCAAGCCTAACTCAAATCCGATTTAACTTTTTTGTAATATTTATAATGTTTATTATCCTATACAATAATATTCATTTTCTTTTGAAAATTTTAAGAAAAAAATATCAAATTATATTATATCATATACTTTTTCATTATCTTAAAAAAATATAAATTTATTATTATTATTATTTTGCTATCATGAAATTGTCATATTTACTATTTAAATTTTTATATAACTATATAAAAAATTTGTAAAAATTATAGAAGGATTTTGAATTATACAACCTAATAAACCCAACCAACTCGAGTCTAACCCGAACTCAACCCGAACTTAGAGAAATGAGGTTAGGATGAGTTTGAGTTAAGTACCTCAAGTTAGAGGTCAAGTTAGATTAGATTTGAGTTGATTTTTTTTTATTAATTTGGGCTAAGTTTGAGTTAGCCATTAGCTTGATCAAGTCACCCAAATTGCCCAAGTTGCAGCCCTAATTGTGCCTGGCCGATGAGGCTATTTTCATAAAATATGCATCATCGATTCACATCTAAACTTTTTCGGAAGGTATGACTCTACCGTATATATCTATTAATAACAGTAAAAATAATAATGACAAGTTGATCAAATATTAAATTTAATTAACTAATTTAAATAATTAAATATATTGATTATATTAGGTGTATTTAATAAAATAATTTAATATTATAATTTAAGGATAGAAAAAATTTAACTTAATATGTGAAGATAAATAAATTTTTATAAATTTCAATTTTCTTGTCACATCTAACTAGGTCTCTTTTCTCTTATTTTTCCCTCGTAACAATATTGTTTAATTTCAATAAGTATAAATAATACTTTATAAAACCATTTAAATCAATTTTATATTGAAGTAAGAATTAAGTAATAAGTTTTAATAAAATAATATAAATATAATTTAATTTAAAGTCATATTAAATTATTAAAAATTAAATGTTAAGTTTAGATAAATAGCACCCCTAGATTTCAAAGGGAAAGTCTTAATTTGAAAAAAAATGTTAAATATAATTAAAAGTAGAAGGTTATGATATTTTTATTGTACAAAATATTATCCCCTTGAAAGAAGGGGATATCTAATCTTAATTATTTATGAAATGAAATTTTTGTTTTGCATTAACTATATATTAAAACATTTTATATCTAGATCTTTTAGGAGGAAAATTATAACAAGGAGAGAGAGATTGAGAAAGAGAGAAACTAGAGTATGTATGTTAATTGTTTTAGAAAACAATTTTGAAAATGGTTTTTGGAATAATTTTTGAAAATTATTCTCTAATATTTTGTAGAACGAAATTCTTTTTGAAAACACAAAATGTTTTTAACTTGTTTTTAATATTTTTAAATATGTTTTAAAAATAATTTTTATATCTAATATTTTATTTTTAATCCTTCTACATGATTGATAAAACAACCTTAAGAAAAAAAAAGTAAAAATAATAAAAAAACAACTAAAAAATGTTTTGTGAAAACACTCAATTTTCTATTATTAAGAACAAAAAAATATTAAATAGTTTATAATTATTAAACATGTTTTCTTGTTTTTTTTTTATTCTAAAGATTAAAAAACTATTCTTAAAAACAATTGTTAAATAGCTCATAGAACTTTGAAAACTATGGATGTCTCGAAGGTTAAACTGAAATAAAAATGTTTAATAATATTCAATAGTGGATTGTCATACTATTTCTTACTGTGAGCACAAATCAATTTTTTTGTTTTTTTTTTTTTTTGCTTTTGCTTAATCGCTGCTTCTCAACACACTCAAGTTGAGTCGGTTGAAATGAAGCACAAGCTTATGCGGTGGTATGGTAATTTTAACTCAGCAATAGCTATTTTTATAGAGAACAATGTTAGAGAGTGTCTCAACCTTTAACTTAACCTAGAAAAGATAATGTTGAAAAGTATTTCAAATTTTCTTTCAACTTTTGACATGTTCTATAAAGACCTTACCATTCAAAATTCAACACTTTACCTCAAAACTTGTTAAAGAGTAATATTTTGCTCTTAATTATAAACCCTTTGTAAAATTATAAAAGGTATTATTCTTCTTTCGAGTCTAATTCAAACATTTGTTTGAATTTAGATAGAACTAATTTTTAATTGATTACTTTGGATTGACATTTCCTAAAAACTTTTGAAATATGTCAGTCATTAGTTTTGATTTATATATATATATATATATATATATATATATATATATTATTTTAGAGAGATATTTGCATGATTATTTGTAATTTTTGCATGCAATTGTAAAGTGTAATAGCTTCAAATTTGGATAATATTTATTTTTCTTTGCATTTTAGTCTTATTTCTTCACTTAACCAAATGTTCAGACTTTTTAACAAGTTTAAAGACAAATTATTATTCCTTAACAATTTTAAGAGGTGAAGTGTTCAATTTTGAATGTAAGTAGATAAAGTATAAAACATGTCGAAGTTTATAGAGGTAAAATGTATTTAACCTATTTTTTAAAGTTAATTCATAAGAAATTGATATTTTTCTATCATGTCATATTTTTTTAAGATTTTTTTTCTTATTACAAAGAAATTATAATTTTCTTTTATAATTAAATAATTAATTTCTTATATGGAATAGAAAAATATATAAAAAAAATTATTTAAAAGAAAAAAAATTATGTGCAATTGGAACTCTAGGATTTGCGTATTTGGATAATGAAATATTCCATAAGGTCATAGAAGATACATAACTTCCAAGTTATGGTTAAAATTAGAAATTTTATTTATGACAAAGTCTCCTACAAATTGATTGATTGTATTTGAAGAAGAGATTGTCCACTCTCTAATAATGAAAAGTATATCTATCAAAGATCATGTTAATTAACGAGTTCAATAAAACTATTATGAATTTGAAAAATATTGATGTCATAATTGATCATAAAAATCAAGTCATAATTATGATATGTTCTTTAAGTTTTTATGAGTACGTTGTAGGTGTCATGGTATATGGTAGAGATACTCTCCAGTAAAGGATCTTAACGCTCTAAATTCAAAGAAATAGAAGAAAAAAGGAAGAAAATTAAGGTGAAGATTTAGTTGCTAAATAAAGAACAAGAAAGAAGAATCATGGCAAGAGAGTTAATCTATATCTCCATATCAAAGTCGAGAACAACAACAAATAAAGAGGGGTACTATGCTATTGATGTGGGTAGTTATAGGGCAAAATTAAGATACTATATTTTAGTAACTTGGGTGATAATCAAGCTTTGCAATGAATCTAATTGTTATTAGGTCTTTGTCCATTTGGAAGATTGCTCATACAAATTTACAATGAAAAAACTCCTATTCATTCTAAGATCACTAAAGGAACTCAGTATTTATCAAATTTGTTCCTATCCAACAAAAGACGTCGAGAACAAATGACAAAGATATTGTTGATAAAAAAATGCATTTGTGATTGAAGGTGCTTCTATCATATATCTTGTAATGAATTATTTTAGTGTCTACCAACTTATAAATAGATGGTCTGAAAGTTTTTTATTAGAAACAAAATAGCCTTTAGGATTAACTAGGATAAATGTAATTCTAATTAAGATGCATGATATACTGATTGCTTTGAGTACACTAATCGACTCTGATAGGTACATATATAAAGTTAAAGGTGGAGTTAAATTTCAAATGATAATATAAGATAATTTCGTATTTTTTTAATGGAAGAGTTTCCATGTTTTATATTTTTAAAATTTGATTATACACCTGATTTTTTGCAAAAAAAACAAAAAAACAAAAAAACAAAAAAACAAAAACAGAAAACAAAAAAACAAAGGAAACAAAAACATTTCTTATACTAAAACATCTTCTAAAAATAGGGCAAAAAGGGCTCATATTTATTAGTTAGTATGAAGTCTAATAAACCATATGGACATGAATTTCAGTAAAGAGTAAAAGGTGTAGCAGCGACAGTTTCAGAGGCAATCTTCATGTGAGCAGAGTTGAGTTGTTGAAAGCCATCCGTTGCTTATGAAGCTCAGTTGGTAATTTGACATCGGTTGCCAATCCAAGAGCTTGAAGGAACCTAACCACGTACCAAGTCATATCAATTTGCCACCATTCCAGGCCATGACGAGCGGAGTATTCAAAAGCATGGTGATTATTGTGCCACCCCTCTCCGAATGCAAGCAATCCCACCCACCTGAACACCCAAGTTCAAATCAAACAATTACGACCAGTTTCAGACCAGGGTAGAGGGTAGACTTAGAATTTTAGAAGCAGGGGAGCCTTACCAGTTGTTCCTGGAGAGATCGCCTGTGTTCCATGCTTGGTTTCCCCAGACGTGGCAAGCTGAGTTCACAAGCCATGTTATGTGGTAAACCCATACAATCCTCACCCCCTGCACATTTACTCTCAAAACTTAGTAAAAAATTTGGGTTGGATAAATCAAATTACAAATGGGGTTGCGTTTGATTTCGGGTAAATGTAGCTGAGCACCGACCCAGCCTACCCAGTCGTACTTCTTCCAGCAATTCTGTGGCTGAGAAACTAATATGCAACTTCCAATGTTATTGAAAACAGTTGATTTTTATATGCACCTAATCCTTTGAAAACCGTAAAGCAACAGAGACAACTGATTTCCCAAATCAAAACCCAACCATGGTCCATTGGGGACAAAACGTCAATGTCCCAAGTCTCACCACAGTGACCACATATTCCACCCTATGGTTGTACAAGTGGACAATGTGATGCAAGAGGTGCATACTAATTGAATGGTCTGAAGTGATCAAAGGGAAAAGGTTGTGGGGAATTGGGAAGCCACCACCAGTTGGTGAAGCCAAAAACTCAATCCTAAACATGGCCCCACTAATCAAATCAATGAATGGCCTAAACTCAATAGATAAAGGCCCCATGAATGGAGTAGAAGGTAGGCACCAGTAGACTGTCATGTTAAATGAACTAACAAAAGAGAAAGCTTGAGTCCAGGAGTCCGTACCATTCCCCACACAAGGAAGGGAAAGCCACCCAATGCGTATAACAAAGCTCCAAGAGCCACTGGATGAAGAATGTAAGTCTTTGAAATGAACCGGTAAAAGGGTTGCTTCTCCAAGTCCCCAACATTATTTGGTTTTCCACACTGCCAAGTTTCCATTATAATAATCAGCCAAAACCTCAGACACCATATATGATTGAGAATGTTAATATTCAACCCATAAAAGGAAAAAAGAAAAGAAAAAAAAGACCTTCTCAGTTACAGAATTGTGGTCAAAGAGCCAATTCATGTGACTATGCCAAAATCCTCTCATGGGGGTGTGTGGATCTCTCTCAGAATCACAGAACTGGTGGTGGTACCTGTGTGTACTAACCCAGTCAGTGGGATTCCCCTGCAATAGAATTGAAAGTATTGTGAAATCAACAAAAAAGCATGTGAATTTTGGAGAAATACATGAAGTTTATATATGATAACAATCACATTATACCCACCTGAAGTGCTTGAACCCCACAGTAGGCGAAAGAGTACTCAAGCCATTTGGGAAGCTTAAAACTCTTGTGGGAAAGGTTCCTATGATAGGACAGCGTAATACCCAATAGACCAGTCACCGCATAGAGGGCCATGGCAAGCCAAAAGGCACTCCAGTTGAACACAAAAGGGGCGAATACACTCAGAAAATGCATTGCCAAAATAACTCCGGCTGTGCCCACATCCAAAGAATTCCACTTCCTTCGCCGCCGCACCGCCTCATTCGACACCACGATATTCCCCAAACCCCCCTCCTGCTCCGCTGACCCCAAGTTTGCATTCGCTACATTGTCTAACCGCTGCACCAGGGCTTGAGAATCCTCAGAACTCTGGCATTTGATCACATATCTAATTCTAGATTGGAGAGAGGTTGTGTAGGTGACGGAAAGTTTGATCCTTTTCAGAATGCAGCGTCTCAGAATTGGACCGACCAGGGTTCGTGGGGTGGTGGGGGTGAGAGCAGAGAAGGTGTGGGAACGGTGGTTGGGGGGCGATATAACCAAAGCCATGAAAGAAAAGTCTGGATTTGTGGTGGTAGCGGAAGGCGTTGGGGTGTAGTGGTGATGGGTGACTTGTAGTAGGGTTCATTGATGGTGTATCTATTTGTATAGAATGAGAGTAAAGAGAGAGAGGGGCCAACGTGGAAGGAATTGATAAGGCACTTTGGGATATTAGGCGGTGGTGCAGTTTGGGTCACTTTGGGATATTAGGAGGTGAAGTAAGGTGAGGATTCCTTTGAATTTTTTCGCCCTAAATTCTCAATTTTGTCGTCTCCCTTTTAAGAGATATTTCTGCAAGACTGGTGTTTGTGGTTGACAGTTGCGTCTATGACTCTCTCTCCACTTCTACCGACTTCCCCATTTTTTTAGTTCTCTTTATTGCTCTGTAAATTGACATCAAACTGGTTTTGTACAGAGATAGTCGCAAATTTGTGTCTGTGGTTGGGGTAGGCCCTTCTCTCAAACTTCCTATTTCTCTTGATATTTCCCCAAATTTCAATTTTTTTTTCTGTGGTTATGTTTCTGCAAATCTATGTGTGTGGTTGAGTATGCTTCTCTCTCTACTCTTATCTCTTTGACTTCCTATTTTTTTCCCGTTGTCGAGTAGAGATAAATATCTTACTTTTTGAAGAGATATTTCTGCAAATTTGTGTTTCTGGTTGGGCCTTCTCACTCAACTTTCTCTCTGGGGCTTCTTATTTCATTTGGCTCAGTGAATAGGTAGCTTCCAACTTTGAGCAAGCACAGGAAGTGTGAGTGATGGCTGCAACTACTGGTTCAATCTTTGCATCTTCCACGCAACGTTTTCCTACAGTGACTTCGGTTTCGGGTACAAATGGGAGTCCATCCGTTGCAGGCAGGCTTGGTGAGTCCGTTTAAGCTGTTTTGGTATTTGATTAGATGCTGCTTTGGATGGGGTTTGTTGTATATCAAACAGATTTTATTAATTTGAAGCATGGATGAGTTTGTCTTAAGAATTTGAAGGATTACCATGCAAACAATTCGCTTGAGCTTCCTTTCTCACTGAAAATTTGTGTGCAAACTACAATAGATTCATATAAGAATCTGTTGAATTGGACTTTACATTCTATAAATCCTCCATACCATGCGTCGGCTAGGAAGAGTGTTTTCAAAGAAGGTATAGTTAAATTCTTAGAAGAGCGCAGTGAAAAGGGATTCATACAGTTGAATTTCTTGTAGGTTGTAATAAGATTTTTCTTTCGCTGAGTCGGTTTAATTGTGTACCAAAAACTTAATTTGGTCTATTCTAGACCCTCAATGGGATGTAAATTTTGATCCCTATCCAAGAAGAGGAACATCAATCATTCTACGAAAGTGACGAGTAGGGAAGATCCATCGTTGTTGTACGAAATAAAGAGTTGGGTATTTTAGGGCCTAATTTGCTTCTCTTTAGCTCACATATGAAACCTTGAGCCTTTGATATTGGAACCATTCAATTCAGCTTCTACCAAGGCTACAAAGTGGGTAGGTGATTTAAATCTTCTCTATAGTGATTTCTAAGTGAGTAGATGCAACCATGGTGCCATAGTTCAGAAAGAGAAGCCAGTTCAAAATGTTCAGATATTTAATTCATATTTTGGTTGAAATCTGATAAATTTTGTTAAATTTTTTTAAAAGTCGGAATTTGGGCAGCCCAAAGTAAGCAGGAAATTTAGCAATATGATTAGAGTTTGAATTCAGGCTCAAAAACAAAGTGAGTGTTGTCGCAGGTTTCACTTGCCCATCTTTCGTCAGTGGATGATTGTGATGCACTCCTTATTTAAGAAGAAAATTAAGGAAAATAATGGGTGATATGAGATAGTGATGAAATGTTTGGAACAGTTGCCTTCAGGAACTTTGGTGATGCCAATGAAGGGAATCAATGAAAACACCTAATTAGAGAGAGGGAAGGGTGGGTGGTTAATTCTAATAATAGGACAGCAGCTGCAGAAGACAGAGACATTCTAAAATACAATATGGAAAGAAACCAGAGATCAACTCCCACTTTATCAAATATTTGTTTGTATGAAAATATAGGTTCTAGTATAAAAATAAATACTCAAGTATTTGGTATTTTGATCCATATAATGGACTAAAAATATTTGGTATGTTGCTGTTATGTGTCAAGCAGCCAAGAAGATATTC
Source organism: Vitis vinifera (assembly GCF_030704535.1). NCBI lineage: Eukaryota > Viridiplantae > Streptophyta > Magnoliopsida > Vitales > Vitaceae > Vitis > Vitis vinifera. The sequence goes on from NC_081813.1 coordinate 6,835,385, forward strand.
CTTAATGAATCTGTTGAAAAGTAACGATAATGTTATATCTCAGATTTCAAAGGACTAACAGATTTGTATTTTCAATTCCAGCAAGCAATTTTATGGGTGCTTCCTTGAGAAGTCGTTTACCTAAGATGGGGAAAGTTGTTAAGGTTACTGGGAAAGTAAGTGCTGCTGCTGTCGCAACAACTCCTGTTGAGGAAACCAAAGAGTATGTGCCCTCATTTTTCTACCAAGCCAATCTTTTCGTCATTTTAATGTTGAGAGGCATGCGAGAATTTTCTTTCTCTTGCTGATAAATTTCTTTGACTTCTGTTTGGAAATTGAATTATAATTTTGTCATCACCTGCTAAATCCTTTACTTTTTCAGGGTTAAGCTTCCTTCATGGGCGATGTTTGAACTTGGGAGGGCTCCTGTCTACTGGAAGACCATGAATGGCCTTCCTCCTAGTTCTGTATGTTTGTCTTGGTTGTTGATTTTAGGAACTCGGTTGCATTTTCCCTTGGTTTTATTATTCCGTTAATGATGTGCTTGAAAAATTTTTACAGGGGGAGAAGTTAAAGCTTTTCTACAATCCAGTAGCTAGCAAACTTGTTCCAAATGAAGATTTTGGGATTGGTTTTAATGGTATTTTCTCATAAACTATATGAACTCTTTGGGAATGGCACAAGTATGGTGCCATTACAGAGCAAAATGGCTTGACTATTTATGAATCCTCCAAATAGAATGATTATGAATATTAGATTGTTTTAGAAATGCCCACCATGAAATCTGGTAAATAATGCTATACATTCGAACAAACCAAATCAACAGAATAGAAAGTTTGTTTATTAACTTGTTGAACTGTACACTTGCAGGAGGATTTAATCAGCCCATCATGTGTGGTGGTGAACCAAGGGCAATGCTTAAAAAAGCCCGAGGAAAAGCTGATCGTCCCATATATACTATCCAGATATGCATTCCTAAGCATGGTTGATAATAAATCAGAACTCATCTTGCCTTTTTTCTTAAATACATAATTCCTTCTCCTGACAAACATCCACTTTTCACAGCTGTAAACTTAATCTTCTCATTCACAAACGGAACTGAGTGGGATGGTCCCTACAAACTGCAGTTTCAAGTTCCCAAGGCTTGGCGAAACAAACCAATTGAATTCTTTAATCAGGTAATAAAATACTCTTCTTTCAATTCAGAGAATTGTTTGCCATACATTGTGATATTTGTGGACTGTTTGCAGATTGCCAATCAATCTCAAGATTAATTAACAAAATGTCAGAGTCTAAAATGCTATTGGAAGAAATTTATTCTCTTGTCCTCAAGACAAGGTATAGCAGAACAGAGAAGTGAAAAAACTAAACTCAACAAAATCTTTATCCCTACTATTCCAGTAGGCCGCAAAAATCCCTCACCATTCAACTCTATCTAGATCCATATCACATCACATCCTCAAAGATCAGAAGTTTCTCACTGCCTTCACCGTATCTTTTTGGACCTCCTCTCACCTTTTTGACACCTTTAATTTGAATCAAATCACCGATTCATACTGGTCTTTATAGGTATTTCTTGCACTTGGCTTAGATTGGTTTCCTCATCTTGTCCTCAGTCAGTACCTTCTCAAAATACATTCATTTTTAATTCTATTTTTTCTCCCAGCACGGTTCATCCATCTTAACATCCTCATGTCTTTTCTCGACAAATTGTAGTATGTACCTTGGAAGATGACTTTTATAAAATCTTTGCTTTTCCCTTTGCTTGTCTATAGAGGAAAGAATGGAAGAGAAAAGAGATGGTTGGGGACTGCATTCATGTTTTCAACATTCGTGTTCCTGAGAGGGGAGGAAACTTTGAAAATCTCTCCTTTGTCCTTTCTTGTCCGGGGAGGAGAGAATACAAGAGGGGGAAAAATAAAGAAAAGGACAGAAGAGTTCTGTGTCCAGGCTCACTGAACTATAACCCATAAAGGTTGAGGCTATTTAGAGAGAACATAAAAGACAAGTTCATTAGAACACTTCATTTTCTGCACAAGACTCAAAAGTGTTTCAGAAAGGATTTCTGCCAGGCACATAATCAACCTTTTCTTTTCTTCATATCTCTCCAGAATCCTTCCTGGATAAACGGGAGAAATAAAACAAATTTCTTAAGCTTTCTTTTCTGTATCTTTACCACTGTCATGTAAAACAGTGAAAGAAGTTTATCTCATTGGCTTAAGGCAGGGTCTAGCAGAGGAGTTGAGTAAAGAGGGTGCATGCGACAAAGCAATATTTCCAGACACAAATATTGTCATCGACAGATGTGCTCTGATCGGTAACCTGACACTGGAAGGAGTAAGTCGAGCTTTTTCCCTTTCCCATGCCTTCATTTCAACCATTTTCCCCCACAAGTTGCAGTTAACGACCATTTTTGACAATTACTTAACATCAATGCAGGGTGATCGGTGCAATCTCGATTTTGTAATAGGATGCACAGATCCAAGTTCACCCTTGTATAACCCGCTTGCCAATGTAGATGACGGGTCCTGCCCAATTGAGTCGGACTCGGAGGATTAGCAGCACCAGGTCCAGAATCTTGTCACCTCATATATGACTCGTACAGTTTCTAATATACATTGACAGGGGTGAGAAAAGCCTAAGTTGACAGAAGTTTGCTGCTTCCTAGTTGTTGTGTCAAAGCCATTGCTGCAGGTACCTTCCATTCTGCATGGCCCTGCTTGTGCAATTTCTCAACAAATCAGGCTTCCATGGTCGATCAAAATTGAAGGAAATTAATCCAAAGCTCCATCAAATAAGATCGTGTTTGATTAGCAGAATATAGTATGAGATAGAATAAAAGACAATGATGAATATTATTTACTTCGATTTATCTTCAATCAAATATGAAATAGAATAAATAATTTATATATATATATCCTCATATCACAGGATATAATAATCCTAAATTGAGATACGAGATAATATCATCGTAACGTAAATTTGCATTTCTTATCAATTTTCTTTGATTTTTTTAATTTTCTATATTACTCATTTTGTAACACAAATAATTTTTATTAAAAAAAAGTTAAATATGCAAAAATAAAAATAAAAATAAAAATTTTATAAAATATATGCCATAAAATAATGCTAGTATATGTATTATTAAATATAATATTTTTATTTATAAGTTTTAAATATTTTAGTCATAAACATGTTTTTTATGTCATTTTTTTTTATTCCTTTTAGCCTGGCATAGCCTTAAAAGAGTTAAAAAAGAAAAAAGAAAAAATCATTGAGAAAAAAGTCAAAATTTTGGAATGCCCTAAGGACATTTGGGTGTGATTTTACAAATAAAAAGCACTTTGCAAATACAATATCTATTAGACAAGCCCAATCCAAACCAATAGCATTGCTGAAATATGAATCCAACAACTCGTGCATGCTGATGTGAGTTCCAACTGCTGGGTGGACCTGGTATTCAATGACCGTTCCTTGAAAAAGGAAAAAGAAATAAGAATAGGGAATTTGAAGAGCCGTGTGTGTTTCACCCTCTAAGTCTGCTCAAATGGTTGAACCAAAAACATGACCAATTCTCTGTAAGTAAGCTTACACCAAACTCAACACCTTCACTGTATCAATGGCCAAAGTCATGGGAGCAGCTTCAGGAGTTGGGTTGAGTTTGTTGCATTCTTCCATACATATTTTCTCTAACCACTCGGCTTAACCAGATGCCCCACAAGAAACAAAACTACAAAGTCAAAATCCATTCCAAATTTCAAATCAACCAAACCTTCATTCCAACTTCTTGACAAAGAACTATATGTGTGTAACAAAGTTAATTCTACAGCATAAAAATTAACAAATGGACCAAACCCAATTCAAAATGGAGAGGATTTATACAAAGTTACAAGGTTTGTCAACCAAATACCCTGAAAAATGAGGCCATGGGGGCATCTCAAAAGGAAGGCAGAAACTGACCTTAACCCCAATTAATGCATTAGCCCCACTTCTTTGTTCTTTCTTTTCTACCATTGAAGGTGCCTTTTTTTTTTTTGACATTTAGCAGCCCAAACAGGCCTTAACATTTGTACCTTACACTATGATGACCATGACATTATGTAAACACATCAGCGTTACCATTTGCAGTAGAGGCAGCTGCTCTTCTCTTGCCCTCCTCATACTTTCCGGCCAGAGAATCAAATAAAACTCCGGCGCCTATGCCCACGGCCAAGTCGATGGTATAGTGGCCCCTAGTCCCCAGGAGCCTTACACCTTGTAGAATATTGAGCACGTCAAATGTCCATGCCATTCCCCACCTCTTCATTCTCCTCATGTCTAAGGATGCAATTACAGACCCTGCAACATGGCCCGAGAAGAAGAGGAAGAAGGACACATTACCGACTGGGAAGTCCACGCCTGAGCCCAAAAATCCCTGTTAATGAACCCCAAAAAACAATAGATTATTGAACTGGAAAGTTCTTTGGAAACAGCCTGTCTGATATAAATGTCAAAAAGGAATAGCAAGCATTGTTGTTTCAAAGTTCAAAAACGCGTCTCTGAAAGCTTTGTTTCCAGGAATGGCACGTTGAAAAAGGAAAAAAACAAGAATGGTGAATGACTGATTGAAATTGATTCCAGACTCCTTAAATTGAAAGAACTGTGTGAAAGTTTTGAGATGGTACTCGGAATAAACTTTTTGACAAATATTATCAATTTTGCTAAAAAGAATTATCAGATTCCTAAGAAAATTTGTCACATTTTTCATTTTCAAGGTCCAACAAGACCTCATTTTTCATCAGCCTGTAAATTCTCAAATTTATCAATAAAAAAAATGTATAAGGCAAAAAGAGAAAGTATAGACCTGAGGAACAGGAAGCTGTGTGGAGTAGCCAAGAATCCCTCTGCAGGTAAACATGAAAAGCGCAGAAATGGTGGCCCGAGGCCTTCCCTCCACCATCCACGTCCAAATTATATATGTGGTTTGCATCCCCACAAACACCTATTTACCCAAAATCAAATCAAATCAAATGCAATTCAAAGTTAAATTCAGATCAAAACCCAAATCCCAAAATCCAACTATATTGCATGAAACGATGCACCAGGCCGCACCGTGTTGAGTCCGGCCAGAAGAGTATTGAGATCGGGGCTCGAAGCGAGAATTCGGTGGAGCCACTCGGTGGCGACGAACCCCAGATCGAACGGCGGCGACGACGATGGCACCATCCGGAGAGTGTACTCCACGCCCATGAAAAACAACAACGACACAGCGAAAACGCACGGCATCGGATGAAACCGGAAGAGGCCAACCGCGTCGTCCATCGACCAGTTCATGAACGAAGCTTTGCTCCAAAACCCATTGGCAGTCTTCTTCTTCTGCTTCATCTCCGCCGGAATTCGGCCGCCGTCGCCGGAGGCTCTAAGACTAATGGCGGCGGCCTTGGACTTGTTGGACCTGGTCTTGAGGGTGCATGAAGAGCGGAGAGGTTGGTGGCCGTTCATGGTGGGAGGTGGGGCGTGGGAATCTGCATTGGAAAGCGTGGGAGAGTGGCGTATATATATAAAAATAAATGGTGGCGGAGGGTAGAGGGGGATGGTGGGTGGTGGCGGAGATTTCAAAGACGAGGTTGGGGTAAAATCTGTGAGATGATCTGACTAGTAGTTCATCAGGTATTAGGAAAGTGTTCTACGGTTTCTCTTGGTTTTGTGGCTGACTGGGACCGTTTCTTTCTCTTCATTGCTTTCCATAATTTTCCCCCCTTGCATTTTTTCATGTACTCATCATTTCTTTTGTTTGAAACCTCAATACCATAATACAAACATTAATCTTTGTAATCTATTAAAGAATTTTTTTTAATAATTTTCTTAGCATAAATGAATAATATTCCTGCTTTTGAATATTTGGTTGGAGAGACAATCTAGAAGATTATTTGTAAAGAATGAATTGATTTAAAAAATAGATTTATGTTTTAAAAATTACAGTTATAGTTTTTTGAGAGAGAACAAGTTTTTTAATCTTGTTATTAAAATATAATGTTTTCTCAAAACATATTTTAATTATTTTCAATTATTTTTATATTCTTTTAGAGATTATTTTGAAAAATGATTATATAAATATGAAAAATAATTTAAAACAAAATATTATCGATAAAATTATTTTTTCTAGACAAATTTTTGGCATTGGAAACCGTTTTTGAAAATAATTTTCTGTTCTCCAAAACAAAAAACCTAAAAAATACGTTTGACAATAAAAAATTATTTTTTATTTTCTATTATTAAGAATAGAAAATATGGTATTTTTAGAAAATATTTTTTAATTATTTTCATTTGTTTTCTAAAATTCGTTTTAAGAAATAATTATACAAACGAGTAAAATAATTAAAAATAAAACATTAAATATAAAAATTATTTTTAAAAAATATTTAAAAATATTAAAAACAAGTTAAAAATATTTTAGGTTTTTGAACACACTTTTATTCTACAAAAATTTAAAAACAATTTTTAAAAATTATTCTCAAAAATTATTTTTTAGAATTGTTTTCGAAAACAATTATCAAACAGATCATTTGTTTTTAAAAATTTATCAAATAACTATTTTTAAAAGTTATTTTCCAAACTAAAATGGTACATAAAATGAAAAATAATGAAATAATGATGGGCTTTTATGATTCTTATAATATTTTATAATTTCAATATATAAGTCATTTATTAATCCAACCATAAAAAAGGAAGAAAATATTTTCTTTATTAAATTTTGTCTAATCTTAGTGCTATGCGTATTCTTGTGAAAAGTTGTTGACAACACTTTATTTGCTTTCCATGTACGAAAGATGACTTTACATTATTTTGACAATGAAAGATATAAATATTGAATTACTTTATCATTTTTAAATGCCTTACGGGTAAAGAAGAAATTGAAAATTCTTGGTCTGTGCTTATATGATTGGGCATCCCTCCGCTGATTATTATACTTTCATCTAAAAATTAAATTCTCGCATCAACCTCTAAAAAGGGTGATTGAGGTAGCCTTGGGTCATGATCTACCCACCACGTAAGTCTACCACAATAAAGCCCAATTATCACGGTGTCAATTATGGGGATCAAGTTAATCCACGATTGCAAAACTAAAAGTCTAAGTCAAACTAGAGTCTCCAACTTGTTACAATAAAACCAAGTTTAATCCAAGAATAAATCACATATATCCAAATCAAATCGATATGTAATCCGAATTCAATCCAATTTTTTATTTCTAAGCTCGGATTGATCTTATTAAAAAGGATACGTGAGTTAATCAGATTAGAACTTAGGTCGAGTGAAGTCGATCAAGTTATGTTCACTTCGTGCAAAAAAAAAAAACTCATTTGAATTTGTTTCTTCTTAAGATTTGAATCTTAGTTATAATTGGGGTTTAGTATTTTTTAGAATTAGTCTTTTATAATTGTGCCTACATATTTTTTTCTTCTAGGATTTGGAGACATTGGGTCCATCTCAGGATTTAGAATTATTCAACAATGATTAAACAAAAAAAAAAAAAAAAGTGTGGTGAAGTTTTCCTTCTATAATTATTTGTCTTTCTTTTTCATAGTTTGTCTTTTTGTGAATAAATTGTTATTATGTTGGAAAGATTTTTTTCCTTAATTGCTTACATTTGGTATTAGAAAATGTAAGTAACCAACAATAATAATATCTAACCCCAATTTCTAAAGTTTGATGGAAAAAGTAATTTTAAATTCTAGAGAATTTAGATACAATTATTATTTGAGTATTATTAAGATACTTGAGCGGTAATAATTTAAGGGTTTGTGGTACTAGAAAATCAAGCACAACTCATACAAGTACAATTTTCACATCTCTTAATTGATAAAACCACCTATTTTTTAGAAGATTGCAAATGTAATTTCAAACAAAGGTACATGAGTTATCCTTATGAACACCTACAAAGCACTAAAAAAGATGGGGAGAAACTTCTTCAAATGAAGAAAATAGAAAAAGTGTTTAATTAATTTTTGCAAACATCTGCTCTTGTCAATCAAATGAAATCTAATAGCAAAAACATTTCAAATTTCCAGGTTACGGAGAAAACTTATTCAAAGCTTAACCATGCAATTCAAGCACAAGATAACAATAATGAAGAATCAAAATATCTCATTACCATAACATTGGATGAATTGATGGAATCCTTACAAGCCCATGATATACGTGTAGATGAAAAGTCTCAAATTAAGGTAGAAGAAGCAATACAAAGTCAACTAAGAGTGTATTTGCTAGTGTTTTTACTCGAAGTGGTTTTTGTGGAATATTTTTTTTAGAGGTGTTTTTGGAAGAATTACTTATTAAGTATTTCTTCAAAAAGTATTATAAGTGATTCTCCAACTTTTCAAAAATACTTTCTAAATTTTGCCAAAAACTTGATTTTTTTTTTCATAAACATTTTTTTTTTATGATAGAAGTACTACCAAATATACTTTAAGTCTTATAAATAAAATAAAGAGATTTAAAATAATTTGGAATCAAGTCAAAAATGTCAAAATTGGTAGAACCGAGGACAAAAAAAATTCCAAATCAATTTAAAAGAAGGAAGTGATAAGACTTCAACTCAAATAATAATAATAAATGTCATATTCAATGTTATATTGCCAAAAATACTATCATTATAAGTTGGGCTAAAGATCAAATGGGAGGAATTTTCAAGCTAATGTCATAAAAGATAAAGGTGAAATTTTGGAGACCTTAGTATTAGCTTGCAATGTTGTAAAGGATAAAAACAAAAGTACACGATTTTTTGTTACAAGTTGTAGTAATCGTATTTGTGGTAGGAAAGAGGTTTTCTAGTTAGATGAGACTTTTATTTGAAAGATAAAGTTTAGGAATGATACAAAAGTATAAGTTAAGGGTAGAAGTAAGATTTTCATCGGCTGAAAGATGAATCCTAAAAGTTTTTCCAATGCGTTATAAATTCCACGTCTTGATAAATCTATTAAGTATGGGGTAAATTTTAGAAAAAAATGTATAATACGTAAATCTATAAAGAAATCTATACCATCAATGATAATCACAAACAACTACCAAAAAAAGTAAAAATGACACAAAATCATCTATTTCCATTAAATATTAATTATGAAAAAATACCTTGCTTTAATTCTAATTGATCATAAGAATTTGTTCTAGCACTCACATTTTGAAGACAAAAATTTTGGAAGCCTAAAATTACTTGTTGCTAAGAAGATGGTTTTTAGGTTATCTTTTATTAATTCTCCAAATGAGGTTTGTAAAACATGTGTTTTAAGAAAGAAGTATAAAGACCTTTTTCCAACAAGAAAATAATGGAGAGTTGGGGAGCCTCCTAAGTTCATTCATTCGGATCTATGTTCAATAAAGATACTCTCAACTGAAGATCATAAGTATTTTATCATCTTTATTGATAATTTTAGTCGAAAGGCTTGAGTTTATTTTTTAAAGCAAAAGATAAATGCATATAAAAATTTCAAAATTTTTAAAGCTTAATTTTGTGGAAAAACAAAGTGGGCATACTATTAAAAATTTGAGAATGAATAAGGGTAATGAATTTATTACTTGTGATGAATTTTTGAAAAAATATGGTATTGAGTACCAATTGAGTGCAAAGTATACTCTTTAATAAAATGAAATTGTAGAAATAAAAAATAGAACAATTATGGATATAGTGAAGTGTATGTTGCATTTAAAACAATTGTCTAAAATTTTTTTAATAGAAGTAGTTTCCTATCTAATTTATTTATTGAATAGTTGTCTCATTAAAAGTTTTTATGGGAAAACCCCACAAGAAGTTTGGAATGATAGGAAGCCTAATTTGATCATCTAATTTGTTATAGTCAAGTGATAAAAGACTATAAATTATACCATCCACAAACGAAGAAAGTTATTATCAATTATGATATGATTTTTTTTTATGAATAAGTTAGTATAGGATTGGTTTTGTAATTAAAAAGGACCATCAAGTGTTTGCATTTCTTGTAAAGGAAAGTGAAGACCAAAATATGCAGCCTATTAGCGCACCAATTATGACTTTGCGTCTTGCAAAGTCATCAACGCATCCATAGCATCAATATGTCTTACTTGCACACTTGAAAAATTATATGGTTGATGATGATAGTGATCCAATAGGTGAAGAATTAATGCATTTTGCATCATTTCCAAATTGTGATCCATTAAGTCATGAGGAAGCTACTCAAAATGATTGTTGACTTAAATTATAGATGAAGAAATTCATACAACTCAGAAAAATAATATATTAGAGCTTAGTAATCTCTCTAATTCTAAAAAGTCACTTAGTATCAAATGGGTGTACAAAATCAAGTATAAGTCAAATGGAGAAGTCGGTTGCTTCAAAACAAGATTGGTGACAAAAAATTACAAGCAAAAACCAAGTATTGATTATTTTGAAGCATTGTACTTAATTGTTGCTAAAGTTGATTCTTTCATATAATTATCTTTTTTACTGTCCAAAACAATTGGAAAAATTTTCAAATGGATGTAAAATTAGCATTCTTGATTGACAAACTAGAAGAAGAGGTTTATGTTGAACAACCCAAAGGATACATGATAAAAAGAGAAGGAAAAGGTTTATAAGCTAAAACAAGGCCTTATATAGATTGAAATTAAAATGAATATATATTTCATTAAAAATGAATTTCAAAGATGTCCTTATGAACATACCCTATATGTCAAATCTTATTTGTAAAATGACATTTTTATTGTATGTTTATATGTGGATGATTTAATTACACTAGTAATAATTTAAAGATGAATGTAAAACTCAAAGAAGTAATGATTGGTCAATTTTAATGATGAATATAGGATTGATGCCCTATTTTGTTGGGATTAAAGTCATTCAATTATGTGATGGTATCTTTATTATTTAGAGGAAGTATGCAAGTAATATTCATAAAAAATTTAAGATGGACTTATGTAATCCTATTCTAACTCCAATTGAAGAAAGATTGAAATTAAAAAAAGATAACTTCGATAAGTTGGTTGATTATAAAAATTTTTGAAGAATGATTAGGAGTTTGGGGTATTTGACTTCTATAAGACCAAATATTGTATTTGGTGTTGAACTTGTAAGTAGACTTATGGAGTCTTCATGTCAATCTCACTTGCAAGCGGCAAAGCATATTCTACAATACATTAAAGGTATGCAAAGTGGGGGTATTTTTTATGCATATATTAACAAGATTAAGCTTGTTGGATATACACATAGTAATTGGGTAGGTGATGTAGAGAAACAAAAAAGCACTTCCGACTATGCATTTCTTAGATCGAGAGTGTTTTCATGGTCATCAAAGAAACAACATGTGGTGCTTTGTTAATAACAAAAGTCAAATATATTAGAGTCACACAATTTATATGGTTGCATCAAAGGCTTTTTTATTTGAAACATACTCAAGACATTACCATAAATATCAATCTAGATTTTCATGGAAGGAACAAATACATTCACATCAAGTTTCACTACATTCATGAGTTCTTGAAAAAATTAAAGAAATTATGCTTGAGTTTTTTTCTTTTAAAAATCAAATTGCAAACATTTTTACATAGTCAATCATCGGTGGAAACAATTGCTCAAGTTGAAAAATGTGATGGATATGAAATTTGAAAACTTTTGTTCGAGGGAGGCAATGCAAGAGTTCTAATCAAACCAAAACTATGTTTCCTTAGTGTATTAAAATTATTCAATTAATATTTGAGTTTAGCTCTTATGAGGATTTGGAATTTTAGTTCTATATATATATATATATATATATATATATATATATATATATTAAAAAATAATAGAAAGCATTAAAATTTTCATTCTATAATTATTTGTTTTCTTCTTCATAATTTATTGTCTATATATTGGAATTTCGGAAGGGCAACACAACATATTTTAAGAGTCTTAAGACCGATGAAGAGGGAGTTGCAAATCGATGACTTATTACAACAAGACCAATGCGGCATTTGATAACATATAAATATTCTAAAGCATTAATATTACATCCATATAAAAGATGAATCATTAAAAGCAAAACTTTAGTCAATAAATTAATTTTAATTATTTTTTTAAAAAAATTAATAAATTGATTGTTCGAATTATGGATAAACTTCTTAATAAATTTATTTTATATCATTTGTATAATAATTAAATATAAGAGAAATATTAACTTATAAATAAAACTATAATTATTTTTTAAAAATAATTATACATATATCATCATTTCTTTTATATACTAAAAAATATCCAAATTAATAGTATTAAATATGTTTTCAAGTATTGTATATTATTGTCGGATATAATAATTTTATCAAATAGATATTATTTTTAAAAAAATAACTTTAAATATATGTATTATTACATTTTTTTTTTCCAGCGGTAAAATATCGATGAATATTTTGACAAAAATATTGATAAGACGAAAATTATTAAAAATTCATGAAAATGTTTAAAAAAAATTAAAAAAGAATAATAAAATTAGCAATAATACACATATTGAAGTTATTTTATAAGTGTAATTAATATAGGTATAATTAAGGATAATGGTTATCAATTTTTTTTAAAAAAAATTAACTTAAATTCCTTTAATATATTTATATTCATTTATTTTAAAAATAAAAAATTACTTTTATTAAAACATGTTTTATTACATTTTAAATAAAAAATTATTACAAATTTATTGTGACAATTTTTTGCTATTAACATTAAATTATTTAAATAATTAAAAATATTAAAAATTATATTAATAGTTTATCTTATCAAATTAATTTTAATTTATAAAATATTAAAAATTCATTAATTTTTTTATATTTTAGCAATTTTGAATAATTTTGTATTTTTAATATTTTACAATAAAAACATTTAAAATTAAATAAAATTAGAAGGATATATATATATATATATATATATATGTGTGAGGTGATAGTAATTTTTTTAAATAAGATTAATGAAATAATCTTTTTGGTGTTTTTTTCATTGAATTCCAACCCACACAAGTGTGCATCTCAAACACAATCTTTCGTCACCTTGATCAATATATCAGTAATATTTCGTCTAAATTTTCGATTTTTTGACGAAATTTCTCCCAATCAATATTTGATGACCAATTTCATTTTGACCATCTCTGATATCCAATGTTTCATTGATATTTTGGTTAAATATCTCAATTTTTTAAACCATGCCCATGCGACAGTCAGAGTGCATGAGAGTGAGAGGGAGAGGGAGAGAAAGAGAGAGAGAGAGAGAGCCCATGTAAACTCACCACTATTCAATGGTTGGCATCCTTACACGTGTTTTATCACGGGTTTGTCATACATTTGCATGTCACCATGTCTAATGAGTCAAAATGAAGAAAATTGGCTTCTTCAATCACTTTTTTTTTCCTAAAATGAGATAAACATGTGGAGTGAGAGGGAGAGAAAGAGAGAGAGAGAGAGCCCATGTTACTCACCACTATTCAATGGTTGGCATCCTTACACGCGTTATATCACGGGCTTGTCGTACATTTGCATGCCACCATGTCTAATGGGTTAAAATGAAGAAAATTGGCTTCTTCAATCACTTCTTTTTTTCTCCCTAAAATGAGATAAACATGTGGACTTATTGATAAGTTTTGATAAGAAACATTGTTTGAAAATATGGTGGATGTCCAAGCTAATAAATGTAATGTAATAATGTCCTTCATGAAAGTGAGATGCATAGTTGTAGGAACCCAAAAATGAGTTGTACCACCTAATTTGCTAAATTCGTGCATGTTGAACCTCATACACACACAATTGTATTTAAATTGGAATGAGAGCCTTGATTGCAAAGTAACATATTTAAATTGGAAAATTCATTTCATTTTTTATTTATTAATTGTTTCATAAAAATGAAAATAAGAATTAAAACCCTAATTACTATCATAAAAGTTAAAATTTAAAAGTTTACTCCATAAAATTTAAAATCAATACATATCTATATTTAAATTTCTCTCTTTCACTCGATGTCCTGAAACCTTGAAGTCGATGGCTTTCTTCAAATTTAGATACAAGAGAAAGTGTAGGTTTCTCTTCCTTGAGAGATGAAGCTGGATAAGATTTAATTTTTATAGGTAGAAGATAACAAAATTGTCAAACCCTAAACCCTGAGAGAGTTTATATAAACCATTAACTAAGTTTGAGTAATTAGGATACATTTTATGGGCTTAGATAAAATAATCTAGTCATAATGGGTCCTATTTAATTTATTGGTTCAATGAGCTCCAATTAATTAAATAACCTAAGTAGAAGTCATAAGTCACTTAATTATAAGCATTTGTGTAACCTTGTACTTATGCTTATGTACATTTATAATTAAATAAAAATTTTCCTCAAATCATGCACCATAAAAAAATGTGAGCTTGAGTTGAGACCATTAATACCCACAAGAGAATACTAACTCATTTATAATCAAGTTTTGAAGTTAAATAAACTCTTTACTTAAATACACTCCAGTATCATATGACATTAAATTGAGATATAAATTAATTAATTACCAATTAATTAATCTTTTGGGTTTATGACATACCATTAGTTGCATACAAGTTTCTCATGATTTGATGTTTTTAATTCGACAATGTAACAGTTATCAATCTCTTTGGATTACCTTTTCAATTTTTGAGTGTCACGCTCACGAGATATCATGATGTCTCTTTGATCCACATATATCATGATTAATTAACATATTCTTATCCATAAAAGACACATGTCAAATTTCATTTAAGAAATTATTATCATCATAAATTTCATTGTCATAAATGCTAACAACCATGACATTCATAGAACATTTATGATGTCCTTACAAGCATTATAAACTCTTGCCTAGTAAAATCTTGATGAAGAAAAATGCATCCTATCAAACATCAACGTTCAATTGATGGGTATGATCCATCTATCACTTCAGGTGGACCCATTATACTATTGCTTATACAATTATAATGGGACTTCAAGAATAATTAAGAGGATGTAAAGTTTAAGAAAAATGCATTATAGAGAGAGAGAGAGAGAGAGAGAGAGGCCCACATAATATATTTAATGATATTGGATTAATAACTTCATTTTGACACCATAATTTAGGAAGACTTTCAGGTTGCATGTGAATCTGGCAACCCAAATTCCTAGAATTGCAGAGCCACTCGGCTGTCAACATTTACAACCACCGTCCAAACTGAATCGTCCCATTCAAAAATAGGGACGGGTCATAATTAGAGTGAGCCCAACCATGGAGTGAAGTCGTAGGATTCAATAAAGGTAAGGTTGAGGAGAGTTCATTATCCGGGAAGAATATTTAGGGGATAGAGTCAGTCCCCTACTCCCTAATCAAGGTTAAGGCCAGCCAAAAGATGGTGCCAGTGTCGATCCACCCACTCATTTGTTTATTTCTCCCACCTACTTTTTGGGAAAAAAAATTAATTTTCAAAACACCCTCATAAATATATGGACTCCATGGCCTGCATCGAAGCATACTTTTGATCCAGTGATTTTGTTCCTAGTCTTCCTACTCCCTTTGCTTCCCTAGCGGCCTAAGGCTCAAGTACTTTTTTTATTCAAATTTAAAATTCAATTAATATCAATTTGACACATTAATATTTTTTTAAATAAGTTTTTTTTCTTTTGTTTCATTATAAGGTTTTTGTTAAATCACATTTCGCTTATAAAAAGAAAAATAATAGTAACAACCCTTAACTTGAAAAGATCAATCCAATTCAAACAACGCCCAATTTGAAAAATTAATTTATAACCGAAAATAAGGTAACATGCTATATCATAAATTGCTACATACTAAAGCATGGTGATCTAAGTCAAAGGTTCAAAATTGATCAAGTAATTGACAAAAAGAATAATAATAAGAAATGTGATGATTAAATGCACATGCTTTTGTTGGATATTGCGGTTGCAAAGCCCATGTGTCATCCACCAAAAATAAAGATTCACAATTTTTCTTCCATTACCATAGTCACCAATTAAGGTTTTAAATTTAAATTTAAAATCATATTTAATAACTACAATTTTGATTATTTTTAAAAGAACTTAAAATCATAGTTAATGGCTTACATACCCACTTAAACAAGGAGCACTAATTTATGAATTATTTTGGTAGGAAATTTATTTTGTGGAATTTGTTTTTTTTTTTTTAATCTTTGCTCAAGACTACCAACTGCCAGAGATTTACTGACATCTGTATAGCTCCATCTGTCTTGGATTGGAATAAAATCTCCTCACCTTTTTCCAAATGGGATGATAAATGTAGTGTTAAGAAGAAGGGAAACAAAGAGGACCTGCAACATAAGTTCTCATCAATGCCTGGTCTTGGCCTCCAAAGGTAGGTAGAATGCCCAAAAACATTTAAGACTACCCACATTATTACATACACCTACTCTTAAAGTCGTTAGCATACAAATGGCTTCCTTCTTGGTCCTTTTCCTATCCAAAATGTGGATTTGCTCCCTATTCACTGCCTAATTTCGGGTTTCTATCACTGTTTTTCTTTTCCTCTTCCCTGAATCCAAGGCAAGCTCCAACACTTCATTAAAGGGCACCGAAAAAAGAGGTGGTGTAATCAAAGAACATATCTCCAATAATGGCTACTCATCAAGAGCTTTCACCAGATAAATACAACGGAAGAGTCCCTCTTTTATAACTTGGTTCATTTTATTAATCACATTCCATCCTCGGGAAGCGTAAAGGGTGGGAGGGGAAGATTAAAAAAGGGCGATTCGGACAAGGAATTAACTGGTAAGTGTGATCTATGTAGCTGATACTTAACCTTCTAAGTTTTGGATCTACTGGTCCGACTTTTACAATTGAGTACTCAATGCGACTCGTTGCATGCAAACAAGATGGTTGGGATTAAGATGGTTGGGATTGAAGTGCTCTTAGGTTGGACCTAAACTTGATTCAAACCCAAATGTTAAGTCTCTTTTAGTAAGGAAAAATAGTGCTATGATATTTAGGACGACTTTTCAATTAAGGATGACAATAGGACATGTATATGACACTGGCCTCACATCTCTAGACCTTGCCCCAAATGGAATACATTCTCCCATCCTGGCCCAAACCCAAACCCAAACCCAAAAGTAGGGCTGGAACACAAGTCTCATCCCCTTCTACACATTAGGAAATGGCCTCCATTATTCTCCTGCATTTTACAAATTAGTCTTCATAAGGAGGGGATCCCTATTCTCAAAGATAGGCACAAAGCCAAGATACCAAACTGCCTGCAAGGCCATTCACTCCTTAATTTTGAAACTATTGTATTGATGACAGCCATGCCAAAAAAAAAAAACTCAAGAAATATCAAACAGCACTCAGCTGTTCCATATCAGATTACACTTGCATCCGAAAGCAGTGAGATCCTTACTGCTCTAATCATGTCAGTAAGAGAAACAAGCCCAACAAGTGATCCCTGTCGGTCCACAACCCAAACTCGGTGTACATGCTTAGCGACAGCCTTGTCAATTGCTTCACCCAGGCATGATTCAGCAAAGCAGGTCACGAGTTCCCTCCAGGGGCTTCTGGAGTTGGTTGATCCATGTAAAGGGCTTGTTGAGACCTTCTCTGTAAAGTCCATGACACTCAGAGGCAACCATGACTGCAACTGAGTAACCGGGCAGCCCCTCAGGTCTGTTGCTGAGAATGTCCCTATGAGCTTCCTACCTTTGCCCTGCATTTATGAATTAAATGTGATTTTTCTAGGAATCCAGAAATGAAACATGACCCAAATGCTGAATACAAAAATGCAGTACAAAGATTACTAAGCATGATACCCAAAAACTCATTTTCAAAGAGAATTAATTGCCTTCGGTTGTAACCATTTTATAACCAGGGAAACTCTATGCTATTTTAGAAAATGGAATTGAAAACAAGTGGCAACATTGGATTGTGAAGTGTCAAATTTCTATGGTAATCTAAACGTCAAATTTCCGTTCCCAAAAATTTTCCTTCCAAATGTCCTATTTGGTAAAATCTCAGTTCCCTTCTGCTTTCCAATTCTCACTTTAGTATTCATCAACAAAACTAATTAGAATACCAAAAGTAGGGTTGGCACATAACCTCTCCCTCCCATATAGATTATGTTTGTTTTAGACTTAATGAGTTATTACAACTTCAGAACACGTTTATATGGTTAAGAGAAACTCATATAGATATATTATCAATAACTTTTTCTCTTATTCGATGTGAAATATCATCATCATCCCTCGTGCAAATATAAATATAATGTTCTCTCGATATCCCATGGAATTACAAGATCAAACAAACACACCCCTTACGATATTGGACAAATAGAGACTCCAGACTGGGATTAGGGACCGACCCTAATACCATTTGTAATGATATGATCTTCTCATGTAGATGTATATTGTCCACTCTAGCCGATGGAATGAGCCCACACTGTTTTGAAATACAACTACATTATCTAACAGGAACTCATACATATGCGTATAGTACTATATTACTACTATATTTATATGTATATACTACAGTTTGAAGAACTTTGACGGATAGCTTCCCTTACCCAAAAGCGAGATATCACACACATTGATAAAAGGGCAAACTCTGAAAAGCTAAAGCTGGCTATATATTTAACAGAAATAGAAACAAATCAACCTACATTTATGAGCTTAGTGCAATCTTCAGTGCCATCTGAAGCTTCAATTATAGGAACAGCATTAAGCGAAGCAACCTTCATGCACTTAATGGCTTCCATGACTTTAGTACCATCAGTAACTCCAAAAACCGTCTCATGAATCACTCCCAGTTCCCCAACACTGCAGGATAGGACGCTGTTCAGTTCAGAGGCATGTTCCTTTAAAAACCTCAAGACATCCATTTGTGTCAGCATCCGATAACTTGATGCAGACTCTGCAAGTTCTACTCCTGATATATTCTCCATGTGGCTGTCCAAAGGCACCAAAGCTCGGTGGATTCCTTTGCTAAACATCTCCATACAGTCAAGGATGCTGCATATCAAGATGAACACAGTTGAGCATATAAGGAGGTATATATCAATACAACGAAAGAGACATTGTGGATGCAAGCAGGAGGAGATGAGAGCAAACCTAGTATGAGGATTGAGGGTCCAGAGACTGAGGCCCTCAAGGCAATGACCAATGATGGAGGACACAGGAACAGACATTATCCCTTCAAAATCGAACCCATCACCATCACCGCCACCAATGTGGCCAAGTATATCGAGCATGGTAACCATCCCTATGTAGTGTTTCCTCACTGCACCGGTCTGCTTGTCAGACTCCATTATCATGGAGCCACCGGCTCCGATCCAGTGACCAGGAGGAGCAGCCACGGGCACCGCCACCACCCGATTGGCCACCAGGGCGTTCAAAGTGTGGGCGAGGGTGGCAGTGTAGGGCACCTCCACCAGCCTCCTCTTCTCCACCGCCACATCCCCCACCTTCTTCTCTCTCGGCCCTCGTTTCTCATTTGAGATCTGCATTAGTCTTGGATTTCATCTCACTTCTCTCTCCAACAATACATACATGCTTCTCATGCATGCCTCTCTACACGTGTCCCTATTAAGTCTGCACGCACCCAGTATTTTGCCACGTGGAGTTCTTCAGTTTTGTTTGGATCATTATCCTCGTACTCACCTGCCTCCTTCAATATTTATCATTTTTTTAAAAAGAAAAATTTATTCCAAAATAATTGAAAATTGTGATTCATCCGACTCTAGCCGTGGGCTTGAGCCGTTCAGCATATTGCCTGACTCGGTTGAAGTTGAACGTTAACCTCCGTTTTCCCTCACTCTTCGGAATTTGAAAATAATCAAATTTCAAGAACAAAGGCAGACACATTTTTGTTAGATTATATACATATAATTAAAATTAAAAATACTAAAAAACATTATTTTATCATATCATATTTTTAAAAATATGAACGAAAATTAAATAATTAAAATTATATATCTCTAAATAAATAAATATTTTATTATCTTTAAATCTATTTTTTATCTTCCTTAAACTCAGAACAGAAGAAGAAAATTCAACCGTTGGAAAATAAAAGATTTTTAACGAAGGAGAGCACAATGCAACTCCTCGCGTATATTATATACACATCCCTTCAATAGCCTTTAGCCATCATCAACATTCTTTAACTAGGAACAATTACAGGTTGCAATAATTTGAATTCATGGGAGGGACATGAAAGAGTGAGATTCTTATATAGAAAAGACTACAACGTAACAGATATTGCCAGTACATGAGAAAACATGCAGATGTCTTAACAAGGCAAATCCATTATTCAGTCCCCATAAGTGACACGACTCATTATTCAAATATATTTGATAAGCAAACTCCCCGAAACCTACTCTCCTGCCATACCCCTTTCCTTCCCTTCTACATTCATGTCAACACTTTCTACCTTATCTGCTGTCATTCATTATATGTACGGAGGGCTTTGCCTCAAGTCTTAAGTCTTAACCCCAGGTTGACGACGACCCTATCAACTGAGCAGGGCGTGTCCATCCCCAACTATCTGAAATAGCTTAAAAGAGTACCCGTCTTTAAAATAAAACGGGTCCCTCAAGGATACGTATGCACGCACTTGTTAGTCAAAGCCATTACCCTACCACTATTACCTTGGCTGTTGATCTGAGCTGGCTGGAGCAGAGGTCACACTGGGTCCTGCACCATTTTCAAGTGGTGGGGGGATGCCCCATCTACCCTCTGATTCCAAAGGCTCCAGAACATGGACTCCACCGTCAGTCAATCCCACTGCAAACTGATTAGGCTCAGATGGATGGCCCGCAACCACGAGTGGATATACCCTCATGCTGATCAAATAATTTCATAAGTCAGATAGGAAAATAGAGCAAATGAATTTCTTACTTTGCCTTTGCATAGCGAGGGATAATAAAGCAGACCTGGGATTAGACGGCAAATAGGCAGAAGGATTAATCTTACACCTCAACCTGAGTGTTGCAGCAGTGAGAACACTTAAACTTCCATCTTCAAAGCTTATAAAGATTGACTGACTATCACAAGAATATGTGGCATCTGTGATTGAGCTACTCGGTTCTCGGGGAACCCACTGCCATAAACCAGATAAATGAATATAAGTACATGAACTTTTAATACAAGGATTACAAAAAAGTGATTCTGAGAACAGGAGAATTATGTTTTGCCCTGCAAAATGAAGGTTCATATTCAAGCATGCACATAATTGCAAATAGGATCAGTGTTCGAATGCATGGCGACTCAAGGATCAGGCCCTTCTATCATCATCACATCAATAATATGAAACCAAATATTAGTCATTGTTCTCCACATTTTAATGTTTGAGAAGTAGTTTGTAATAAATACATATAAAGCGACACACCTGCATAAGGCATTCTAGCCTTGGTGCTTCATATATAGCTATCTGTGTTTCATGGACAACCAACACATGGGTCTGATTTTGGTGAAATTGAACACGGGTCTGTGTATTTGGTGCTGGCACTCGCCCATTTGGAATCTGCAAGAATTTACTGGTCTGCTTCTCCCACACATCTGTGCTCCAGACACACAACTGGAGAACAAGAAGAAAATATTATTATGCATGTCTAATATGCCATTTTTTTTTCTTCATATCACTCCCACGTTCAGGTACATGAATGTACACAAAAAATTGCAGTAGCTCTCATTTCTGGTGAGAACCTAAAAATCCAGCCTATCCATGAAAAAGAGATGTAAAAATAGCAATAATTCATCTTTAATAGCATAAGTCAGATTATCATGGCTTTCTCAAGCAGCAGCGAAGCACCCAAAAGAAAACAAATAAGAAGAAAGAGATTCCTGCAATGACAACATAAGGGGAACCATAGTACTATGCTTAAATTAAATTAGTTTTCAACTGATCAAAACTCTGATCCCAAAACCCTTATTCCTACCATTGATTAATATACAATATTGAAATTTTAATCTGGTTTTATTGCCCAAGCAATTAGAAAAAGGGGAAAAGTATAATATATGCCATCAACTCCTTGAGTCAGTGGTGTAGGTGTACAAGAAAACATTCACAAACCAGACACTTCTCCCTCCAGTTTGGCTATTTCAGTTGAGAAAAATGCATGAATTTTCAAGACAAATCAAAAGCTCTGAAACTACAGGATTTGATGCTTTCCATTTTTTATGGGCTTGGCTTTTTCTACAAAAATCACGCAGCTAATTGTTTTTGAAATATTGGGAGAGCTTTCCATACAAAAATCAATCCTATGGACAGATTTCATTTATCTTTTTTGCCACATAACTTCACACACCTGAATTAAACACATGCATCTGACAGATTTCATTTATCTATTTAAAGTATTTGCGTCACATAAATTCATATATCTGCAATTATGTGTGTCGGGGGGGAGAGAATGATACAACATACCTGAGCATCAGCTCCCGATGATACTAAAACATTTAGAACATTAGAGAAAGCAAGGCCAGTTACTTTCTTCTGATGACCTTTGAGCTTGCTTTTGACCTGTTCATTTTAGTAATTTCAATTTAAAATCTCAAATTTAGTAATATCTTTAAATCAAAAAACTATAGGTCTCAGTTCAGGCTAAGACCTCATCAACCCGGACATTGTAGATTTGAATTGAAGAATCCTCCATGCCTATGGCTATAATGTTATTATCTTGCGGATGGAAGGCAAGAAATGTCGCTGCTGGTGGGGGGGGCATGAATGTTGTCATCGTCTGCAAAATGGAAAATAGAAAATTTACATTTACATGCAGAAAAATGAATACAAAACCATCCAGCAAGCACACCATCATCATAAGCAATTGAACCCAAAGAAAGGTACAAGTGTGTGTGAAATGCCTCTACCTTGAAAGTCATCATATTGAATAAAGAAATTTTTCCTCCAGATGCTGACATGACATAAGAATCATTCTTAGAAAGTGCAAAGCATGGAACAGCATCCTCAAGATTTGTCTCACTAATGTCATTAGTCATTAATATTCCACTAGAAGGTTGCCATAACTGGGGAGATACACTAGTACATGCCTACAAGAGGCAAAACATTAGTAAAGAGAAACATCATTGGAAGTAGCAAAACCATAGAAACCGCTGCCTCCAGAACAGAAGAAGCAATACCTTTCCTGTTGGGTTCCGCTCATTCCTCTGCCATTTCCAGAGTTTGTGCACAGCATTAAGAGTCAATACCAATATGGCACTTCCTGAGTTTGTATAAATTAACCTAATAATCTGAGATAAAAAAATAGTCGTTAGAGCTCTAGAAGATGAAGTAAAATACCAAGTGTAAGCAAATCCTACTACAAGTTGAATCAGAAAATGATAAATACTAGGGAGGGGTTTTGTAAAGTGTTACCAGGAGTAGAAATAAAACAAGAAGATCCACATAAAATTTAAAGCATTATGAGATAAAACAGAACTTAAAACACATACTAGTAAGCATTTTATGAGGCTACTGCAAAAGCAGATAAATCCATGCTAATCAGCCAGCTGATGGCCAGCTCATAATTCAAGTTCAAAGAGCACATCTAAGGAAAAGTTTTAGGCTATTCATAACGGGCCGTGGGCAAAAATACGAGATATTATAGCTACAACAACCATTTATCCTAACTGCTCATTTATTTCAATTGTTGTTGAATCCACTCTACTCTCATCGAACTGGTGAAATTTAAGTGTCACTAGTGAAGATTTAACCATGTTGCAATCATTTCCAATTAATTTCTATCAAACCAGTACAATTTTCAGGATTTTAAGACATTGAGAAGATCACTTGAACTGAATTGTTTAATTAAGAACCTAGAATCATGTATGCATGATTGATTTTATTTTGCAATTGTACTGAAAGATTGAGTAAAATTTTTCATTCTGAGTTGCCACCACACCAAGGTTACTTTAGTATAAACTTCACAGTAGAATAGTTCTTGATGAGTTGAGGGTTTCAAATTTCTGCCAACTGTTCACTTATCAAAAGTTCTGTCCCAATGGACTCCCTCAACCTCTTATTGCACCCCCTTCTTGTAAAAATCCACACAATCTCAGGGAAGTGTAGTTGTTTCACTGCACATTATAATACAAGTGTTTGGAAGCAGGTTTGTGCAATTTTGGGGGAAAAAAAAAAGGTTATTATTTCTCCATTGGTCTCCATTAATCAAACTTTTTACTATGGTGGTCACTAATGTGATAATTTCGCACTTGATGGAATTATCTTCATCATTCTATGAAGCTGTAATTTATTTTTGTGACCTTCTAACTTCTAATGTTGTTTTTGGGATTTGCTACTTATGGACCCTGGATTGCCAAGAGTTAAATTTTGACAGGATTGTTGATAATGTGAAACAATTTGGAAATGGCCCCATTGAATTTTTTTTTTTTTTGATATGTAAACCAAATATGTATTAAAGGAGAGGCCAATAGCCACATAGCATATAGGAGATATACAAGGCAGCTATAGCCTCACAACAAAAACAAAAGAGACCAAGAAGATCTCACCCCCCCTAAGTGGATGCTAACCACTCTAGAAAGCCTAGAAGGGAGAGAGAGTCATCTTCAATATCCAATCTAGCCCAACCCCACAAATTACAAACAAAAAAATTCTTTAGCTTCTGAATATATAGCACACCCCCCTTAAAGGCTAATCTATTCCTCTCTTTCTAAACCGTCCAAAAGATACATAACGGGATGGACTTCCAAATTTTTTTCCTTTTTTTTCCCACAAAATGACCTCTCCAGCTAAATAAGACCTCCTTTACAGTTTCTGGAAAGACCCACTTAACACCTACAAGCCCAAGGACTAACTCCCAAAGGGCTCTAGCCACTATACAGTGAATAAGGACATGATTTACAGATTCTTCTGCACAGCCACACAAAAAACAGCAATTAGAGAATTGTCATCCTCTTCTCTGAAGTCTGTCAAGCGTTAACACCTTCCCCCATGTAGCCTCCCACGCAAAGAAAGTGACTTTGGTAGGAACACTATCCACCCAAATGCATTTTTCCGGAAAAACGGTGTCAATGGGATTGATTAAACAACTGTACGCTTCCTTGACTTTAAATTTACCGTGTTTTCCTCCCTTCCAAGAGACTGAATCTTCCTCCAAAGACGGCCTAAGCCCTCTCAGCTTAAGGAGCAGATCTCCTACCATGCCCACCTCCCAGTCATTAAAATTCCTCAAAAATCTTAGATTACAGCCTCCTTGATCCGAATTTTGATCCCACATCTCCTCCACCGTAGCATTCCTGTTAGCAGCCAAGGCAAAGAGGTGCGGGAAAGTTTGGGACAGCGTTGTACCCGCACACCACACGCCAGTCCAGAATCTGATTTTAGTGCCCTTCCCCACCATAAACTCTATATTATCCCAGCACCAATCAGTTTCCTTCATGATCTCCATCCACACCCCTACACCAAACGCCCCATTAGGCTTTTTAGACTTCCATCCATCATCTTCTTGCCCAAACTTTGCCACAATCACCTGCTTCCATAGATTCTCTCTTTCACAAGCAAACCTCCATATCCATTTACCAAGCAAAGCTTTGTTTAGGAGGCCAAGCTTCCTCAAACCAAGCCCACCCCTCTCTTTGTCCCCACACACTATCTCCCATTTCACTAGGTGAACTTTCCTCTCCCTATTTCCCCCTCCCCATAGGAAGTCTCTTTGCAATTTTTCTAGCCTTCTAACAACGATCTTCGGCATCCGGAAAAGAGACATTTGATAAATGGGTATGCTGGCCAAGGTGCTTTTAATAAGAGTGATTCTACCA
Organism: Vitis vinifera; assembly: GCF_030704535.1. Taxonomy (NCBI): domain Eukaryota; kingdom Viridiplantae; phylum Streptophyta; class Magnoliopsida; order Vitales; family Vitaceae; genus Vitis; species Vitis vinifera. The sequence goes on from NC_081813.1 coordinate 6,861,094, forward strand.
CCTTTGGATATAAATTGCCTTTTCCATAGCGCAAGTCTTCTCCTCACTCTTTCTTCCACTCCATCCCACACCGAAGAGGCCTTGTTAGGAGCCCCTAAGGGTACGCCCAAATACTGGGACGGCAAAGATCCCACCCGACACCCTATCTCCACTGCCAACTCCTCAATATCATCCACCTCACCCACCGGGATGATTTCACTTTTGCCCAGATTAATCTTTAGCCCCGAAGCAACTTCAAACCAAAAGAGGATCCAACTTAAATGACTTAGATGGTCCTTATTAGCCTCACAGAAAACAATTGTATCATCTGCAAAAAATAAGTGAGAGATGTTCAAAGCAGTCCTTCCGCCCTCCCGAATGTTACACCCTGATAGGAATCCCCCTTCAACAGCTCTCCTAATAAGAATCCCCAATACTTCCATTCCCATGACAAAGAGGTAAGGAGATAGAGGATCTCCTTGGCGAAGCCCCTTAGTACTCGGGAAAAAGCAAGCAGGAACCCCATTCACTAAGATTGAAAATTTTGCTAAAGATATGCAACTCCACATCCAACCCAGCCATTTTGGCCCCATTGAAATTTAAAGAGCTTGAAAGCTAGGGTGTAACTTTAAGAATTCCACTCCTATCCAGTCAGTTAAACTATATATAAATTTTGGTCTCCATAGCCGGACTTTGAAAGCTGGCTTTTTGCTAAATTAGAGGGGGTGGGGGTGGGGTGTGTGGTAGTTAATCTTTCATAAGAACATAAGACAATGCTTAACTCAATGGAAAATTTCAAGAAATATATATATATAAGGTGACTACAGGCCTTGCTGCTCTCTAATAAAATGCACAAATTAAAGAAAGAAATTTGTAAGTTGAGAAGTATAAGGATCAAAGAGAAGGTGTCTCACTTATTGGAAGAAAGTAGTATGCTGTAAATGAAAGCAACAAGGACCATAGTTGCTGACTTCATTCCATTCCAACTACTTGGATTTACAATCAATTTCACAAATTTTATACTAATTATTTGGGCCCCATCACACATTCTACCATCCAGAGTTATGTAATAAATGCTCTACCTAATTCTAGTGTCATTGAACATCCAGAATTATTTAAGAAATCATCATTAACATACTACCATAACCAAGATGTATCAGTTCTTCCCTAACAACAAACTTAGAGCCCTTTCTCATGTGTGTCATATAGAAAATACAATGACTTCCCCTTTTACCTTCTCCAATTTAGTTGTCAGACTGGCAATAATGAAACTTAACAGCTGGTTTGCATTTCATTCTTATTCTTAAGAAGTAGCCATCAAGGATTAGCTGATCCATGATTTTTACAGCATGTTTTTCATTCCTTTCGTTTGTTTTTAGAAATATATCTGCTTACTTATAAAACTTTCATTCCCACCCTTTTTGTTTGTTTCTACAAACATATTGATCAAATTCAAAATGTGACATTGACACTCATTCCATAGAAGATAATATAAAGGACAGGCATTTCAATGCACCAACTTCAACACAGCGTGTAAAACAATGGGTACATACCCTTACTGCCAATAAGGTATCAGGAAGCCTCAGGGAGTGAATTTGGGATGGTTCATTGATTTCAGTCAGCTTCCAAACCTTAGACTTATCTGAATCATCAAGGATTCTAGGTTTAACATCAGGCATACTTCGGCTATCTCCATTCTGCACAAAAATTCAACAAGTAAATTATCGGATCAACAAGTATTATGGTAAATATTAGTTGAAGACTCAGAACAAAATTTTAACACATCAGTGGGCACATCATGTACAATTGTATAAAATGGCTCCACCAACTAAAATGACAATGTATATAAAATGATTAAATAAAATTCAAACAGTACAATTGTATAAACTGGCTCCGCCAACTAAAATGACAATGTATATAAAATGATTAAATAAAATTCAAACAGTACAATTGTATAAACTGGCTCCACCAACTAAAATGATAAGGTATATAAAATAATTAAATAAAAGCCAAACATTCTTGCAAAAGAGTATTCTAGCTATCCACCAATTACAGGCATCAATTCTCACCAGTCCAACCATTGCTGGAACTATTGCACTTCTATCCCCAATGCTTGTTCCAGCAGCCGAGCTGGAAGCACCATATGTGCCCATTACAGGTCCCTGCATTATAAGGGGTGCATTAGCAAGCACAGTCAATTAAAGTCACCCAAGAAAATCCAAAAGTCAGCTCACTTTAGCAACTGTTCCAGATGCAGATCTTGAAGCATCATGTGCACGACTTTCAATCAATCGAACAAGCTGAACCCCATCTGCATTAGCAAGTATTTTAATCCCATTTTCATTTGTGGAGACAGCCAACAGTGTCCCTTCCTTATTAAACCGAATGCAAGGAGAAGCCTGGAAAAAAAGGTCAACATAAGAATCACTCTATGAGAAGGGCTGCTCCAGAAACAGCAATTAGATCAAGAAGATAGCCCTGTAAAGCGATTACCGGTAATCCACCATCTGCATCAGTGCTCATCAACATGCTAACATTGTCCATATCCCAGAATTTTATCAAGTACTCATCACCAGCAACCAAGAATCGGTTCTTAGTCGTATCAAACTGCACAATTCCTACAGACCGCTTCCCAAGGCCATGGTATGTCCGCTTGACAGCCCCTTCACTTTCATTCCATTCAACTATGTATGATTCCCCTTCTTTATTAGTTCCACATGAGAACAGCCTACAAGTTATCCACACATTCAAGGAAAGATGGTAAGAACGTAAGAAATCAACCCATCATTCTGGAGTGTTAAAGGAACAAGAAAAATGGGAGGAACAGTGTACATCATATTGTACCTTGTCCCATCAGAACTATAGGCCATCATTGTGCAGGAATGACCTGGTGCATCGTAGTCAACTCTTGAACCCAAGTTATCATATAACCATGCCTTAATCTTTCCATCTATAGCTGTTGAAAAGATGAACTGAACGAGAGAAGAACATCTTTAGTGATTTGAAACCATATTTGAGAGTTTGGGATAATGTCTAAGGACACAAACATATTTTACACTTCTCAAATTTTCAATTTCACAAACCACAGAAAAATTCACAAGTCAGTAGAAAAGTGCAACTTGTAGGGTAGTTTATTCCAACAATTATTTGCAAAGCATTCATGAAAAATCAAAGAGAACTTCAAATATTTTACACTTCTCAAATTCTCAATTTCACAAAACCACAGAAAAATTCACAAGTCGGTAGAAAAGTGCAATTTGTAGGATAGTTTATTCCAACAATTATTTGCAAAGCAATTGTGAAAAATCAAAGAGAACTTCAATTTGGAATAATCTAAGGATTTTACACATATTTTACATTTCTCATATTTTCAAACTGACAAATCATAGAACAATCCAAAATGGTCTGTAGAGAGAACTGCAAATTGTAGTGTAATTCATTCCAACAAACATTTTGCAAAGTATTCATGAAAAATCAAATAGTGTTAAGTACCAGATACACCAAGGTGAAGTCCTTGATATGTAAAAATGAAACATGAAGTTTTAGTAAAAATATAAAGTTTTAGTTAAAATATGAAATAGAAGGTAAGAGAAAGAGGTAAGGAAAAAAAAAAGAAACTTTCTGCTTTAACTTTCCTTGTTAAATCCTTACTTAGGTTCTTCCACGGGGTGATTGCCATGGCTTAGTCTGTGACATTTGCACCAAAAAATTTCAAGGCATAACTGCTAAGGTGAGCCTTAAATCATTTTTTTAGGGTGCAAACTGGGGGTTCAGCTAACATGGTGAAATTACATGAAATTCATACCTGAATGTTTTCTTTGTAATGTGGGCACACAGAGTAAACAGGTGCCTCATGACCATCAAAAGTGTACTGCTTGGAACCGGTGACAACATCCCAAACCTGCACATGCACAAGATTATATAATTGCAGTCCATAGCATCATCTTACCTACAATGATAAATGCCAAACAAAGCACACCTTAATTGTCTTGTCCTCCCCACAAGTGATGATGCACAACTGTTTGTTAGGTTGAGAGAAAGCAAGATCGCTAACATTACCAATATGAGCTTCAATCTGAAAGAATTCCATGGCAGAAATCCAATCAACATTTGTATAGAGAAACCCATACGAGGGAGATGAGTATATTGGGATATAAAATACAAACAAGAGATAATATTTAGATGATTCCCAAAAGTTTCATATATAACACAAACCTCCAAGTGGTTCCGTAAATCATCACCACCATAATAAGAAAATATGTGAACGATGTGCTTGGAGTAGGCAACACCTGAAGCAGAGGTTGAAATGTTCATAAGTAACATCCAGAAGCGCATAAAGAAAACAGTCCACAGATACGCAAAATAAAAACATTTTCTCTTTCTTTGAAAAATAAAAAGAGTGTCTTAACTTAGAATGTTGAAGAGAAAAAGAAAAACGAAGAAAAAATGTTCAGAAAGTAAATCACAGATGACCAATAAAATGAGCAAAGTAAATTCCCTAATCCATACCACAAATGCTGCCATCGGGGCTCCATGTCACACGGTTTACTGATGCAGCAGATTCATTGGCCAAAGAAGCCTTTTACATGATACAGAAACAGAGTAAACTTATGGTTGGTCCTGTAGCACATGAATAAATATCCCAAGGAAAAAATTTTCCTGGACAGAACTCATACCTGCAGAGTCCCTGAACATGATCCCAGATCCCAAACCTTGAAATTTTTCAAAACAAGCCTGGCCCCTCCACCTACTTCCCATATTGTGATATCACCAATATTTGTCCCAACTGAAACAGGAAAACATATGCAATTATTTGCACATCAAAAAGCAGACTGGAACGGAGTATTTAATGGATTAGACTTTGACCCAAAACAACAAGACTTCAAGCAAGAGAAGATATATGGATAATTAGGCAGCAAAAGCTAACCAAGAAGCAGAGTGTGCTGTATTGGATGAAAATCCATGCTCCTAACAGCAGAACCCTGAGCTAATTTCCCAACAACAGTCTTGGGCAAGTCATTGGAAGAGTATAACGTATGGGTATGGCTCTGTCCAGGGTATGAAATTGGCAAAATATTAACAGGCATGTTATTGGCCTGCAAAAGATATCCCCATGTAAAATTAAAATAAATTAATAATCTGTCCACAAGAGAAGAAATCTGAATTTAGAAATGTAAATACAATAGAAAGTAGTAAAAGAATTGAGACTATCACCAACATCTGAAATACAGGAGCAACATAATTGATATCATTATAAGCACCAGTTTGATCCTGACTAATTAACAAGACACCAAAGTTCCTAAAATCCAAAATACCACTGAACTTAGAATTGTTTATAGTTGCATGGAGATAACATTTCCAAAACGTCAAATCTTTAACAATAAAAAGCAAAAGTTTGAATTGAGTATCTAGTACCTCATCTGATATTCCAAAGGGCCTTGATCTCTTTAGCATATGTTCAGAATCTGCTGTTTGATAATCCATGGCCAGATTATTATTGGTGGAAGGAGTCCTAGGATGCTTTAGCATAGATGCTATAACAAACAAATTCAAAGAGGATGGTAAGAGTAAGTTGCAAAAAGAAGTTGGAACCAAAAAATATCTTATGTGAGATGGTAGCAGGTCATGTTGATTCTATGGGGAAAAAATCCTCATTCAAATGAACATCAACTACAGGCAACCAGAGCAACCATGAGGCATTAGACAAACCAGGGTCGACAATTTATAGAAAAGAAATATCCATTGAACAAGAAGAAAAAGGCAAAAATGAGGTCTCTTCTATAGCAAAGATGCAATTACCCTTAAAAGTACCACGCTGCAGAGAACAATAGAATTGGAGAAAACAAAAGAGTGAAAGAGATGGGAGAGAATAACAATAAAAAATCAACCAACTTAAACAAAGGAGGAGTCAACCCCTTAAACTACTTATTAATCTGAAAGCTAATAATATATCTCAAACAAATTAACAAAAATGCTAGAATATTTAACAAACCCTCCAAGTGCAAGCACAAGAATCAATCAGGGATGACTACTTACTATTGCAACAAAATGTGAACTTCAAAGCCTCAGTAACAATCAATCTCTTTTCTGAAAACGTATCAAGGAACATCCTACGCATTCCATACTAATACTTAATGGCAATGCACCTTAATATGTTTAGGCCTATCTTCATAAGAGGTTCATTTCAAATTTAAACAGCCTCTTTACTATCACACCATGCTCATGGTCTGCTATCAAAGAACTTTCACAATTAACCTAACTCATGGTTGCACCACCCCCTGAACTGTGAACTTGAAAAGCAAAAAGTACGAAGTTCTATGCACTTCTATAGAAGTTGTGAATTTATTTTTTTATTTTTTTATTTCTATTTTATTTTTGATAGGTAAAAAGGGAAAATTTGTGAATTTAATGTATTGAAAATAAATTATCATTCATGGAGAGAAATGAGGAGTTTCTTCCGTGTCAACATCCCAAAAAACTATCTTGCTCTTGTTATAAGGATGTAAACTAAATTTCAAATATCCAAGCTAATCTACCAAGTATTTTCTGCTAAGTATTAAGTATCATTTTTAAATAAAGAGACAATGACTTGTAAAGATTCATTTATTTGTATCACTTATGAATAGAAAGTGTCTCTTGAATACCAATTTTACTCATAAAATGAAATTAAAAAGAGTAAAAATTTTCAAATATATCTTATTCATAATCATTCCTCCATTTCCACTTCATTTATTTTGTATATTAGCATATGTCATGGGATTTCCGCTAGTCACATCAAACACTTCAAAAGTCATCCAAGTCCATATGGAAAAAAGTAAAGTATTTGAAACAAAATTGATTTTAATCACGGTTACCTGCATTACTAGGAACAGTTAAACCTAGAGGCCCAGCAGAAACTGTCTGGTGAGGCACAGAGGCCGGATTTGTCATCCATCCTGCGAGGGGAGGAGTGAGAGGTGTTGGTGCTGGTGCTGGTGCAGACTGAAAAGGCTGAAAAGAAAAATATGAAAACCAAAGTAAATTCTCCTGCAGATATCACTACCAAATCCCTCAGAACATAAAGCAGCGCTCCCTTTCACTTTTGACTTACACCATGAGCACCCAGAGGTGGAAAACCACCTACTTTAGGAATTGAACCCATTAAAGAACTAGTGGCAGGGGAAGGAGCCCGAGATCCATTTGGTTGCCCACAAGTATGGTCTGTAAAGAGAGTTTTTATGTCAGGATTTGGCCTGGGATTTTTGCAAAGCTGGTGCTGCCAATTTAAACTGCAAGGCAACAAGAAGAATAACAACACTTTCTAAGTTTGCAATAGCTCAATTTTCTCATTGAAGAAAAGTAAATAAATACTTAATATCCTGTTCGAATTACCTCTGATTGATTAGTGTCCGCAGCCTTGAATTTTTTAAGCCAGGAAACTGAAGCTTATCACGGAAAAGAGGATTTGCCTCGATTAATTTTTTAAGCTCAAGAAGCATTATACCCCTAGCAGTCTTGGTGTCCCCATACTTGGATAGCTGTTCATTTTCCCTGAAACAGAAAACGTTTTACTCAGACTTCAAAGACATTGGCATGTAACACATTACATTTTGTAACTCAAGAAAACCTTAAACATAAGTTTTTGTCCCTTTTTATTTTGATATCCTATGCCACTCATTTTCCAAATTATGGCAGGAGCAAAGAAACCAGTTTTTTTGCTGTCTTTTTTCAACTTTTTCTAGACACAGGTAATTTCATATTCTGAACTCCATGTAAGACGTTCCATGTGTACTAAAAAAGGATTTGATGCCCATTCCTATAGTTTGAACCTCTGGCACCTAAGATTTATTTGAGAGAATGAATCATCAGAAGAATCAATTATTCTATCAAATGAAGAAAAAAAAACCTGAATTGCATCACCATTTCCCAGGCAAGAATTGTCGTAAGGACAGAGTACCACACTCTGCTCAACCCACATTCACATCATAATAACCTCTATTTATTAATCTAAATTTCTTATCCTAACTCCCATTATACATACAACCTTCCTCCCTCTTCACAAGCTTACTTCTCTGCTGTAGGGATTACATACAATTTTACTCAAATTACTCATATTATTGATTAGTTGCGTGTCAGAGATAAGGAATCAGAAGGTCCTACAGGAAACTTAAGTTATATTAGTTTCCCTAGTCTAGAAGAGGTGGAAGCATTAAGGAAAAAAGTAATAGAAATGAAAAAGGAGGAAAAAGATATATTTTCAAAGTGCTTCCATAAGGTCGTGTTGAATAAACAATTTTCCTAAAAGTTTAAGTTTATAAGATTTGAGCCCACAATGTTATATCATGCACTCCAACACCCTCCCTCATAGGTAATCTCTTTTAGGGCTTACACGTGGGCTTAATAAAGTAGGGAAATGAAGTAGCCTCTTTTGGGCTTAATAAAATTGAGGAAATAAGCATACAGCAAAATATGAACACAAGGTCTCCAATCAAGTGAGGCCTTAATACCATGTTAAACAACCAATTTTCCTAAACATTTAAGCTTGCAGGATTTGGTCACACAATGTATATCATACACTCTTTTAAGTGGAAAATTTAGGAAGAACTATACAACACTTTCCACATGTAATAGTATACTGGTCCACCCCATATTTTAAACATCAAGAACAAAAATTTCCTCTATGTGTACTTCATCAATCATTTTTCCTTTAAAAAAAAAATAATAAACTTGCTTCATTTCATTTCCTTCCTTTCTCTTACTAAATACCATCCCCCTTTTCTCGGTTCAGAGTGCAGCATTAATTTATCAATAACAACTCATTGCACAATTATTTCACAATGCAAATCCCATGATCCAACCAGCTTCATTCTAAAAGATTGTAGTCATGACACAATAAGTCCAATTCTTCTCTTGTGAGCTAAAAAGCATTAAATATACTGAACTGAACATAATTGATTGAGAACAAAAACTTGAAGAAAGTAGGAAGCACCTAGAACCTGCTTAGTGCAACTTCTCAGTTGTTTAATAGCAATTCTTTGATGCATAAACACCTAAAGGCTTATTAATTACACACTAGAGCACTTCCATAGAGAAGAAAATCAGGGCTAGAGCCAGGATGCTTTTGCAAATAGGATGCAGAAAGAGTTCATCTAAACTCAAAAAATATTTATATATAAGAACCATAGAGACCTACTCAAAGAGTTCCTTTAACAGAAGGTATATCTGCACCAAGTGGGCCCTTAGTCGCATTCTTCAGCGTTTATTTAACAGTAAATTGACTTCTATAGCAGAGAGAGAAGGGGGGTGAGGGGAAGAGAGGGAGAGGGAGAGGGCTAGAGAGGGAGAGGGAGAGAGAATTGTGGGCTTGTGACAGAGTAAACAATTTTAGGCATTCTCCAATAAATTATACTCCCCCTCTGCAAACAGAAGTGATCCATGCCCTGTACCCAAGTGTGTCCTAATTAGTAACAAATTAGTTAGACTGAGACATATTTCGTGTAATTTATTCAAACATGACGAGTACATGCTCTACATGCGTGAAAGGAATACATGGCATAGATTCAACAGGGGGGTCTACTTTGCAAAATTACTCTTCTTTTATGTCATTTAAAATCACTTGTTATACTTTATAACGAAAAGAAGGTGGGACAACATTCAGAATGAAGAAATTGGGGTCCTTGCTTAATAATATAAAAAACAACATAAGCATGAATAACAATTTGCCTAGATATTTCATCTTACCTAAAGTTTCCCAGAGTTAGGAGAAGTGTGATTTCCTTAAAAAGTTCCTCATTGAAAGTAGAAAAAGTTTTCAAGTCCTTCACAAGAATGTCCACAGCCTTAGCATGATCATGCCTGAAAGGGGGAAAAGAACCCAATAAAAAAAAAAGCCATTATTCTCCTTATAAATTAATATCACACGTTAATCGTCAAAGTGCAATGGAAAATTAATAATGAAAAAAAAAAAAAAAGCAACAACAATTTGATCAATCTTCTCACTTGTCTAGTGCTTCAAGGTATTTCTGCTTTCTAATTTCAAAGAAAATCTTCATGGAGTATCTGTTGTCGTCCACCTTTGTGAAGCCAGATAGATAATTCTCAACCTCATCCCATTCACCATTAGTGACACAATCCTCAAAATACCTCATATTGAAGAAGAACCCCGACTCTTTCTCCAACCTTCATTTGGCAAAGATAGAAAAGCCCAAAGAATTATTGAAATGCAACTAGAAAAAATATATATACTTAAGATTTAAGCTCTATGTGGTTGCTGAAAATATTCAGATAAATGGAGCCAACAAACATCTCAACACCAACCGCCCCAAACCCAATCCAAAAATAAGAAATGACAAAATAAACCATCCATTCATCTGAGACCAATACAACTATTTCCCCTAGTTAAGGTTTTCTCAATAATCAAAGTTGACAAACAACCATCCAAATCCAAATACAGCAGAAATTCAAATATTTAACTCTATTTGGTCTGAGAATGCCTTATTTTTCGTCAAGACCAAGCACGATAAAACTTTTTCACTTGCCCAAAGCTAATATGAACATTCAAAATCTGTCCTTTCGTTTTCATCCTCTTTTCTTAGTTTTCTCAAATTAAAAAGAAAAAAAACAAACAAACAAACAAACAAACGGAGAATTAAAAAATAAAATGCAAATCAACTCTTCTAGCTCCGTCTGGTTGCTGAGGAAATACAGGAAAAATATAAGAATCTCATTTTTTTCTCACTTGAATCTAATATTTAAAAAAAAAAAAAACAAAAAATATAAAATGCACCTGATCAACCCAAACACAAGCACTCAACCGACTGGAGACAACCTTCTCCGTTCTCCAACTTAAAACATAATACTCAAGATTTCAAGATTTTCCACCGTTTTTTTCGCAACCAAACACCAATTAACTAACAAAAAATTCATAAAATGAAAAATCGCAATTAAATTCAAAAAGAAGAAGAAGAAGAAGAAAAAGGAGAAAAAGAAGAAAAACGAATGAAGAACGAATTCCTTACCTGTGAACAGTGTCCTTGAATTTCTCTTCATCCAAGAACTGAAGTATCAGAAAAACAAGTTCTCTGCTCAGCGAAGACATCTTCGCCCGATCCAAACCGTCCAGAAAATCAAACCCTCACAGATCGATCAAAATTCCACTACAAAAACACTTGAAATTAGGGTTTCAATCCTAGAAAAGAAAAAATAAAAATCTCAGCCCACAGTCTCTCAAGCATCCAACAACATACATATCCTCATACTGAATTGTATAGGAAAATTGATATGAAATTCAAGAAAAAAACATGACCAAGAAAGCGGATTTCTGTATAAACCTTTTTCTAGAGAGAGAAAACAGAGAAAGAGAGAGAGAAAGAGCGGTGAAGATTTGGAGAAGACGTGAACAACGACGAAAACAGACGGGTCGTCTTTTATAAATCCAAATGTTTTCTCTTTCCTTTTTCTCTCCTTAGAATTAGAATGGTGTGAGGACACCGCAGCACTGAGACACAGACACAAGCAAATTTCAATCATCTCCCCACCCGCCTCTTAGCGCGTGCCTTCACGAAAAAGAACGTGTCAGATTTTTACACTCTTTTTCAGTACGTGGTGGTCACAGGAGAGTGACGCGTGGACAAAGGCGCAGTGGGATCTGTCTGTCCGGAAAGTGATGGGTCTCGAATTGAAAAGGAAACTGAGAAGTAGATGGAAATCTGATACGTAGAGTGTCTCTCGTGGAGTGATAAGTCACTGAAATATAAGGACGATGATAAGCCATTGTGCCTATCTCCGGCAGTGAGTAGCATGCTTTGAGAAGAAGCAACCGCGAAAGAGAGGCTGCCTTTTTTAAGGCTTTATTTAGAAAAATAAAAAATTTAAAAAAAAAAAAATTAAAAGGTGATGTGACCAGTGACTTATGGAGGAAGCAAAATTTTCTGCTCTGTGCCTAGGTTGCATCATTCTACGGTACACCCTACTTGAATTATATCATAATTCATAATTGAGCCATGATATAAGGTAAATCAATGCCCATGGATTCTTTTGCTTTCATGATTCTTCTCATTGGAAATGTATTTAATTTAATAATATAGAAAATTTATTGATATTTAAATGTGAGATCAAACTTTCTTACTATCAATAGATGATTTGATAAGAAAAATTTACCATAACAATTCAGTGTATTTAAACCAAAATCAGGTTTTTTTTTTTTTCGTTTTTTAGTTATTTATGCTCAATTTCACCATATTTTTTTAAACTTGTTTTTGAAAACCATTTTTAAATCAAAAATAAAAAATAATTTTTAAAAACAAGTTTTAGAGAATATGATAAAACAGGCTCATATTTTTGGTTTTTTTATAAAAAAAATAGTGAAAATAATTTCTACTTATTTTTTAAAAATTATTTTTTTTTTCTATAAATTGTTTTCATATAAAAATGGTAAAACAATGTTATAAATTTTTAAAAATAGTTTTCTATAATCTCAAATTTTTAATCTAGGATCCGACTTGTATCATTGATACTAATAGGAACTGAACCGTTATGGCAAGGAAAAGTTTGATTCAGAGGGAGAGGAAGAGACAAAAATTGGAACAGAAATATCATTTAATTCGTCGATCCTCAAAAAAAGAAATAAGCAAAGTTCCGTCGTTGAGTGACAAATGGGAAATTCATCTTTCATTATTGGGATCCCACTATAATATCGAAAGATAATTTTTATAGATGGTGTTATATGAACATCTTTGATTCCATAGTTTTGAAACTAAGACTTATTTGTTTGTTCTATTATACCTTCACCCACGGGCCTAGATTTGACTACACTCATTCACTAGTTGAGATGAAGAGTTTGATAGTTATTACTTTGGCACCTTAGCATTTTTACACATCATATATAAGGTTAAAGAAAAAAGAATCATGTATAAAAGAATATCAATAGGTGAAACATTTTTAATTTGAGATTGGTTTGTCTTTATATAGATATCGTTCAATTTAAATATCTTTATCAAACACTTACGGCTCCTTCAGAGCCATTAAAATGAGTTGTCTATTATAAGCATTAAAAAATTTTATTCCTTCTACACTATCTAGGTATAAGTTTTGACTCTCCTATCATATGCATAAACTATTAGATAATATTGTGCTAATAATCTTAAATACCAATACCTTCCCATGAGTAGCCTTCTTTAAACACTTTTAATAAAAACAAGTCTTAATGAATATGTTAAACCACCTATTTGACCAAAAAATTTTAGTGCTATTTGATTAAAATGATCATTGAAAACTCAAATTTTAAAATCTAACACTTCAATTTTTTTTTCTCCTCTATTTGACAAAAATTTTATTAATTTTCTTATAAAAATAATATTTTCTTTTAAAAAGTATATTAGACCACTAGTTTGACCTAAAATTTTAAGGATTATTTTATTAAAAGGGTCATTGAAGACCCAAATTTGAAAATATAGCTCTTCATGTTTATTTTTATTTTGTCTATTTTTGACAAAAATATTCTTACTTTTTTATGATGAAAATAACATTAAACAAAAAAACTTATATGTAAATAATCGAAGTGAATGGATGATATTTATTTCAAAAATGAGTTATTTTTCAAGCGAAAATATGAGAGAGGTTGAATTTAAAATTTTGGAGATTATTTCATATTTTTTAACCAATTAATTCAAATTTTAATCTATTAATTAGAAAGCTAACCATAAACAACACATTGAGACAATTAGTTCTGCATCCGATAGCACGACCGGTCATTGTAGGTCATGCTTAACCCCTCTCATGCATTCATATATGGGGCAACCATGGGGCCTGGTGACTGTTTTTGAGGTCCACTTGCCATGTATGAGTGGGAGCTAGGTGGAGATAGGTAACGATCAAGGTAAATTTCCATCCATTAGGAAGGTAACATATGGTGATAACTTTTTAATTGACTCAATAATATGATAAATAATTATTAAAAATATTTATGATATACTCCATTCAAATATGCAGTTAAATTCAAAGGAGATTAGAAAAAGCCATGGCTATAATTTTATTCATAATTTATATGCTTTACCTCCATGGTTGTACATGTAAATTGATGCAATGATTGCTTCTAGTGGCAGCCAAAGTATATATGAGTGCATTTGTACATAATTAAAATATATGGTGCAATGAGATGAAACAATTAAAAAAACACAAGATAAAACTACTCAAGTAACGGTGAATATCATTTTGAAGGGTACTTTTATGGGTATCATTCATCTTCAAGCTACTTTTGAATTAATCATTGTATGAGGTACATATACATTAAAAAAGAAAAAATGTGCAAAATTAGAGACAAATGTGCAAATGTGCCAAAGTGCATTTGAACATCCCCCAAAGTTCAAATGTCTCTCTTGAGACATTTGAAATTGGTCCTATGTTCTGCTTATTTCGATCTGATTTCTGATTTTTGTATTTTTAATAGTGTTTTTTGTAAAATTAAATTTAGGATTACTCTCTAAAAGTATTTTTAGGTTCTTATATTAATAAATAATTTTATTGAGTTTTATAAGAGAAAAAAAAAATACATAGGACCTGTTCGATAACTGTTTTTCATTTTCTGATGTTTTGTAAAATAAAAGTTTATTTGAAAATCTAAAATATTTTTAACCTATTTTTAATATTTTAAATATATTTTTATGTATAATATTTTATTTTTAATCATTTTAAATATTTATATGATTATTTTTTAAAACAATCATTAGAAAACAAGTAACGCAAAACAATTAAAAAATGTTATATGAAAATACTATGTTTTCTATTCTTAAAATTAAAAAACAAAAAATAATTTTTTTTTTTTTGGTTACCAAATGTGTTTTTTTAATTTATTATTATTATTATTAATTTGGAAAACAGATAACCATTTTTGAAAACAGCTATCAAAGAGGCTCATAATTGTTCTTCTAATCTAGTATTCTATTTCTCCGCCTTTAAAAAAGATCCTAAAAGAATTCATTAGCAAAAAGTGAGGGTATTCAAACATTAGTGTCTACATAAAGTTGAAGTATCTATAAAAAAAAAAATACCAAGTGCTACATTAAGAACGTAAAAGTTTGTATAAAAGTTATGATTCGCATAAGACTTTATAGAGTAGATGTATTCGAAAAAGGTAATAGCTAGATTTTTGACAATCGTAACTTTTTTATATTCATACTGTTTATAAGAACTTTTTAAGTGGTTTTTCTATGTTATATCTAATATTTATTTATATCATGGATTACTCAACCTTTTCCTATTTCCATCTATCACAAAATCATAAATGTAATGATGAAAAAAATATTAATTACTACAATGAATATATCATACCATAATTAACCATTACTATAGTTTTAAGGTAATTTCTTTAATATAACATCTTTGGAAAATAATGTTAGAGGAGTGATCTAAAGAAAAAGGTAAACAATTATTATAATTACTAAAATATGTGATCTTATATTAATTATCATGCAATATATTGTAATTGAGAAATATCATGTTTGTATGATGATTAACAACAAAAATTTCTATATTTATTGTACATAATATTTGGAAGGGGAGATTATGTTGATTTTAAATTATATTCCCTTTTATGACATAAATGCCCATATTTGTGTTCCATCTCCAAATTTATTAAATAATAAAATAAAATAAAGTTCAATTTTTCAAAGTGAAAAAAAAAAAATAGTATAAAATGCATAAAATCTGATAAATGATTGAAACAAATTGATGAAATTTGATTTATTAAATTTTTTAGGGTTTTTTTTTTCATTCTCTTGCTTTAGACTTCTCCCCTTTCTTTCATCGATTGGGAGAGTGAAAATACTACGTAAATAAAAGAGTAAAAAAGATGAGTTTAAACTTCATTGTTTTTCCTTTTATATTTAAAAAATAAAAAATTTAAAAATTCATACATTTACAAATAGTTTTCACTATATTTTATATTCAACTAGGGATGACAATATGTGGGTTTTTTCGGGTACCTACTTCGCTCCGCCCCTAAATAGATGAATTTGAAATGTAAATAAATGAACTAAGGGTGGATTTAGAATATTTTTAAAAACTTAGGGTAGGTTCGAGGTAGGTTCGGATATTGTTTTGTCGCACCGCTCATGCCTTTGTTATGCAAAAAAAATTGATTTAATTTAATTTTTATTTTTCCATATTTAATATATATAACAACAAAATAATTTTTAATAAAATAAGTTATAAAAATTATAATATTTTAATTATTTATAAAATATATTTATTTTGATGTAATTAAAAAAATTTAAAAACTTAAAATTTATATATATATATATATATATATAAGGTAAATGAGATAAGGTGAGACAAGTATGAGAAATTTACATACCTATCCTACTTCGTTTAATCTTTTTACTAGGACTAGGATGAGAATTATTTTGAATAAATGATGTAAGGTTGATATGAGAGCAACTTATCCCCAATCCACCCGATTGTCATTCTTATGTTCAACTATGAACTAAATAAATAAAAAATTTAATATTTAATCTTACTTCTATCTCGTACTTAATACTTTTATGGTCCAATCAAAATCAGGGCTCATTTAATTTTATGAAAATTCAGAGATAAAATATATATAAAATAAAATAAAAGGAGAAAATGAAAGGAAATAAAAATGGAATGAAATTAAGAAATAAGTTTCAAAATCAATATTTTTTTTTGTTTATTTATCTTTTTTCATTTAAAAATATAAATATAAAAAATATAAAATTTTAGCCAATCCATTTTCATTATGTATAATTTTTCATAAATTACTAATTTTATTGATTGTACATTATTTAAAAAAAAAAAAATATTAGGACATGTTTAACAACTATTTTCGAGAACAATTTTATATTCTTAAGAATTAAAAAAATACTTTTAACAATCGAAAATTATTTTTTATTTTCTGTTCTTAAGAATGAAACATATGATGTTTTCAGATAACATTTTTTAATTGTTTTATGTTGTTTCCAATTATTTTCGGAGAGTTGTTTTAAAAAATAATTATAAAAACATATAGAATAATTAAAAATAAAGCACTTGATGTAAAAATTATTTTTAAAATATATTTTAAAATAATTTAAAAATATTTTAGGTTTGAAATAGACTTTTATTTTATAAATATTTAAAAATAATTTTTAAAAACTATTATTAAAAAACCTGTTTTTTTAAAAAAATTATTTTTAAAAACTGTTACCAAACCTCAAAAGCTATCACCAAACTCAAAGGAATGCAACATGGGTGTCTCTTCCTTTTTCATATTGTATTCATGTATGTTGTTTTAATTTATTTTTAATTTTTTAATTTTTTATTTTAATTACATGTCGTTATTGGCTTAGTTGTAATTCTTTAGCTTTGTTTAAGTTTGCTTACCCTTGAAGTAGTTGAAAACAATTCAATCTTCCCCACTGCCCATCAAATCATGACTGAAAGACAATGACTTTGGTCCAGTCAAGAAGTTAGCATGTCCCATAAGTCTGTTAAAGATATCACTCATATATATATTTATTTATTTGAAAGGTGCCCCTACGAAGAATATTTAATTTCAAGAGTTATATCATCTAACGTAAGGTTCAGTCCGGTAATTTATCAAAGCAGTTGTCATGACAAAGAAAGATAAGAATAACAACGACATGTTGTGGTTCACTCAATAATTAAATATATTATTGAGTAATTGTTTTTAAATCACTTTAAGTGATTTTTAAATTTTTAACAATGATAATAATTTTAAGAAATCTTTCTAGTGTTTTTAATATTTGAAAATAAAAATTTTCAAGTGAAAAAAAAGTTAAAATCGCTTATTCATATTATTGTTAAATAGACTATTAAAGTGTATTTGATAATGTTTTTATTTAAAGTGTTTTTAGTAGAAATATTTTCATTGTAGGTTGTTTTTAGAAAAATCATAAGTAATTTTTTAATATTATAATTGATTTTTCAAAAGTTTTAAACTGTTTTATAAATTTTATCAAATATCTTTTTTTTTTTCAAAAAATTTTTTTTAAGCTAAAAACACTTCCTATGATTAATATCAGATAGATTTTTAGAGTATATTTGACAATGATTCTATAAAACGTTTTTGACATCTTTAATAATTGAAAAATAAAATATTACAAGTGTTAAAAAAACTAAAAACACTTCGTAAAATCTGTCAAATGCACTTTTAATTGTGGGCTTACCTATCAATCATTGTAAATGATTTTCTAAAATTTAAAAAATAGTTTTTAAAAGTTTATTAATTTTCATTTTTATTTTTAAATAGAAGAACACTTATTAGTCCGTTTAATAATATTTTAGAAAGTGTTTTTAATTTAAAAAATGTTTTTTTAAAAAAAAATATATTTAATAAAATTTATGAAACATTTTTTAAAAAGCAAACATATTAATGATGAGAAACGCATTTTTATTATACTGTTAATACTTGTATTTATTCTGCTAATCTGTTCAAGCTTGACTGAGGAAAAGATACGAGGTAAAACAAAAAAAATATACCAATTTAGGCAAGACATATCATAAGTAATGGTTCTCTCATCCCATTATCTTAAAAATGTTTTTATAAAAATTACTTCTATTAAAAATAAATAAAAACACTGATGCACTCAACTCGTTTTGAAATCACTTTCAAACCGCTCATTATGTTAGTTTCTTTATTTTCCAAAATCCTGAAAAGAACATCTAGTTCATCATAGGAAAGGGATGGTAGCATCTGCATCAAAAGTCAAAAAGTGAAGTAGGAGCACCTCAAATAAATTAAAACATATATATAAATGCACAATGAGAAAAGCTTCAACCCTGCGCGTCACGTTTGAAAACGACTTAAAGACGATTCAATTCAAGATTAGCAATATGCCCATGTTTGTATGAAAGCATAAAGTTTTCAGACTTCCTTTTTCATGGAAAAGTTACCTCTATAATATTGTATCTTTTTAGCATTGTAAAAGTGAAATACAATTATTGAATTTTACTTCTCCAAGCACTGGATTGAATTTAATGAGCTTTCCTGGAATTGATTGTTCCAAGGTATTAAGATTTAGACATGGGCCATCCTTTTACTTCATAAAATAGCTCTCTTTTATTTAAAATATATATATATATATATATTATGGACGAGGTTTTTTTAGTATTTTTTGTGGATGTGTCTATAAAAGAGACATTGATTGGATTCTTTTTAAATTTATTTAATTATTTTTTCGAAGTTAAATTGACTTGTTAACTGCCCCTAAATCATGCGCAATAATCACCTATTTCACAGCTCACTAACTCTACTTGGGGTGGGGGTACAATAGCCTCATTTAGGGGTTGGGGTGCTAGTGTTAGTAAAACAAGTCATTTTTGCTTGATACTCGATTGGTCAAAAGAAATTCCAAAAACCTTAATTTAATAGTTAAGATAAAACTCTTTACTAGTTGGAGGTTAGCGTGCCCTATAGCAAAACAAATAGACTATCATTGTCATAATAGGGTTTTTAGTGCACTCTAAGATTACCTTTATCATGTGTGACACATTACCACTAGTGCTAAAGACCTTTAGAATGCTTTAGAAGCCCAATATAGTATAGTTAATGCAGGTATACAATGATTTACAATTTTTAATTTATAAATCCATCATAGTAGATGAAAATGTTGTTATCAATCAAATTTATGGGTTTCAAGAGCTTGTAAGAGATGTAGAGAAAAAAGTTACAACTTTTAGTGTGAGCTTCGAAGTATATTACCTATTAAATAAACTTTCCCCTTCATAGTCTAACGTTGCTCAATCTCTGATACATAAACAAGGAGAATTAACAATAACCCAAGTAATTAATTTATTGAGGATTGAAAAAAATAATATGTCAAATGTAAGCTAGAAAATCAAATGAAGTAAGGTAAATCTAGTGGAGATCTTGAATAAATCAAACTTTAAGGATCAATTTTGTTCTAGAAGAAAGAATTTTAAACGAAATAGTAGGAAAAATAGTAATCATCAAAACTATCACCAATTGTCACCAACCAAACCATAGACCCAATAATGCAAAGGACAAAAGCAATGGAAAGAGGGTTTGCTTTATGTGAGAAAGGATTTATCATGTAGCTCATAATTGCTATTATAAAAGCCTGAGGAATAGAAGCCTAACAACCATTACAAATAAGGCCTAATAACCTAAGTAAATAGGTTGATGGATGTGAGAATTCAAGTAAACCTTCTATTAGGTATAATTCTAATCGACATTTGATTAATTTTACCTAGCATAATAAAGATTGGTGGTTAGATTCTAGAGCTAATGTCCATGTATGTTTTGATCGTGCATGTTTTAAATCATATCAAAATTCATGTGGAGGAAGTGTAACACTAGGAAATAACTATCATATAAACAAAACAAATAAAAATTTTAAACAAAATGTGAAATATGTATATAAGCAAAACAACTGAGGAAACGTAATAAACCTATAAAGAGAAATACTAAATTATTAAAATTATTACATAGGGAGAAGTATTCAAATGCACCTTAATGACCGGTAAATGCTACACTTTTATATTCAAATGTTCTTGAAAACTCGTAGGAAGAAGTAATATTATTAGCATGCTATACATATTAAATAAAGTCGTTATGAAAAATATAATAAGAAAAATCATTATGAATCGTTGAAAAATAAGGTGCCTAGAATAGATATATTAAAAGTGTAAGGGTGTGTAGCAAAAGTAGTTATACTTAACCCAAAAGTAAAAAGATAGGACCTAAAACTATAGATATAATTTCCATAGGATATACTCGTGACAATAATGCAAATAGGTTCCTAACACAATGATAGAAACTAGAGTTGTCACTTTGAAGATGTATCTTCTTTTAAAACTAAAGTTTCTAATCAAGTGGATAAACCATCCGATTTGAAGTATTCTTTTAATGATAAGACTCCTTTAACCTTAGAATTGGAATGTTAAATTGAACTTAGAAGAAGTAAAAAGGAAAGAATGAAAAAGAACTTCGGAGATGACTTTAATACTTTCTTAATAGGAAGAGATTTAATAACCAATCAAGAGGTTATGACTTTCATAAATGGTTAGTTTTGGAAAGAAGCTATAAATAGTAAATTTAAATCAATTATTCAAAAAAATATATGGGTGTTAGCTGATTTCACCTCATGAAAGTAAAACTAATAGTTGATAACCTTATTATTGATTCATAATTTAGTAGAATATCAAATGTCTGCTAAGACTACTCTTTTGAATAATGATTGAGTGGAAAAAATATACATGTAACAACTTAAAGGTTTGAAGATAAAAGATGAGAACATAAAGTATTTAAATTGGTAAAATTATTATATGGTCTTAAACAAGCTCTTAAGCATATAGTGGCATGAAAATTTTAATAAAACCATATTAAATTATAGGTTTAAGTTCAAAGATCATGATAATGTGTATATTATAAAATGGACCTAAAATAATGTATTGGTATTTTAATTTTTAGAAGAAATCTCGAAATAGTGAATGATATAAAAGATTACTTGTTAAAGAATTGTAAAATGGAATACTAGGAGAAAAAAAATATAATATTAGGAATGAAATTTTCAAGAACAATTGAGAATAACTTTGGATCAATCAAGTCTTATTGAAAAGATAATAAGAAAGTTTAACTATTTTGATAAAAAAAAAAACAAGGATCCATGTATACCTTAGGATTGCAATACACATTTAAAGAAAAATATCAAATAACCAATATCACAATTCAAGCACTCTCAAATAATAGGGTCTCTATTATATATTACAAATAAGACTACACTTGACATAGCATATGTGATTGAGAAATTAAGCAGGTAAAGTCATAATTCTAGTAAAAAACATTAAATTGTTTTCAATCTTCATATTTTTTAAAAGACTAGATCGTTGACGGGTTCTTCATAGTTTTTGTATGAATATGCCCATAGAGGCGATACTATTGCGTGGGATTGTATCTTGATGTAATGATCGTTTATTAATATTACGTGTAGAAGACGATAGTAGCTTTAAAAAATGTGTGACTATATATATCATCTAACCAGACCACCACTTCTTACCTTTGTTTCATTTATTTTTCTCTCGTATTCATAATTTATAAAATTTTAGTGAGAACTCAAAAAGAAAAGTAGAAGAGGGAAAGAAAAAAAAATTAAACTAATAAATTCAATTTTCATATATAACAATGTTTGAATTATTTAAAAATTAGAATAAAAAAATTACTTTCATGGTCAATTTATGATTCACCTTGATTATGATTTCTATTCCTTGTATCAATATACCCCATTTTCTCCATTTCTTTCAAAGTAATAAAAACGCAAATACCATTTCAAGGCTCCTAGAGCCATTATTTATTTATTTATTTTATTTTATTTTGACACAACCCATCCTCTTTTCAATTTTCTACCAAACACGTCTTGAAAATTGTAGAGGAATATGACCCATATCCATGAGGTGGATTCCACCATCTACCACCAACTTGACTAACATCAACGATGTCAATTTCAATTGAGTTGGAAAATTATATATAATTTAGGAGATGAAAGAAAAGTTCCCATAATAGAAATAAGTGCCTTGTGAAGGAATAATTTGTACTCATTTTGAATTTGGACTAAACTTCCAAGCAACTTTTTCTTTGCCCCAAAAAAAATAAAAATAAAATAAAACCTTTATGTCCCTATGACTTAGACTCCATTATCATTTTCGTTCATAAACTTGAGCACTTATGTCTTTTACCTCAAAAACAAAAATTATGAGATTTAATGTAAAAAATGTCCTAATATCACGTAATATCAATCAAAATCAAAGATTTGTAATTCATATCACACCATTGCTTTCTTGTATAGTGAAAAGTACAAGTTACATCAATGAAATGAAAGTTCTTGTGACATAATTTTAATAACTTGTCAAAGTTTATTTCAAAGGAAGGAAAAAAAATGAATATCTCTTAAACATTATGAGGAAAGATTGAGACCTATTTGGTAAGTCTTTCTTAAAATTGTTTTATATTTTTTTTAAAAAAAAAAAATTTAGAAAACATGTTTTGTAAGAAGTGTTGTTCTATTTTTTATGTTTTTATATTCAAAATCCTTATTTTCAGATAACATCTTAAAATTATTTTTCCTATTTAATGTTTACACTATTTAGATAATTACAAAATAAAGAAAAAAAGAATTGTCCTCCTTGTTTTCATTAAGAGTGTTTTTTTTATGTTCTTAAATACCTCCCTTCTTTGTCTACATTATGGATGTCTTCATCACCAATACAAACATTACCAACAGGTCTCAAGCCATTTTTATTGCCTTCAAATTAGAGCAAAACATCTAAATAAAGAAAATGCAGAACTTTGAAAAATCAAAGAAAAATCTTTGTAAAATAACAAATTCTCTCAAAAGGGAAAACTTTCCAGACTCAAAGATGAAGAAGAAAGAAATCCAAGTGATCAACTAATTGAGAATACAATTCCCTAGTTCCAACAGTATCATTGTGGTAAGAGACATTTGATTCCTCTCATCGATGATGAGATTGACAATCAATGCATCTTGCCTTCTCTTTTCTTTCTCTACTTTTAGCATGAGTAATGGGTGCGACCATCTCCTCCTTGCATCTAGCCTTCTAGTCTTCATGGATAAGCCTTGGTGGTGCTTGCGAATGTGGATTTAATAATATTGTATCATGGTGTAGGTTTACTAATATGATATAAATTTAATGATTTAAACTTATTTAATTATATTTAATTTTTAATAATAATTTTATAAGTTTTTGAACTTTTTAATTATCATATTTTACTCTTCACCTGATATTAGGCTTCAGACATGGAAATTGATATACCTCAAAACCTTTTAAGTCAATGATCAAGACTACAATTTTGAATAATGTGTCGCACTTTAAGATTATCTCCACCAACACATATCTATCAAGACATCTAATATACTTTTTGAATGTATTTCCATAATTTATAATTATTTAAAAAAAATTTGAAAATGATGCAAATAATTTTAAAAATTGATACAATTGTTTTAAATTTTTTGAAGCGCAAATTTGAAAATTATTTATATTTATAAAATCAAGTTAATAGAAAAAAACACTCAATTCTAAAACCCATTTTCAAACAAGTTTTTTGTTTTACTTATTTTATAATATTGTTTTTATTAATTCAACCAAATATTTTTTTTTTCTATTTTTGAGAATAAAAACTATTTTTTAGAATTTAGTATCCAAATACAATTATGTTTCTAAAAACACTAAAATTGTTTTTAAAAGCTATTTTCAAAAGTTGTTTTTCAAAACTACTTTTAAAAACATTTCCCAAACAAAACCTTAGGGCCTGTTTGGTTATTGTTTTTGAAAACTATTCTAGAAAACAGTTTTTGAGAACAATTTTTAAGAATAGTTTTTTGTGTTTTCAAGAAAAAAAAATGTTTGAGAATTGAATTCTGGAAAATAGTTTTTATTTTTAGAAACAAAAAAAAAAAAAAAACATGTTTGGTTGAGTTAATAAAAAAATTTTTAGAAAAAATAAAACAAAAAACATGTTTGAAAGTTATTTTTTAATTAATAAAATATTTTCTTTCATTAATTTGATATTATAAATATAACTAATTTTCATATGCATAATTCATTTAATTTTTTTTTTAAAATTATTTTGTTTTGAAAATTTTACACCAGTTTTAATTTTCTTAAACAAATGATAACTTTGTAACCATGTGTAAGTATATTAATTTCAATAATTTAAGAAAAAAAAAAAGGTTTGTGGGTGGGGACGTGGTGATTGGGTAGAGCTCACCTTTGTGGAAACACAAAAAGCAGCTAAAAAAACACAAAAATAAGGAAGAGAAAACATGAAAAACAATCTATTTTTTTAATAGTGAAAAAACATTGAAAACATCTTTTTATTGTTCTAAAAAAAGTGAGAACACGGAAAACACAAAAAATAAAAACACACTCCATTTCCCAAACAAGTTTTTTATATTTTATGTTTTCAAGAACAGAAAACAGTTATTAAAAACATGAACCAAACAGACCTTTAGTTATTCTTTTGATCCCATGTAAGAATTGAATATTTCTTTAAAAATAATAATAATTAAAAATTCCTATTATTGAATTAACAATTTTTCTAAAACTTTAAACTTGTCAATCTCTGATATCATATTAAACCACCAAATTTCCTAAAAGTTTAAACTTGTAAAATTTAAGTTCAATATATATATATATATATATATATATATCATATTACATAACACTTGATTCACTATTCGTTTCTAAATAAGTGGGAAACACTTGATTCTTTTGATTGTATTTGAAAAAGCAGAAAAGATAGAAAATTAGTTCTAAAATCAATTGTTTTTAACTAATACCCTTAAGTAGCTAAATTTTGTTCATGATTAGAGTGTAATATCGTCTTAAGTGATATGTTATTGTACCTTGAAGGTAGATCGCTATTGTTCACATGTTGCACTAAAATACTATCTTAGAAAGGGCAAAATTTACGATGGTGATAATTCGTATAACGGGATGCATTTAAGAATACAAAAGAAATGATAATAAATATAAATATTTTTAAATTAAAAATATTTATAATTTTATTTATGATTTTAGATTTCTCTTGTATTTAATTACTACTATTAAAATATAAAAAAAAAAATACTCATTTTATTAGGAAAATTGTCATCATGATTTTTACATTTTCACAATCAAATAACTAAAATATAAAAATAAAGTAATTAAAATAAATTTATTTATAAAAATAGTGTTTTTCATATTTATTTTTTAAATGATTTAGGAGACATAAAATTAGTACGTATAAAATACATGCAGATATTTCAACAAGTTGTGAAGTTGCCCCTAGTGGCATACAACAATGACGAGTAAACCGTCATGTTGGTCCATTGTTGATCGACATAGTAGGTTGTCATGCCTAGGAGCTAGACCCCACCATGTTGATCAATCTATTGTTGGTTTAAATATTAGGTCGTCTTACTTAGTACTAGAGCTAAAATTATCAATGTTTTAAAAACCGGACCAATTACATTCCGTGCATTCAATTTTGATGCAATTACTAAGGAACTAAGGTATGCCCACAAGATTCAATTCGACTTGGGCCATGAAGCCATAAAGCAGGGGAAATCCACGTGAAACGCATAAATGCTCAAATTCCCACCCATTTATTTCTATTCCTCCACAAACCCGTGAGGCCCATTAATTCTTGTACTTCAATCCATCACCAAACTTCACTCTTCTTCTCTTTAACTTCAGGCCTTTTTCAGACCTCCACAGCTCTCTCATTCTCAAAATGGGCCTCTCTTTCTCGCTTCAAACCATGGCACTCTTCGCTCTCTTGTGTCTCCCTTTGGCTGCTCCCTTCACCGTGATCATGTCGGACTCCGGTGCGCCCTCCGCCCTAGTCGACGGCCCGCAAACTGGGTTCTCCATGACTGGCAACGGAGCTCGAACCGATGCCCGGGAGCAGGAGGCTGTCTACGACATCATGAAGGGCACCGGAAATCCTTGGGCCACGGATATCCAAGACGTGTGCCGTGACCGGTGGCATGGCATTGAGTGCATGCCGGACAAGGACAACGTCTACCACGTCGTGTCGCTTTCGTTTGGAGCGCTCTCCGATGACACAGCTTTTCCGACGTGTGATCCGCTCCATTCCTCCATTTCACCTTCCATCACCAAGCTTCCTCACATTAGGACCTTGTTCTTTTACCGTTGTTTCAGTTACAATCCTCAGCCAATTCCTGCGTTTTTGGGCCAGTTAGGGTCCACTCTACAAACCCTGGTCCTTAGGGAAAACGGCCATGTGGGCCCAATTCCCAGCGAGCTAGGCAATCTCACCCGTTTAACGATCCTTGATCTTCACAAGAACAATCTCAGCGGTTCAATACCAGTTTCTCTGGGCCGGATCTCCGGCCTGAGGTCGTTAGACCTGAGTGGGAACAGATTAACCGGTTCAATCCCCGGTTTAACCTTCCCGGTTCTGAATGTGCTAGACCTGAACCAGAATCTCCTCGTGGGTTCAATCCCAACTAGCCTTGGTACCTGCTATTCCCTCGTCAAAATGGACATCAGCCACAATCATCTCTCCGGTCCGATCCCCGACTCCATCGACGGTCTGAAGAGCCTAATTCTCATGGACTTGAGCTACAACCACCTCTCCGGTCCACTTCCGACGTCTCTCCGGAGCTTGAATTCCCTCCAAGCATTGATCCTGAAAGGGAACTCAATGGGTTCCACTCCAATTCCCACTGATGCATTCGACGGCATGAAAGATCTAATGATTCTCATTCTCTCAAACACGAACCTCCACGGTCCAATTCCCGAGTCACTAGGCCGGTTACCCAACCTACGAGTGGTCCACCTCGACATGAACTGGCTCAACGGTTCAATTCCGGTTCACTTTCGAGATTTAAAGAATCTAAGTGAGCTAAGACTCAATGATAACCGGCTCATCGGACCGGTCCCATTTGGGAGGGAGATGGTTTGGAGAATGAAGAAGAAGCTCAGGCTTTACAACAACTCTGGCCTTTGTTTTGATGCCAGCAACGGCTTCGGCGATGAAGTGCTCGAATCGGGTACCCGATACTGCGAGACCCCGAAGCCGGGGTTGACGAGAACAGTGCAGCATTATTCTGCCATCAATGGAGATGTAGGAAGAAGGGTTAAAGTCTCATCTGCTGCTGCAGCCGCTGAGCCTTCACTCGTTGCTGGTTTGCTTCAGTTAACCATACATGCAATGTGCATCCTCTCGTTACTGAGATGAAGAGAGAGTTCATTAAATTCTCTGCAAAGCATCAAACAACAGTATTGTTATGTTTACCTGTTAATAAATAAGTTGGGAGTGTTTGGTTGGACGGAATATCTGGACACTTGATTTCATTTTTCAATTTTGCAGAGGAGAATGGACTGAAACTTGAAATTGCATGAACAGGAGGTGCTGTCTTGTTATGATTCAGTGTTGGGCCCGTTGGAGCAGTAATATGTACATATTAATGGCAGAGGTAGCAGTGCTGCAGCATCCAATGAATTGCTTTAAAGCCTGCACAATACGTAGATGTTATTGATGGGTAATTTATTATTAGACAATAATCCAAAAATGAGGTCTTCATACGAATTAGTATATCATTCAATGCTTTCAACATTTTAAGTCGGTGGTCGTGGATTGATTCTTCTGTAGAGTCTACATGGACCAACAATCGGGTGCCACTTGTTTTGCAAAGTCCATGTAATCAATCATCGCATACCACATGCCTAACTTACTATCACCAGTGGCAATGGGTGGGGTTTTTTGGTTCCCATCCAGCCCGGTCTTGCCCTTAATGGCCTGAGCTTAAAATTTAAATAAACGGGTTACAAATGGATTTGAGATTTTTTTTCTTTAAAATAAAACTCGAAATGAATTGGGTAGTTTCAGGTCTCATCCTGATTATATATAAATTTAATTTAATTTTTATTTTCTTATTTTTAACATATATAATAATAATAAAATGCTTTTAATTTTTTTTAATAAGTATAAATATTTAAGATTATTTTGAATAAATTGGAGAAGGTTGAGAACTATTTTGTACAAAAGCGAGGCAAAATATGTACTAATTACCTCAGTTATTATGATTTCTTTATAACCGTGACAATATGAAAAATGTACTATTATTGTTGTTGAGAATAAAAAAATTATATTTATGAAAAACTATCTTTAACTATTATATATATATATATATATATATATTATAATTTATTTAAACATATAAACTTTGGTGGTCTTCATAATATTGAAAATTCATTTGCTACAACTGGCCATGGCCTACTGCTCAAAATAGAACAAACTTGGGAAGCCCACTTGAGACTGTTTGCTATTTCAACCAACTTGTAGGGACTATATTCATTTGGCTAACCATAGCCTTCCTGTGATATATGTCTGAATTAGCTTGTTCTTATAAACATGAAAATTACTAGTAATTCATTTTTTATGACATTAGTGGACAATAAAATTGAAACACAAATCATGATCATTTCATGTGATGGTGTTGCTTGCAGTAAATTAGCCATATATCCATGTCAATGTGTTTCTTCTAGTCAAAGTTTGAAGGGCTCTAAGAGAGATTATCCAAATTCCATATGAAAGTAACAATTCCAAGCAAACAAAAAATGGGATGCCATATGACAGCAATAGACCTTTGTTTTGGGCTTCACATAAGGGATATGAAGGATTCCTTCGACTTTTACCTGACTTTTTTACAAACCATCCCATTCCCTTGCATTCTCCTTCCATTGAAAATGGTGGCTAAGGACCGTCAAATGCACTTAGACTCACCGCCAAGGAAATACCTCTAGGTATTCCTATCTGAAAAACATGTACATAGCCCACACAAAGTATTTTCAGATCTGAAAAACATATCTGAAAAAAGCATGAAATTTAATGTTTATTATTCACAAATATACAAAAGTCCAACTTGAAGGACCAATGCTCATCATATTTGCTCTCATTATCTGTCTCTCATTCTTCTTTGTTTTCTTTGTTTTCACTAAACTACATTTTGTCTTGGGTTTACAACATCAGAACCAAGTTACGTTAAAACATACACACAATCCAATGTGGATGAAAACAAACCATATGAATCGAAAACTAAAGAAATTTAGGATCAGTTATTACCTCCAACCATTGGTGTTTGATTTATTATACTCATTGTTTTACTGCAAGTTTTAGCTCTTTCAAACTCTAATATCTCACGGAAGATGGTGTAGTACTGAAGAAAATATTAAGAAACAAGTTCGGGGACCAAAATAATATATTTAGAACCGTGGCTTCCCATCAAAACCACGTTGTTGCCATTGCCACAATTTCAAAACAATTGTGGGTCACGTTCCTAGACTGTAGGGAATGTGGAAGACTTGGTTAGAGGTGTTGGACCACCTCAGATAAACTCCCACAGATAATGGAGATTGATACCCATTTTGTGAAACAGGTCTTGTGGGTGTTGTGGGCGTGTAACCGAAATTACAAGTTAATCCATGTTGTATTCTCTTTATATAGGTTGGGCCAAGTTTGAAGTGAGGTCAAGGCTTTGGACGCTTGGATGAGTTTACTTGTGGTAGTGGAAATGCCTTAAGATTTTATGCAAGTATGCAATTGAGAGTTATGAGAACTAGATTGCTTTAAGACTGAGGACAAGGTAAACTTTCAATATTGACATGGGGAGCATGGAAAATCTCTCTATGTCCTTCGATGTTGTGTTTTCTTTGGAGAAAATTTTCAATTTTGTTACCTATCTTTTGGCAACAAACTTTTTCAATTTTATTACCTATCTTTTGGTGTCAAGTTAGCTAATCTTGATACAAATACTATTATAATACTTTGTTTTCTTTGTTCTCCGGTTCTAAGGTTACTCTTTGAAGTTTAGTAGCAAGTTTTGTGTCCTTTCTTTCTTTTCCATTGCATCATTTATAGCATTAGAAGATTGATGAAATGATAATTGAGTACAAAATGAGAAAGCGCAAACTGTAGGGACCCCTCCCCTTGGGAAACACGTGGCATGCAGCTCATGGTGACGCGTGGCACGTGTTATCAGCCGGACCATCATCATCCGGATCCCCCTAAAGATATGCATGGTACAGTTATCCTATCCGGATCACCTCAAGGAAAGGCAAACGACGTTTCAGCTTCTCCTATCCAGGGAAGAGCAAAAAACGCTGGCAGAGCGTAGACATCCGGATAGTCTCCACAACATATCCGGATAATCAGCATGAGCCATCCGGATATAGATCATCTGGATGATCAATTAAAGTAAAGCGAGTCTTACACGCAATCACAACAAGCAGCCATGGCCCACATCCCATCACCTGCAGAATGAGAAGACAAGAGGAAGTGACAGCAAGTCACTTCCCACGATCATTCTACATAATCACTTCCCACGATCTCTGACAGCCGCATCACCTACCATGGTCTCTGACAGCCATTCGTAGGATGATAGTGCTCCTACTAACACCTATTGTCATCATCACAACAGAAAATATCTCCTCACCATAAATGAGAGGAACAGTACCCCTGAAGCTGGATATATATGCCTTCACATGAAGAAGAAAGGGATGATCCCCTGGTAACCTCTTGATACCTAGTAAAAGGCCAACTGATTTATATATCTCTCTCTCACCATGGCTAACAAAACCATCGGAGGGTGCGTCCGGACACCCTGTCCGGATGCCTTTTGCAGGTGCAATCACTGAATCAAGAACCCCTTGTGTGTTGAGAATCACGTGTCCATCCATATAGCAGCAACGTGGACCATCGGATACGCGAGGCGACAACACAAACCAAATTCTAGTTGGTGGATTTTTTTCTAGGGAAAATCATCTAATCATACACCAACTACAAAAAATATGAGATTTTGGAACTTTACTTTTTTCTTTTTAATTTTGGTGTAAAATGGAAAAAAAATATTGTTTATTCATGCACTCCAATAGTGCTTTCAAATTTGTTCCACAATTACCCTCAAAAGTAAAAGACAAAGTACACACCAATTTAATACCACTAGTTAACAAGTACATGTGTCATTTATTTTTATTATTTTTCTTACATCAATATATCTCCCTTACCACTTGTCATGTTTCCACTTTTTTTTTCCTCTCCTGTCACCGTAATCCATTGTCACCTATTATAGTTTTTATTTTTTTTTCCTTTATATATTTTTTAATATGCTCGCGCATTTTCTCATAAAACTTCTTTAATTTTAATTTATTTTTACTCTTTTGTCTATATTTATTGATTTTAATTATTTTTTTGACATATTAAACTAAAAATGATAACATGTAATAAATAATTAATATAACAAATTAAATAAAAAATATATATATAATGGACAAAAATGAAATTATCATCCCACAAATAATAATGATTTTAAATATTAATTATAATAATAAATTTTATAAATTAAGGTTTAAATTTAAAATTTCCATTTTATTATTTAGAAGTTTATGATATAAGATTTTTTATATTAATACTAAACAAAAGATTTATTTATTTTTTAAATTCTATCACATGTAAAAGTAAAAATATCATTATAATACTATTTTATTATTTACATAATTTTTCTTTTAATTTTCATTTTAAATTTATCATACCAAAATCACAATAAGTGATGGTGCTTTTATCATTTTTCTTATGATTTTAAATTGATTGTGGATCTAACCTTTTTTTTTTTTGTTAAAATCTTTAATTTTTAATTAAAATAAAATGTAAAAGAAAGTATATTTTTCACAAAAAATTGTATTTAACCTTTTACATTAATTTCATAAAAAAAAAGGTACATCCTTAAATATAAAAAAAAGGTAAATTAATGCTTAGGAGAACCAGAAACACTATCATACTTATCATGGTGTATATATTCCTTTAGGACCCTTTATAAGTAATTGAAGGTCTTTGCCCACCCCAAAAAGAACTTTAGGATCCTAGGTATATCCATTCTTAGAGGAACCAAGATCCCTATTTTCATTTTCATGGTTCATATATTCCTTTGGGGACCCTTGAGAAGGAATTAGAGGTTATTCCCCACCCTAAAGCGGACATTGGAACCCACGGTACATCCTAAAGACAATTTGGTACATCATTTATAAAATTTGGTACATATTTCATAAATTTTGGCACATCCTTAAAACAATTTTGTACATCCAATCCATGAGCTACTAGGACCTCTATATTATTACCCGTGGTTCGTTTATTTCTTCAGGGATCTTTAGGAAGTAATTCAAGGTCATTCCCTACTCCGAAACAAACTTTGGAACCCTAGGTACATCCTTAAGGAAATTTGGTACATTGTTAAGAAATTTTGGTACATCCAATCCTCGGGCTATCAAGACCCGTATCTATCTTCTCATGGTCCATATTATCTTTTGAGGACCCTTAGATAGTGATTGAAGGTCATTCCCCACATCGAAACGAACTTTGGCACTCTTGGGACATCCTTTACAAAATTTGGTACATCCTTAAAAATATTTGGTACATACTTGAGCTATTGAAATCTTTATCGTATTACCTATGGTCCGTTTATTCCTTTAGGGATCTTTGGGAGGTGATTAGAGATCGTTTCCTGCTCTGAAATGGACTTTGGAACACTTATCTCCATTTCCATAGTCTATTTCTTCCTTTGGAAGCCCTCAGGAAGTTATTGAAGGTCGTTCCCCACCTTATAATAGACTTTGGCAACATTGGTACATCCTTTACAAACTTTTTTACATCCTTCACAAAATTTGGTACATTATGAAAGATGTACCAAGGGTTCCAAAGTGCATTTTGAGGTAGGGATCAACCCCTAACACTTCATTATGGGTTCCAAAATGAAATCATGTGTCATCCATGTTCAGATGGGGGACCTGGAAACAATATGATCGGATGTACCAAATTTAATGAAAGATGTACCAAATTTTGTGAAGGATGTACCAAGCGTTCAAAAGTACGTTCTAAGGTAGGGATTGGCCCCCAATCACTTCCTTTTAGGTGCCAAAATGAAATCATGGACCATCCATGTTCATATGGGGGTCCCGGAAACAATAGGATCAGATGCACCAAATTTAATGAAGGATGCACCAAATTTAATGAATGATGTACCAAATTTTGTGAAGAATGTACCAAGGGTTCCAAAATGCGTTCCAAGGTGAGGATCGGCCCCTAATCACATCCTTATGGGTTCTAAAATGAAATCATGGACCATCCATATCCAGATGGGGGACCCGGAAGTAATAGGATCAAATGTACCAAATTTAATAAAGCATGTACCAAATTTTGCGAAGGACGTACCAAATTTTGTGAATGATGTACCAAAGGTTCCAAAGTACGTTTCAAGGTGGGGATCGGCCCCCAAACACTTTCTTATGGGTTCCAAAATGAAATTATGGACCATCCATATTCAGATGGGGTCCCGGAAGCGATAAAATCGGATATACTAAATTTAATAAAGGATGTACCAAATTTTGGGATAGATGTACCAAGGGTTCCAAAGTGCGTTTCGAGATGGGGCTTGACCCCCAATCACTTTCTTATGGGTTTCTAAATGAAATTGTGGACCATCCATGTTTGGATGAGGGTCCTGGATAGGATCAGATGTACCAAATTTAATGAAAGATGTACCAAATTTTGTGAAGGATGTACCAAGGGTTCCAAAGTGATTTTAAGGTGGGGATCGGCCCCCAATCACTTCCTTATGGGTTTCTAAATGAAATTATGGACCATCCATGTTCAGATGGGGGTCCCGAAAGTGATAGGATCGGATGTACCAAATTTAATGAAGGATGTATCAAATTTTGTGAAGGATGTGCCAAGGGTTCCAAACTGCGTTCCGAGGTGGGGATCGGCCCCCAATCACTTCCTTATGGGTTCCAAAATGAAATCATTGATCATCCATGTTCAGATGAAGGTCCCAGAAGTAATATGATCGAATGTACCAAATTTAATGAAGGATGTGCCAAATTTTGTGAAGGGTGTACTAAAGGTTCCAAAGTCTGTTTCGAAGTAAGGAACCATCTCAAATCACTTCTCAAAGATCCCTAAAAGAATAAACAAACCATGGGTAATAAGATAGAGGTTTTGATAGCTCAAGGATTGGATGTACCAATTTTTTTTAACAATGTACCAAATTTTGTAAAGGATGTACCAAAAGGGCCAATCCGTTTCGAAGTGGGGAACGACCTCCAATCACTTTCTAAGGTTGTCCAAAGAAATAAATGAACCATGGGAAGGAAGTTAGGCGTGCCATTAGCTTAAGGATTGGATGTATCAAATTTTCTTAAGAATGTACCTAGGGTTCCAAAGTTTGTTTCAGAGTAGGAAACAACCTCCAATCACTTTCCAAAGATCCTTAAAGGAATTAATGGACCATGGGTAATAAGATAAGGGTCCTGGTAGCTCAAGGATTAGATGTACCAAATTTTTGGTATAGAGATTCAATTGGTACCATTTTATAATGCAGATTGAAATTTATGTGAATGAAACAAAATATACTAACTAGTTTTCGGTAATGAGCTAAATAAAAAAAGTAGTTAAAAATAAAAAGATAATATAAAATAAAATGATAATATAGATTTAAAATAAATTAAAAATTAAAAATGAACAATTAAAATTTTTTAAAAATGATAAATACTTAAAAAATTTCAAAAAAATCTATGATTTTAAATCAACAAGCAATCATTTCCATCGCTTATTTCATATGAACGTCAAGGGCCAACCTTTCAAGCTATCGGCATGCCTCCATTTGCCTTATTGCCCAACCCACACCTCAAATCTAGTCATCCTAAGGCATGCCTCGACAGAGAGTCATGCCTATTTTTTTCCTACTACACATAGCTTAACAAAAATAATTTTTTCACCCACATTCATGTGTCTTCCATGAAGGTTGTGCTCTTGACTAGTGCACATAGCCTACCAATATAATGGTTTTAGCAATAGGCATGCCTCTAAAATCAAGGGTGTGCCCCTAGTTTGCATACTGCATATAGTATACCAAAATAATATTATCATACCCATGGGCATGCCTATGCAACGAATGGTAAACCCCTACTTTGCCTTCTGCATGTAGCATAGTAATATAATGTCATTCAACCATAGGCATGCCTTTGAAATGGAAGGTGCGCCCCTAGATTGCCTTTTGCACATAACATACCAAACTAATGTTATTGTATAAAAAAATTCCATTTATTCTAAGGACAAGGTGTAAATGTTCAAATGCCTTCCCAAGGTGTTAATGGGTCAACTTCCCTTTTACCGACTCCTCACATAACACGAAGCCAATCCCTACCTCAAGGATTTGGCATATCCTTCGCAAAATTTGGTACATCCTTCATTAAATTTGATACATCCGATCTTATCACTTCCAGGACCCCCATCTAAACATGAATGGTCCATAATTTCATTTAGAAACCCATAAAAAAGTGATTGGGGGTTGATCCCCACCTCGGAACGCACTTTGGAACCCTTGGTACATCCTTCCCAAAATTTGCCGATCTTATTGCTTATGCGAGCCCCATCTGAACATGGATGGTCTATGATTTCATTTTGGAACCCATAAGAAAGTGTTTGGGAGCCGATCCCCACCTCGAAACGCACTTTGAAACCCTTGGTACATCCTTCACAAAATTTGGTACATCCTTCATTAAATTTGGTACATCTGATCCTATCGCTTCCGGGACCCCCATCTAAACATGGATGGTCCATAATTTCATTTAGAAACCTATAAGGAAGTGATTGGGGGCCGATCCCCACCTTAAAACACACTTTGGAACTCTTGGTACATCCTTTACAAAATTTGGTACACCCTTCATTAAATTTGGTACATCCAATCCTATAGCTTTTGGGACCCCCATCTGAACATAGATGGTCCATAATTTCATTTAGAAACCCATAAGGAAGTGATTGGGGGCCGATCCCCACCTTAAAACGCACTTTGGAACCCTTGGTACATCCTTCACAAAATTTGGTACATCCGATCCTATCGCTTCTTGGACCCCCATTTGAACATGGATAGTCCATAATTTCATTTAGAAACCCATAAGAAAGCGATTGGGGGTCGATTCCCACCTCAGAACGCAATTTGGAACCCTTGGTACACCTTTTCAAAATTTGGTACATCCTTAACAAAATTTGGTACATCTGATCCTATTGCTTATGGGACGCCCATCTAAACATGGATGGTCCATGATTTCATTTTGGAACCGATAAGAAAGTGTTTGGGAGACGATCCCCACCTCGAAACGCACTTTGGAACCCTTGGTACATCATTCACAAAATTTGGTACATTATTCATTAAATTTGGTACATTCTTCATTAAATTTTTGTACATCCCATCCTATCGCTTCCAGGACCCCCATCTGAACATAGATGGTCCATAATTTCATGTAGAAACCCATAAGGAAGTGTTTGGGGGCCGATCCCCACCTCGAAACGCACTTTGGAACCCTTGGTACATCATTCACAAAATTTGGTATATCTTTCATTAAATTTGGTACATCTGATCTTATTGTATCCGGGATCCCCATCTGAACATGGATGGTCAATGATTTCATTTTAAAACCCATAAGGAAGTGATTGGGGGTCGATCCCCACCTCGAAACGCACTTTTGAACCCATGGTACATCCTTCACAAAATTTGGTACATCTTTCATTAAATTTGATACATTCTTTATTAAATTTGGTACTGACCGAAATTTCTCTATTGTACCAAAATACTTAGCCTTTTTACGTAGTAACTCTGGTTAAGAAAAACTAGAGAAAGAGTCACTACGACTTTTGTAGTATTCCGGGTATTGTTCTCAAGGACTGACTTATGAAAATTGTCAATACTAGAATAAATGAATTGTTTTTGTTTAAATCCTTAAGTGAAAAACAATATGTGAATAATGTGAAACTAGGTAAAAGAAGTTAAATTAATAAGAAAAAAAATGAATATTGATTTTAAATTCAATTGATTCAAGTTTGGGGTTTTCCACAATCCAATCTAGGGTATAGAAATTAGAGAAAACAAGGGTATTTTAAGTAATATGATCTTAGGGTTTTGGGATCCTTGGCCATTCGCGATCAAGTTGAGTTCTATAACTCAAAATTGCATCCGAAACCTAATTTTTCCTTTTTAAAACAGATTCCTAAAACTATCAAATGAATGAGATTGATTATCAATTTAAGATTTGGCTTTTTAACCATTCCTACTCTTTATAGCTTTGTTTAGGGGCAAATAATGGTAGGTAAGATGAGGATAACTAATGATCAAGAATTTTCAAGAATCACTAGTATCAAGTAATAACCTACCGTATCATTCCCTAAACGAACTCACAAGGATAGGATAAAAAAAATGATAAATTGTCACTCAACCAATAATTAATCTCATTGTTCTAATAATTTACCCATTGTCCCTATAGGTTTCCTAGCCCTTAGGTTTTCATGCTTCAAGCCCCAAGTTGGCTCTTAGCCTCTCATGGGGGTGATGTCACATTCACAATCCATAATAGGGTAAAAATCCATAATTTGAATCAAAAGAAACTAAAAACAATATATTCAATAAAGAAGAAAAAGAAAACAAACCAAAGTTCTCGTCTTCTTCCTCCTTCAATGTCAAACTCTCCAGAAAAAAAATCCAAGATTCCAGATTCCTAAAACCTAGAATTGAGAGAGTTTATATAATATCCTCAATTACCTAACATGTGGCACACTCTCATTGGCCACATATTACAAAATAATTTCCTAAAAATGATTAAAAAAATAATAAAATGGTGATTTCTAGTCGTATGGGGTCCACCTAGGGCCGATGGAGTGCTTTAGATGCAATTCCCGGGCTAAAGGAGGCGGAACATCAAAGTGGCAGTGGGCGAATTCGAAATTGGTGTCATTTCGAAGTGGATTTCGAATTCATAAGTTGAATTTCGAAATCATAAGTTGAATTTCGAAATCATTTCGAAATGACCCTCTAACTTGGTGCAGTTGTCTTCAAATGGCCATAACTTCTTCATTTCAACTCCGATTTGCAAACTGTTTGAAGTGTTGGACTCCTGACTTCCCGAGCTTCGAAACGATATATAGTATATATATAATGGACTCCAGAAAGTGCTCCAAATTTGTCCTCAAAGTCAGAGTATATAATGTCATCAGATTTTTGAGTTCTAAATTTCCATGCAGCTAAATCTTGCTTCATGCCTCATTTCCCATGCTTCCTTGCCTTCTTTCTTACTCCATAATGGTCATTTATCATCCTCCAACCTCATGATGTCCTTGTTTTGCCTTTCCTTACATTCAATAAATCTTTACTCACTTATTTCCTTATTTAGCCCTTTCTTGATCTTTCAAAATCTAAAGTCATTCAATTTGCACAATTTTCTTCCCTTGAACCTGAGATAAATCTTCAAAGTATAGATTAAACTCATAGCTAGGGCCTTAGCATTGATTTATGTCAAGTTGGGTGATTTGAATGTCCTTTGGTGCACAAATCATATCAAATATGTGCTATTAGAGCACATATTTTGGCTCCAATCAGGTACATCCCATCCTATTGCTTCTGGGACCCTCATCTGAACATGGATGATCCATAATTTCATTTAGAAACCCATAAAGAAGTGATTGGGGGTCGATCCTCACCTCGGAACGCACTTTGGAACGCTTGGTACATCCTTATAAAAATTTGGTACATCATTCATTAAATTTGGTACATCCGATCCTATTGTTTTCGAGTCCCTCATCTGAACATGGATGATACATGATTTCATTTTGGAACCCATAAGGAAGTGATTGGGGGTCGATCTTCACCTCAGAATGCACTTTGGAACCCTTGGTACATCCTTCACAAAATTTGGTATATTCTTTATAATGTACCAAATTTTGTGAAGGAAGTACCAAATTTTGTCAATGATGTACCAAATTTTTTAAAGGATGTACCAAATTTTGTAAAGGATGTACCAATGTTGCCAAAATCCGTTATAAGATGGGGAACGACTTTCAATAACTTCCTGAGGGTCTCTAAATGAAGAAATAGACTATGGAAATGGAGATGAGTGTTCTGTTAGCTCAAGAATTATATGTATCAAATTTTCTCAATCATGTACCTAGGGTTCCAAAGTCCATTTTGGAGTAGGAAACGATCTCCAATCACTTCCCAAAGATCCCTAAAGGAATAATCGGACCATGGGTAATAAGTTAGAGGTTTCAATAGCTCAAGTATGTACCAAATATTTTTAAGGATGTACCAAGAGTGCCAAAGTTCGTTCCGATGTGGGGAATGACCTTCAATCACTACCAAAAGGGTCCTCAAAGGATAATATGGACCATGGGAATATAGATAGGGGTCTCGATAGCCTGAGGATTGGATGTACCAAAATTTCTTAACGATGTACCAAATTTCCTTAAAGATGTACCTAGGGTTCCAAAGTTCATTTCTGAGTAGGGAACGACCTCTAATTACTTCCTAAAGATCCTTAAAGAAATAAACAAACCATGGGTAATAATATAGAGGTCCTAGTAGCTCATGGATTGGATGTACAAAATTGTTTTAAGGATGTGCCAAATTTTATGAAATATGTACCAAATATTATAAATGATGTACCAAATTGTCTTTACGATGTACCTTGGGTTCCAATATCTATTTTAGGGTAGGGAATAACCTCTAATTCCTTCTCAAGGGTCCCCAAAGGAATATATGAACCATGAAAATGAAAATAGAAGTCTTGGTTCCTCTAAGAATGGATATAACTAGGATCTCAAAGTTCTTTTTGGGTGGGCAAAGACCTCCAATTACTTATCAAGGGTCCTAAAGGAATATATACACCATGATAAGTATGATAGTGTTTTCGGTTCTCCTAAGCATTAATTTACCTTTTTTTCTTAAGGATGTACCTATTTTTTTATTAAATTAATATAAAAGGTTAAATACAATTTTTTATGAAAAATATATTTTCTTTTATATTTTATTTTAATTAAAAATTAAAGATTTTAACAAAAAAAAAAGTTAGATCCACAATCAATTTAAAATCATAAGAAAAATGATAAAAGCACCGTCACTTATTATGATTTTGATATGATAAATTTAAAATAAAAATTAAAAGAAAAATAATGTAAATAATAAAATAGTATTACGATGATATTTTTACTTTTACATGTAATAGAATTTACAAAATAAATAAATCTTTTGTTTAGTTTTAATATAAAAAAAATCTTATATCATAAACTTCTAAATAATAAAATGGAGTTTTTAAATTTAAACCTTAATTTATAAAATGTATTATTATAATTAATATTTAAAATCAGTATTATTTGTGGGATAATATTTTCATTTTTGTACATTATATATTTTGTTTTTATTTAATTTGTTATATTAATTATTTATTATATATTATCATTTTAAGTTTAGTATGTCAAAAAATAATTAAAATCAATAAATATAGACAAATTAGAGAGTAAAAATAAATTAAAATTAAAGAAGTTTTATTAAAAAATGCACGAGCATATTAAAAAGAATATAAAGACAAAAAAGAAAAATAATAATAAAAACTATAATAGGTGATAATGGATTATGGTAGCAGGAGAGGCAAAAAAAAAAGAAAAAAGAAAAAAATGGAAACGTGACAAGTGGTAAGGGAGATATATTGATGTGAGAAAAATACTAAAAATAAATGACACATGTATTTGTTGACAAGTGATATTAAATTAGTGTGTACTTTGTCCTTTACTTTTGAAGGTAATTGTGGTACAAATTTGAAAGCACTATTAGAGTGCATGAATAGACAATATTTTTTCCCATTTTACACCAAAATTAAAAAGAAAAAAATAAAGTTCCAAAATCTCATATTTTTTGTAGTTGGTGTATGGTTAGATGATTTTCCCTTTTTCCTATGCTTATTCCAGAAACTAAATCATAAGTACAACGTAGATTGATTGATATCATTTTACTTATAGGTGGGTTATTGTTGTAAGGTTACATGATCACTTTTATGTTTTTGTTTGGCTATGTAGAACAAAGGATTTTTGTGCTTCACATTTTAGTTCTAGTGATAAAGACACTGCCTATTGTATGATGTTGAAAATTTATATGGCATAAACATTTCCCTCTCTCTTTTTTATCTTTTTAATTTAAAATATCTAAATAATATTTTTAATATAGCATATTATTTCGTGTTTTTCTTTTAAAAACATTTATTATTATTATTATTATTTTGGCTATTAAAAATTTATAAAATTGGAACTAGTATACATTCTAATTAACTCAAAACAAATATAATTAATATTTAAATTATTAAGTGTTATTTATTTATTGTCTTGACAACTTAAAAATACATAAAAATTATATTTTGCTAATTCATATTACTTTTACTCTCAATTTTTCATTTGACCGTTTTAGTAGAAAAATTAATGGTGTTACCGATCCAGATCATTTATGATACTCGTCTGTATCAACATATTCAATATTTAGTTA
Source organism: Vitis vinifera (assembly GCF_030704535.1). Classification (NCBI taxonomy): domain Eukaryota; kingdom Viridiplantae; phylum Streptophyta; class Magnoliopsida; order Vitales; family Vitaceae; genus Vitis; species Vitis vinifera. Next base: position 6,902,958 of record NC_081813.1, read on the forward strand.
ATAATCAAGATATATGCCGGAAAAGTGTGATAGTGTATTTCAGTATTTTAAAGAGTTAAAGCGTTAAGTCCTAATCCCACATCGAAAAAAAAAAAAAGATAAGCTTTTTATGTGAGCATTAGCCTCATGGGCTTGTGGAGAGGTAAGTGAGAGTCTTGTGCGCTCAAGGGGCCTAAGCCCATTTCAGTTAGAATTCAGGTGACTTGGGCTAAAAATCCTTAATGTGGGTCTCGTCTGAGTCATGCTTAATTAATTATTTTTGGGTTTTCCTCCCCCTACTTATTCAATTCGAGTTTGAGACTTTGTTTCTCTTGCTCTACTGCTCAGCCTTTGGAGTGCTAGAGGTCGCTCTGTTGCTGCCAAATCGGTCTCTTTCCACGTTAGCCTTCATTTGCTAAAGTCATTCTTTGGGTTGCCTTACTGTAGCCAATGATCATTGCATTCTTGTTGCAGTCAACGATCATTGCATCCATCCTTGCAACAGCCAATGATTACTACATCTTAGTTGCATCCACACTATCATTCCTGCTATAACATCCAAGCATTCCACACTTCCTACTACAACCTTCATCTATTTTCTGAACACTGAGTACTTAGAGGAATATCTTATAAACCTAAGCTATACTATTCCTAGCTAGCGGTGTACACCTAAGGCGAGGTTTATTGGTTGGTAGATTGTGGATGTACGACTTCGGATGGTGAAACTACTTTAAGGATAATATTCGTCACACCTTTACCAAAAATCTAATAAGTGTCTTTTCATATTTTGTTATGTCTATTGTTTGTTCAATTTTGGGCTAGGTCAATTTGCATAATTATGGTTAACCTTCGAACCAACAATACATATAGAGCAACTAAAGATATTGGCCGTGAAGTAATCATCAAAGTTAGGTCACAACATACAAATGAGAAGTCATAATACATCATAAGAAAAGGTTGCAATTTTTTTTCTTAGATGTCGTCACAAATTCGTTTATCAAAATGAGCAAGGGAAAAACATATATTGTTTTATTTATGAAAAGCATGAGCCTTTGAAAAAATGAATGAAAAAAAGGTGAAAATGTTATTCATGACCACTCATATACAAAAAATTTCTTGCAGATCTTAGGATAAGCGAGTTGTATATTTATGTTAAGTTGTCATTGATTGTTTTTATTGTTTTATATGTTTAAGAATTAATAAGACTAAATTTTGTATTTTGATAAGGATGCTTGTAGAAGAATGAATTATCTATTCTCCGTAAGGAGATATCATTGTGATTTTAATTTGTCTTCTATAACCATAATGGGAAAATTCTAAAGGAAACTATAAAGAAAAGTGTTAAGGCTTGGTGACTCGATTTTCTTTTTTGGTCTAACCTAAAAAGCTTGCGGTGCAACCTACTTTATTTATTTTTTCTCTCATATATATATATATATATATATATACACATATGGTAGCCACTTGATACTCTCTCATTTTGTACCAATTTTTGACATAGTGGATTATTCTTCTCCTTTACCCATGAATTTTTCTTGTCTAGGATTTTCCATGTAAATCTATTTGTGTTTTTATTTTTCTTGTTGCATATTCTCGTTTTTCCATAACAAACTGGTATCAGATCAAGGTTTGATCTCAACAATGGCAATGATGAAATACAGAAATTCCATTTTTGGATCACAACACCATATTTTCGCTATGGTAGGTTAAGATGCGAGTTGTGCTCTCGTAGATGGATTTGGATGATGCACTATTAGGGTTTGATAAGATGCCCTCATCATGGACACCAAAAGAATAACAATGTAAGGATCAAAAGATCCTATCTCAAATTTATTTTCATTTATCAAATCAAATTCTACAAGACGTTCTAAAGGAGAAAATCGTCATTGCATTATGGTTAAAGTTGGAGTAGTTGTACATGACGAAAAGTCTAACCAACAAGTTGCATCTAAAGCAACGATTGTATTCTCACCGTATGACAGAAGGTACGTCTTTAGAAGATCACTTAACTTTAAGCAAATTGTTTTTGATCTAAAGACCATGAAGGTTAAGTATGATGAAGAAGATTTAGGGTTGATTTTATTGTGTTCGTTGTCCTCGTCATATGCGACTTCAAAGATACTATTTTGTATAGTCGTGACACTCTTACACTGGAGGAAGTTTTTGATGGTTTATTTTCTAAGGAGAAAATGAAGCAGCTTGTGGTTGGATATGAGGCTTAGGTAGAGGGCCTTGTTATTTGAGAATGACACAGGAAATGAATTTTGGTGGTGATGCGAGAAGCATATTGAAATTCAGTAATAAAGACAGAACTTGCAGGTACTATAAGAAAAAAGAGCACATCAAAGCTGAATGTTATATGTTGCATAATAAGAATAAGAAAGATATTGCAAATCAAAAAGAAAAACAACCAGAAAAATCTGGTGAAGCCAGTGTTGCAAAATATGAGTACAGTGATGGAGAATTCCTAGTTGTTTCTAATAAGGACTCCAAACCTTGCGAGGATTGGATTCTTGATTCAAGTTGCATGTTGCATATGTGTCCTAATTGGGACTGGTTTTTAACATATGAAACAATGTCCAAAGGTGCTGTGTTGATGAGAAATAATGCATCTTGTAAGATAGTTGGTATTAGAACGATCATAATTAAAATATTTGATGGGGTTGTCAAGACACTTGGTGATGTGAGACATATTCCAAATCTAAAGAGGAACCTTATCTCATTGATTACTCTTGATTCAAAAGGGTAAAAGTACACTAGTGAAGGTGGAGTCCTGAAGGTTAGCAAATATGTTATTGTTGTGATAAAAGGGTAGAAAAGGTCTACCAAATTATATGTCTTACAGGGTTCTATAGTTACAGGTGATGTAGTTGTTGCTACTCCTTCCTTGTTAGATAGTGATGTTACTAGACTTTGACATATGCGTCTTGGGCATATGAGTGAGAATGGGATGGTTGAATTGAGCAAAAGAGGACTTCTTAATGGTCAAAGTATTTGTAAACTGAAGTTCTATGAGCACTACGTTTTTGGGAAGCAGAAAAGAGTCAAATTCACAAAAGGCGTTCACAACACAAATGTGACACTTGATTATATACATTCTAATCTTTGAGGACCATTTAAGGTGCCTTTTAAGGAATGTGCTAGTTATATTATTGATGATTTTTTCTGAAAAGGTTTGGGTGTTTCTTCTTGAAGCAAAATAGTAATGTGCTAACTACATTCAATGAGTGGAAGATCATGATTGAAAAGTAGACAAGGAAGCAGGTAAAATGTCTTTGCACTGATAATGACTTGGAGTTTTGTTCTGATGAGTTTAATGTTCTACACTCCACAACAAAATGGTGTGGCGGAGGGAATGAATAGGACTTTGATGGAGAAAGTATGTTTTATACTATTTAATGTTGGTTTACTTAAATCTTTTTCGATTGAAGCTGCCTCTATAACTTGTTTTCTCATTAATCGCTCTTCTTCAACTACTATTGATAAAAGAACTCCACAATAGGTATGGTCTGGTACTCCTGCTAGTTACTCTGATCTGAAGATATTTGGATGTTGATAATGGAAAATTGGAATCTAGATCTATAAAGTATGTCTTCTGTGGTTATAAGTCTAGTGTTAAGGGATATAAGCTATGGTGTCTAAAAGCTAAGAAAGTCATAGTCAATAGAGATGTTATTTTTTATGAAACCGTTATGCTTCATGACTCATCTTCTAGAGATTCTTGTGATAAAGTGCAACAAAAATCAAGCACACAGGTAGAGTTTGAGATTGGGTTAGGATCCATACCGGAGTCTACATCTCAATCTAGTTTAGAGATGAAGAGTGGTACTATTGTTGCTCTCTCACCACCACCAACACCACCACATTATTCTATTGCTAAAGATAGACCTAAAAGAGATATTAAGCCTCCATAGAGGTATGCTAAGGCTGATTTGATTGCTTATGCCTTAAATGTGACTGAAGGTATTGATTATAGTGCAGAACCTTTTACCTACTTAGAAACAATTAATTGTAATGATTCTAGAAGATGGATGATTGCCATGTAGGAGGATATGAAGTCACTTCATAAGAATGACACATGGGACTTAGTGAGACTACCTAAAGGTAAAAATGTTTTCTCGTTGCAAATGGGTGTTCAAGAGGAAAGAAGGAATACTAAGGGTTGAAAAAGTTAGGTATAAGGCAAGATTAGTTGCAGAAGGCTATAATCAGATTTTCGGTATAAACTTCATTCATGTGTTTCCTTTAATTGTAAAGCATAGTTCCATTAGAGTTTTACTTTGTATTATAACCATGCACAATTTTGAGCTTAAGCAGTTATCCGTGAAGACAGCGTTCTCACATGGAGAACTTGAGGAGGACATCTACATGCAACAACCTGAGAGTTTTGTAGTCTCAAGAAATGAAGACTATGTATGCTTACTGAAAAAAAAAAATCTCTTTATGGCTTGAAACAGTCACCTAAACAATGTGGTATAAAAGGTTTAACTCATTTATGACTACTCATGATTTCAAAAGAAGCAGTTATGATAGTTGTGTCTACTTTAAAAAGAGTAATGATGGGTCATTTGTATATCTACTCTTATATGTTGATGATATGTTAATAACAAACAAGGATAAGGAAGATATAAGAAAGGTAAAAGTCAAACTCAATAAAGAGTTTGAAATGAAAGACTTTCATTTGCTTTATCTCCACAATCATATGATGATGTTGATTATATGTCACGAGTTCCATATTCTAATGTAGTGGGGTCTCCCTTATATACTATGGTTTGTTCATGTCTAGATTTATCATATGCAGTCAATAGATACATGGCAAATCCTGGTAAAAAAACATTGGAAAGCAGTTCAGTGGATTTTCAAATACTTGTGTGGTACTACCATGGTTTTAAAAACTAGACCGGATCGACCGGTTTGACTATTGGTTTGTCACGGTTCCGGTCCCGTCCGATCAATTGGGCCAAAAAGTAGTTGGACCGGAATTGGACCAGTTGAACCGAACAAATCAAACAGTTTCTTCCGAATTGTCCAATTCAACCATTTTACCATTTTTTTTCCCAACTACTCCTCCTACCAGCAAAAACCCTCACCCCATATTTTTCCCCTTTTTGGTCATCCATCACATCCCTTATTTTCTAGTTTTTTATTTTTATTTTTTATTTCATCTCATTATTATTTATTTTATTTTATATTTATTATTTTTTTACTTTATGATTTTTAGAACTTATGATTTTAATTTAAATTAATGAAAACAATACATTTTTAACTAAATTTTTTATTTTAAAATAAGTTTTTGATTGAAAAAAAATTCAAATTTTAAATTAAAATTATGATTTTAAATTAATTTTCTAATTTGAAACTATTTTTTTTATTTTCAAATAAAATTTTAATTTTTAAATAATATATAATTATTTTTAGGATTATTTTAAATTTTAATAATTTATAAATTATAAATTTATGACATCATCGGTTCGACTACGATTTGACCATCGGTCTGACTAGTGAACCTTGAACTAGTAACTTTTCCGGTTCAATGATCGGTCTGGCTCTGAAAGCATTGGGCACTACTAATGTTTGTTTGCATTTAGGGAGAACAAGAGATGAAATCGTTGGGTTTGTTGATTATGATTTTGCTAGTCATATTGATAAAAGAAGATCTCTTACAGAGTATATTTTTATTGTTGGTGGTTGTGCTATCAGATGGAAAGCTACTTTGCATACTACAATTGCTTTGTCTATTATTGAGACTGAGTACATGGCTATTTCAGAGGCTTGTAAGGAAACTATTTGATCAAAAGGACTATTTGGTGAACTTAGTGATAACTTGTAGATTACCACAATTTTTTGTGATAGTTAGAATGCTATTTTCCTTACAAAAGATCATATGTTTCATTAGAGGACAAAGCACATTGATGTGTGGTATCATTTTGTGTGTGATATCATTGCTTGTGGTCATATTGTTATGGTCAAAGTTAGCACCCATGATAATCATGCTGATATGAGGATGAAAATATTCCCTATAGCCAAGTTTGAGCATTGTTTGGACTGGTTAGTATTCATTGTTAAGTTTTCCTTTGGGGTTTATGGAAGAGGTGAAGAGTTTTTCTTGAAGATTGTAGTTTTTTTTTTTCATTCCTTGCATTGGAATTCATGTCAAGATGGAGATTGTTAGAGCTTGGTGACCAGATTTCCTCTTTTGGTCCCACCCAAAAAGCTCGCAGTACAACATATGTGATGAAGACAAATTATGTGCGACATGTGCAACATATGTGCAAAAAGATCACGATGCGACCTGTTTTATTTATTTTTTCTCTCTTATATATAATAGTCGCTTGATACTCTTCCCTTTTGTACCAATTTTTTACATAGTCAATTGTTCTTCTCCTTTGCTTGTGGTTTTTCGTCGTTTAAGGTTTTTCACGTAAATTTGTGTATGTTCTTATTTTTCTTGTTGCCTATTCTCATTTTTCCATAACAAAAAGCTTAAGGATATGGTGTCTACTAAAACTTACTCCATGATTGTTGGAGCATTGCGAAGATGATAGATCAAATTTAAACCATTTTAAAAAGGTAAATGAAGTTCAATGTATAAAGATAAAATACCTCTACCATGTCTTTACGTTCTTTAACCTAAATTCTTTTACTGTTGATAAACAATAGTAAGTTGTAAAATTAATTAAATTGTACTTTAATTTTGAGTAACTTGTATTTTTTTATTTACTTTGTTTTTTTTTTTTTGTTTTTTTTTTTTTTTTTTGCAAATAACGATTTTTGGTTTAATATTGACCATTACCCCCTTTTCTTGGACAAGAATATGAGAAATTTAATGAGGATAAGTCTATATAATAAACTTGATTATGTTTACAACAAAAAATTTCTATGTAGTAACATATGTTTTATCAAATATCCAACTAATTGAAAATGAACTTCATTGAAAATGGATTTAGATTTCAATGTCATATTAGGCAACCATAAATGTCATGATGATGCGTTTGATTTTATTAGGTTTTGTTGAAATAGTATCATGCATCTTGAAGAAAAAGTAAGCATCTTGATTTGTGTTTCAAAAATTTTACCATAATTTATTAATTATATATATACTCTATAACTAATTAAAATATTTTCCAATGTTGCAAATGATAAAGAGATCAATGAAGGATATAGATGAAGAACTTAAATACTTGTGGTTAGGTTTCATTCTAATAAATTTTAACGAGATATTTTTTTCTTAAGACAAAAATATTAGCATGCAAAGTGTAAGATTTTTATAGTTTTTTTTTTTCCTTCAAGATTTTTTTTACTTTATGTTTTAACAACATTGAATGTATACAGGAGCTTCTGTTGATGTCATCTACAGGTGAGGTGATGACCTTTGGGACTAAAATTGTCTATCTTACTTCAATTTTTGGGTTGCACTAGAAATAGAAACAATTTAGGATGAATTTTAGGACATTAGTGACACCAAGACATTATTCAATTGCAATTAAAAAAAATTAAATATTCTTAGTAGCTAATGAACAGTTTAAACTTGTTTTTATTTTTATGAAGACATTCATTCTCATCTTTATCAATCAAACATTATTGTTAGCACATTAAGCACCTTCAATTTTTTAGGTTTCTTAATCTTATTCATTTCAATTCAATCTCATTTTTTGGTATTTCCTTTTTTATTTCCACTAAAACACTTGATTTTGTGATTTTAAAATATTCTCTTTACACCCAAAATTTCTCCTCCGTGGAAGATAACTTATCCTATTCCTTTCCCTTGTCATTTATGTATACTAGCACTATAATGGACATTTATTTCCCCATTTCACTTATTTATAAGTCCTATAACATAATGCCACTAAACTCTTTATTTTTCATTAACTATTGAGTATACTTGTTTATTTTGAAGGAAACTCATCCTTATGTTTGTGAATGATCATTGAAAAATGTTTGAATCCTTTTTTTTTTAGTATATTTGTGATTGATAAATATAGATAAAAGCTTGAACTTAGGATGCTATGATATTGCATTTGGATGTGGTGGATGTTTTCAAAATCAACAAATTGACATGTATTTCTTTGTGCAGTTTAGGTTGAGTGTAGAAATTCTAGCAAATGTTTGTGAAAATTGTTATCAAATAGTTACACATGAATTTACAAAGCTAGCAATTGTGTTTCTCAACTACAATTAAGTTTCCACGTTATATAAATTGGTTTAAGAACACATAGACTAATGAGATACGACTCCACCATGAATTACATTGTTTAATTAAGTGAATCTTTCATTAATTTTCTATCTTCATCAATTGTCTCAATCAGTGTAACAATACTTATGAGTAATGAGTAGCCTATATAGTGTCACTATTTTTTTTCAAGTATAAAGACAAATGTTTCAACTGAAATTTAGCATAATTTGTTATGACGAATCTTGTATTAGACCATCCATGTCATTGATTTTTACCACTTCAAGGATCATTGCTTTACTTTGGATAAAATGTAAAATAAAGTGTTAGAAGATATCAATTTATTTCCTTTTTATTTTCACTAAAAACACTTAATTTTGTGATCCTCAAAATATTCTTTTTACACCAAGAATTTCTTCTTTGCATAAGACACATTATCCTATTCATTTCTCTTATATTTTATATGTGCTAGCACTATAATGGTCATTTCTTTCTTCTCCTGCTTATCTTTAAGCCCTAGAATAGGGGTTACTAAACTTTTCATTTTTCATTAATTATTAAGTATATTTGTTTATTTTGAAGGAAACTCATCCTTATATTTGTCAATGGTCATTGAAGAATACTTGAATTCTCTTTTCTTTTTAGTATATCTATGGTTAATAAATGTAGACAAAAGTTTCAACTTAGGATACTCTAATATTGCAATTGGATGCAATGAGTGTTTTCAAGATCCACAAATTTACATGTATTTCTCTATGCAATTTAGTTTGAGTGTAGAAGTTCCAGTAGTTGTTTGTAAGAATTGTTACTAAATGGTCATACATGAATTTACAAAGCCATCAAAGGTGTTTCTCAAATACAATTTTGTTTCTACTTTATATAAATTGGTTTAAGATCAAGAGGACTAATGAGATACAACTCCACTAGAAATTACATTGTTTAATAAAGTGAACCTTTCATTAATTTTGTGTATTCATTAATTGTCTCGATCAATGTAGCAGTACTTATGAGTCATGAGTAGCCTATATAGTGTCACTATTTTTTTTTTCAAGTATAAAGGCAAATGTTTCAATTGTGACTGTTTTGAAATGCAACTTTCTTATAATAATAACGTTTGAAATTTAGCATCATTTGTCATGGAGGATCTTATATTAGGCTCTCCATATAATTCATTTTTACCATCTAAAGGATCATTGCTTTACTCTAGACAAAGTGTAAAATAGTGTTAGAAGATATCAATTTATTTCCTATTTACTTTTACCAAAACACTTAATTTGTAATCCTAAAATATTTTTTTTACACTTAGAATTTCTCTTCTATGTATGACACCTATCTTATTTTTTTCCCCTGTTTTTTATATATGTTGGTACTGTAATGGACATTTCTTTCATCTCCCACTTATCTCTAAGCCTTGGAACATAATGACACTAAGATCTTCATTTTTCACTAAGAGTATACTTGTTTATTTTGAAGGAAACACATCCTTATGCTTGCCAATGATCATTGAGAAATGCTTGAATCCTTTTTTTTTTCGTATACTTGTGGTTGATAAATGCAAATAAAAGCCTGAACTTAGGATGCTCTTATATTGCAGTTGGATGTGGTCGGTGTTTTCAAGATCCACAAATTTACATGCATTTCTTTATGCAATTTAGGTTGAGTGTAGAAGTTTCAACAATTGTTTGTGAGGATTGTTACCAAAGGTTCATACATGAATTTACAAAGCCAACAAAGGTGTTTTTCAATTACAATTAAGTTTTCACTTTATATAAATTGGTTTAAGATCAAATGGACTAATGAGATACAACTTCACCAGGAATTACATTGTTTAATTAAGTGAACCTTTCATTAATTTGTGGTCTTCATCAATTGTCAACATCAGTGCAAAATAGTCATGAGCCATGAGTAACCTATATGATGTCATTTTTTTTCAATTATAAAAACAAATGTTTCAATTATACACATTTTGAAATGAAGCTTTCTTATAACAACCTTTGATATTTAGCATCATTGATCATGACAAATCTTGTATTAGGTTCTCCAAATCATTCATTTGTACCACCTGAAGAATCATTACTTTACTCTAGATAAAATATAAAATAGAGTGTTAGAGATGTCAATTTATTTTATCTTTACTTTTATTAAAACGCTTAATTTTGTGATTCTAAAATATTTTCTTTACACCTAGAATTTCTCCTCTATGTTGGACATCTTATCTTATTCATTTCCCTGTCTTTTATGTGTGTTGACACTACAATGGACATTTCTTGCCTCTCTTGCTTATCTCTAAGCTTTGGACCAATGTGCCACTAAGATCTTCATTTTTCAATAACTATTACATATACTTGTTTATTTTGAAGGAAACTCATGTTTATGTTTGTTAATGGTCATTGAAAAATGCTTGAATCCTTTTTTTTTTCTTTTTTTTGTATATCTAAGGTTGATAAATGCAGATAAAATTTTGAACTTAGGATGCTACGATATTGCAGTTGGATGTGGTGGGTGTTTTCAATATCCACAAATTTACATGTATTTCTTTATGCAGTTTAGGTTGAGTGTAAAAGTTTTTGCAATTGTTTGTAAGGATTGTTAACAAAAGGTCATACATAAATTTACAAAGTTGGCAAAGGTGTTTCTTAACTACAATTAAATTTCCACTTTATATAAATTGGTTTAAGATCACATGAACTAATGAGATACAACTCCACCGGGAATTACATTGTTTAATTAAATGAACCTTCATTAATTTTTGGTTTTCATCAATAATCTAGATCAATGCAGCAATATTCATAAGTCATGAGTATATGATGTTACTTTTTTTTTTTTTTTAAAGTATAGAGGCGAATGTTTTAATTATGACCATTTAAAAAATGCAACTTTCTTGTAATAACAACCTTTGAAATTTAGCATCATTTGTCATGAAAAATCTTTTATTAAGTTCTCCATATCATTCATTTTTACCACCTGAAGGATCATTGTTTTACTTTAGATAAAATATAAAATAGTGTTAGGAGATGTTAATGATTATTATTATTATTTTTTTACTTTTATGAAATCACTTAATTTTGTGATCCTAAAATATTTTCTTTACACCTAAAATTTCTCCTATGTATAGAACACCTTATCTTATTCTTTTCCCTTGTCTTTTATGTGTATTAGCACTATAATGGACATTTCTTTCTTCTTTCATTTATTTATAAGCCCTAGAATAGAGTGCCATTAAATTCTTCATTTTTCATTAACTATTGAATATATTTGTTTATTTTGAAGGAAACTCATCCTTATGTTTGTCAATGGTCATTTAGAAATGTTTGAATCCATTTTTATTTTTATTTTGTATATTTATGGTTGATAAATGCAGATAAAAGTTTGAACTTAGGATGCTATGATATGTAGTTGGATGTGGTGGGTGTTTCAAGATCCACAAAGTTACATGTATTTCTTTATGCAATTTAGGTTGAGTGTTGAAGTTCTAATAATTGTTTGATAGGATTGTTGTTGAAAGGTCATACATGAATTTACAAAGTTGGTAAAGTTGTTTCTCAACTACAATTAAGTGTCCACTTTATATAAATTGGTTTAAGATCACATGGACTAATGAGATACAACTCCATCATGAATTACATTGTGCAACAATACTCATGAGTCATGAGTAGCACATATAATGTCACTATTTTTTATACAAGTATAAAGGCAAATGTTTCAATTGTGAACATTTTGAAATGCAACTTTCTTGTAACAACCTTTGAGATTTAACATCATTTTTTATAGCAGATCTTATATTAGACTCTTCGTATCATTCATTTTTATTACCTAGAGGATCATTACTTTACTCTAAATAAAATGTAAAATAGAGCGTTAAGAGATAACAGTTAATTTAGTCATGGTTTTTAGATTATGAAAAAGAGAGATTGAATTCATGCCACAAATTTGTTTCATAATGTAGATCCCTAGAAAGAAAGTTCTAGAGAGTGTTCTTATAAATCATGTTTGGAAGAAAAATGTTAAAAAGGCTACAATTGAATTTATATTGAAAATGATGGCTAAGGAACCGTCAAATGCACTCAAGCCCACCATTAAGGAAATACCTTTGAGTAATCCTAATTGAAATATATATATAGACTTAGAAAATGCATAGCCCACACAAAGAAACAATAAATCTTGCTATGGATAAACCTAAGATATTCTATCCCACTTGAGAGGTAGCAAAAACTCAAAAAACAATGGAGAGACCTAAAGAGTAACTTATCTTTAAGACAAAGTACGTAATTTCTTTCATCGTTAGCTACCAAAGCTAGCCTCTGGCACTCTGCCATCTAGTTTTTAAGCCTTATCTCTTATTAAATCATTTGTAATTATATTGTTTCTCACTATTTATACCTTTTTTTTTCTCTGACAAGGTCACCCAAATAAAATTTTATTGGATTAGGGTTTCTAATTGTCAATTAAACATAAAATATTAATAATAATTCTTGCTAGAAATTTTTGTGGGTATTGGAATGAAAATGATGGCTTAGAAATCATTATATATTTTTTAGGACATTTATGAATATGTTTTTTATATGAAAGTGTGACCAAATATGTATTAGTTGCTTGAGATGTGGTCATGGTTTCCCTATAACCATAACAATATTATTACTTAGGGATAGTGAAAATATGTTTCTCCACAAAAAAAAAACTTTAGTACGTAGGATATTAAGACTTAGGATGTTGATGTGTTATTGGGTGCACATTGGTGCACTAGTCTTTCAATTCAATCTATTGCTTGGCATGCATGGTTACAAGTTTGAGTTCAGCTTCAACATATTGAAATCAACATAAGATTAAATCTAAGTTGACACACCCCTAATTTATTGGCATAGGTGACCGTCGGCAAGTTAAGGACTCTCTCCATCATGGATTCTTTGGTTGCCTTGCTATTAAGGACTTAAAATTCTTTAAATTCCCAAAAAGGAATAGCGAATTAACTAAAGAAAGACAAAATGGAAAAATGATAAATTATGAAAATCAAAATTAACAAGAAAGATAAAATGTTGATGAAAGATGCAATAAATCAAACCACAAAATGTGTTGTATGGACAAGGCTTTGGAAGCCTTCAAATATAAAAATATAAGATATATCTTCTCTTATATTTTTTATAGAGAGAATAATTTGATTCTTCTTTTTATTAATTCTATTCACACCCCCTAAATAAATCTCTTTCAATTCTCACTTTCGAAAATCCTCTTCTTTTTGGATAATCAACTTATCCTTTTCCACCTCAACAACTTTCTTTCCACATCATTGACATCTTCACCTTGCCACTACTAATCTTATCATGTTCCTTGATCAATTGATAAGGGTTTTTTTTTTCTCACTCTCTTTGTCTAGCTACATGATGCTTCTTTGATTCATTTTAAAAATTTTAATCTATGATTAAATCACTCATATGTTCAATCACAAACCATCACATTACATCATGAACAATAATGCCCTTTTTCAGAGGTGACAAGCTAAGAAAATTTACAAGTAACATGAAATTCATGCCCCATATGAACAGCATTTAGATAATAAGACCAAAGTAACATGCAAGGCATGTCCCCCATATGCAAAGAATTGAGAACATCCCTCATACCCATTTCAAAATTTGTTTGTTTGGACTCATGGAAACTGTTGGCATTTCCACTCTGACATCAATGATTGGTAGGCGCACCAACTAGGGAAAATTGAGGGGCTTCCTACAAGAACTCCCTGTTTGGCTAGTTCAAGCCTACTCTCTAGCTATCAGATGCCCACGTCCTTGTCTTATACACTACCAATTTGATTATTTTATTTATGGGGTTGGGTTCAAATGACCAACGACTCCTACTTTGGCCCACATAGGAAGCTCCCATATGTGACCAAACCTAATCTGCTTCCTACAGCAAATTATTTTATCTTGGGTTCTATGGCATTATCTTCTTTTTATGCTCAATCACCCAACCTTTTGAGAAAATCCAAATGGTTCCTTACCCCTTCTGTTTTGGCATATTCTCCTATTCTTTCTTTTTGAATTTTCTTTTCAAGGGCACAGCTCAGCTCTGCTTCCCAGATTGAGAGTGTTCCGTTTCAATCATGGGAAAGAACCAAGAGGAGAAAATAAATAGAAGAGAGAGAGTGAGAGGGAGAGAGAGACAGAGAGACAGAGAGGCAGAGAGAGAGAGAGAGAGATTGAGGGTTCCATGGACGCATAAATTTATGACATTAAATCCATGGTAGGTTATAATGTCAAAGAGGAGTCCTATAGCAGTTACTAAAAGCAAGGACTTGGCTCCTCATGCTTAAATTCAACTAAAGAGCATTTAATCGAAATATTTCGTCTCAGCTATTGAGTTCTTAAATAGGAGTAAGGCGTGCATTCACTTCAATTAGCTTTTTAATATTTTTAATTTTATAAAAGGAAAATTTTTATGATACACTTCTTTAATATCGAGCATTTTGAACATGAATATATGATAACTTTTGATTAATTATTAACCCCATCAATCTAACCTCTAACATGAGGTATTTAATTCGAGCCAAATTCAATGTCATTTTGGTTCATAATATTCTGTAAAAAAAAATGTATATATTTATATCAAATTTTAAATAGTAAATGAGAAAAAAAAATTCAAGATCGTAATAAAAAATAAAAATAAATTTATATATTTAAAAATATATATATTATTATATAAATAATATATATTATAAATATTTTAAATCAAATATTAAAAATAATAACATAATCCGAACCCAATTCAAATTGATATCAACTTGAAAAAAATCTACCTTAAGCTCAATTCGAAAATTGAAAATAATTGCTAAGCCAAACTCATAGTTAGTACTTTCCAATACCATACAAAAACCCTAGTATCCAAACATGTTTTGGAATTTTATTTTTATTTATTTTATATATATATATATATATATGTATATAGATATTTGGTGAATGCAAATAGAAAATGGCCTTGAGCACCAAAAATGATTAACTAAATGACTTGATTGACAACTATGTTTGCCATTTATGAAGAATCAATAAAAGATTGAGTGGCGTTTCCATTCAAATTCTTTAATCTAAGTCGATAAATACCTTTAGTTTTTTTTTCCAACTTGGTTTAATGTTGTGATACGTCATCTATGAATGGTCCATGTCACCTACCAATATCACCACCAAGTGAAATTAAGAGTTTGCAATTTAAAAATAGTTTTTTGTTTTTAAAAATAGAAAATTAGTTTAAAAAATTCCTAATAGTGTTTAACCGTTGTTCTTTAAAACTAATTTTTTAAAACAAACTAAAATAAAGAATAATTTTTAGAGAATAAGTAAATATTATTTTCACTTATTTTTAAAAATAAAAGAAAAATATGAATCAGTTTGACCATATTTTTTGAATTTTTTTAAATTATTTTTTATTCTTTCACTTAAAAATAATTTTTAAAAGTAAGTTTCAGAAAACATAATTAAGCGAGTCTTAATATTTTCACAAAATTAACTACCTATCTGCCCTTCCAAATGAAATATTAATATAAAACAATTTGTTTTGAAAAATATTACAATATTTTTAGGTATTCAAAAATATTTTTGAAAATGGCTAATTTCAAAACAATTTTTATGTTTTGGTTTAAAATTTATTTTTTTAGAAAAAATTATTTTGAAATCAGAATATTATGACCTCTTTTCAAAACCTGATTTTAACTTGCATTTTCATATGACAAAAGTGTCCAACATTTTGTATTTATTTTGTAATGTTGTATTTTTTGTTAATTTTATTTTATAATGTTAAAATAATTAAAGGAAAATTCTAGAAATGAAGAGCCTATTCAAAAATTGTTTTCAAACAATAATTTTTTGCTCTTAAAAATAGAAAATTATTCCATTTTGAAAACTTGTTTTAAGTATTTTTTTTAATAACATATTTTAGTTGTTTTTACTTATTTTTAGGAATTATTTAAAAAAAAATTATTCAAATATGAAACATGATTGATAATAAAATATCACATATAAAAGTTAATTTTAGAAAATATTTGAAACCATAGAAAACACATTAAGAAAATTCCAAGT